>NC_068277.1:54476639-54784647 GCF_025860055.1 Xyrauchen texanus
GGAAAAGGGTAACTGGGAGCATTTAAGGGAGCGAGGATCTTCTCTCTAGGTGTGCGGGCACACTTGCATGACTGGTGTAGTTAGGGGACAGATTGGTGTGAGGGTGTGTGTGATCGGGACGGGGGGAGGGAATGACAATATGTTGAGTGGGAATGAGAGTGAGAGGGCCAGATGGCTTCGACATGGAATCACACACTGAGTGGCGAAAGTGTGGAGAACGAGCGCCAGGGTCAGGCTTGATGTTTGGTGTTCCCCTGAGTGATCTCCTTCGAGTAGCCTCGCTCGCGTGCCCTTTTTTCTTCCCTGTTCTACCCAAAACATGGCAATCACTTCAAACGCGTCAATGTTGCTTTGCTCTTGTCTCCTTCCTCAATTTATGACATATGTTATCAGATATGTGGAAAACGCTGGCGCAATAACACACAATGGACATGTGTGATCATAGTAGATTAGCAGAAAGTGAAGCAGAAAAAAAAAGGAAAATAGAAATGTACACCTGTCTTTGCAATGTGTTAGGCTGTAACTCACACCAGATTTATAGCCAATTATATTTGAGTGAGACACGGGCCATCTGGAAGGAGAGATTAGGGTTTTGAAAAATAACTAGAATTTGGAGTAAAAATATGCTTTGAAAGTCCTGATTAACAGCAGGGCAAGTGAGAATAATTATTTTGTCATATCCATAGAACAAATTGCTAATTTACTAATAATAATAATAATAATATGGGATGGGAAGGAGATATGGAATTCTACACCTGTGTTTGGATAAGAGACTATTATCAGCGATCTCATCTATTGCATTTGATTGTAAATAATAAGGGTAAATTTTTTTCAAATATACAGCATATTCAAGAAAAAATATGTCACAGTCTCAGTGCTATTAAAGTGTTAGTTCACCCAAAATATAAAAATGTCATTATTTTTTCACCTTTATGTTGTTCCAAATCTGTATGACTTTCTTCCATGGCACACAAAAGGCAGAATGTTAGGGACTGACAGCCTCAATACAATGAAAGTGGATGGTGACTGAGGCTGTCAGTCCCTAACATTCTGCCTAACATCTCATTTAGTGTTCCATGGAAGAAAGAAAGTATCATAAATGGTTGGAACCTGAAAGGCAGTAACAGAATTTTTACTTTTAGGTGAACTATCCCTTTAATAGTAATTTTCAGTACTTTAAAAGAAAAAGAGACAATGTGGGAGGAAAGAAGAAAGAGTTGAGTCAATGCATACATCACTGAACAAAAAGAAGATCACTACAAGGTTGTACTGTCCAGCAGGTTATACTGTACTTGGCCACAAGAGGATGATCAAACTAGCGCCCTCTTGTGATTTAAGTGTGCTTTATGGATGTGAGAAGCATCAGTATTTAAACATATAGGATCCCTACAGTAAAACTGTAAATCACATTGTTTTGTCTAAAGTCAGTAATATATTATTTTCACAGTTAATTCAATGGGGATATTTATAAAAGCAGCCTGTCTTTTTCCTTAAAGTTGGCATTCAGTCCTTAAGGTTCTTTTAAGTAGGTTGCTCATATGACATATCCAGTCTGCTTTGTGTTACAGTCAAATGCCAAAAAAAGAAAAGAAAAACAAGACTTTGGTATGGTTTTACTCTCAAGATTAGTGTTATTTTTTTACTAATATTACACTCTTTAAAATTAGACGTGCTGTGCCCTTAAGCTAAAAACTCTGGAAATAATCAATGGCAAGAAAATAACATATTTAATATATTAAATAACATATTTACTAGAAAGCATATTTGGGTGTCTGCAATGAATCTTCCAACTTCTCTGTTTTAAAAGTTGATTGAACTAACTAATGTTGAAGAAAAAGTTTAGATTTTCTCCATTAAGTTAACTCTAATGTGGCATTGAGTATGTGTAACTACATTCTTCAGTTAACTATCAACTATCAATAGAATGACAGATAAAGTTAAAGATCCATTTAAGATGGATAGCAAAATAATGTCAGTATCTTAGAAATAACAGCTTGTATTCGGGAGCAATGATGTCACTCTCCATGGCACTTAATCCATTAGCTAATATTCAAAATATTTATTTGAAATTTCAGCACAGTGTTTGAAATCATGTTACGTGCCGTTCACTTGTTTGAATGCATTTGTTTTTGCACTAAAATTACACGCAGCACCACGTATGTTTCTCAACTAGAGACGTTAAACAGTTTAAGTTCTTTTTAACTTGACATGGCATCTAAAAACACAAACAAGCCAAATGCATCTACTACATGTTTACATTGAAATAATTTATAAAGCACTACAGACGGACACATAGTGCCCCACAGTGTAAGACTAGAACTCTGTAGAAAAGTTCGATCACACTTGCTTATCCTTTATTATTTGATACTGCACATTTTCACTTCAAGCAAATTGGTACGTGCTTTTTGTATTGTTATTGTAACATATTGTAGCTGGCAATGTCAATGACGAAGAAATGAAGAACTCAAGTGCAGTTCAATAATCAATGTAAAAACAAAACCCCTAAATGTAAACATTGTTGCCAACTTAGCGACTTTGTCGCTATTTTTAGTGACTTGTCAGACCCCTTTAGTGACATTTTTTCAAAAAAGCGACTAGCGACAAATCTAGCGACTTTCCAAATTCCAAATATCCAGTACTGCAAGCGTGAGGTCTTACTTCCCCGCTGCGTGTGCTCTGTTCAGTGAGCGGCTGAGAGGAGCAGCACATTCCGTTGACTGCACGCCAGCGGACATAGACATGAATGAGCTGCGCATATGCACGCTGTGTTAGCAGGAACCAATCAGTGATCACATAGCAGCTGCCTTCTCCTTTGTTTTAATTCAAAACATTTAATTTGACCGTTTTTTCTTGGCATGCGCTTATATTCACTACTAATCAGAGTTTTAGTTCATTCCGGTTCGGTTTCTGAACTCTCTGACTTCAGATCGTATATTTACAGACTCTATACATTTTACTCATCCAAACACAACAATAAATCTTCTTCAAACTCATAAACATGTAACGTTAGCTAAGTTCAGTTCCGTTCCGTTGTCTAACAGAAAATATGTAATTGAGAACCGTTTTACTGGACATTCGGCTATATACTTATATAAAAACAGTATGAGCACGGTTTAGGGGAGATAACCGTTATTATAAGCTGAAGTAGGCTACAGTACCGACAAATTAGGCAGAATGCAAATACGACGCGATGACGTCATTAATATGCTAATGACGCATGACGTCATCTGGCGACATTTAGCTACTTTTCGAGAAGGCTTTAGCTACTTTCCATTGAAAATAGTTGGCAACACTGAATGTAAACATGAATAAAACATAACATGACTCTGACGGCACAGCACGCACGCACGCTGCACGAGAGTTTGTTTGTGGCCTGCTTAGCACTGCTTATTCTCATACGTTCAACGTTATAGTCATCGTTCATAGTTATATCCTTTGTCATTTTACCGCGTCATTCATAGTTATATCCTTTGTCATTTTACCGCGTTTCAGATGCTTCTGCTTTTTCTCCCGTTTCATCTGCGTGTATTTTACCGGTTGCTGCTGACACCTAGCTAGAGTCTGTGTTTGTAGCCTTTAATCCTTAAACATCTGCCATTTTTAAGCACGCATCGGGTCTTCCCGTATTATTCTCTTATTGGGATTCAACTGCGCGCATATTCCACCTGTATCCGCGTTCTGTTTTTATCGCGGTTAAACTGCGTGCATTTTTTCAGCGCGCACCCGTTTTTCTCTCCTCCGCGGTACACAGGTTATTGCATCGATCTCAAAGCACCGCTTATCAAGAACAACCACCACCAACAACAAACAATTTTGTGAGGGATTCAAATCAATCTCAAAACCCTCACCGCTCAGGAACAACGAACAATTTGCGGTAAGTCATGGCATCGGCTCATGTTATTTGTTCATGCATTGCATGTCACATGTTTAAAATAGCCTCCTCCGTCAGCAGTGAGGGACTCACTTGTGATAAATGTAAGGAATTAGTCAGGCTGACGGAGAAGGTTAATGAGTTAGAGACTCACATCCGAACGCTAGTAGAGGTCAGTGAGAAAGAGAAGCCGTTAGATACTGTTTCGGATGCGGGCAGTACAGAGAGCAACACACACACTTTGGTTCCGGTTATAGAGCCCCTGCAGCAGGGCATTTGGGTGACGTCTCGGCGGCATACTCGTTCAGCAAAGAGACACCACTCTCCCGCTCCTGTTAGGGTTTCCAATAAATTCTCCCCACTCAGTGATACACCCACTGAGAATCATATTGAAAGAGCCCTTGTTATCGGTGATTCTATTGTAAGGAACGTGGAAATAGAGACTCCAGCCACTATTGTTAATTGCATTTCGGGGCCAGAGCGCCTGACATCAAATCAAATTTACAAGTGCTGGCTAATGCTAAACGTAGATTTTCTAAAATTGTTATCCATGTCGGCACTAACGATGTCCGGCTTCGCCAGTCAGAGATCACTAAATATAATGTTAAAGAGGTGTGCAAATTTGCAAAAACGACGTCAGACACTGTAATATGCTCTGGTCCCCTCCCTGCTCGTCGTGGTGACGAGGTTTATAGTAGATTAGTGTCACTGAATGGCTGGATGTCTGAGTGGTGTCTGCAGAATAAAATAGGATTTATAGACAATTGGAAAAGTTTTTGGGGTAGACCTGACCTGCTAAAGAGAGACGGACTCCATCCCTCCAGGGAAGGTGCCGCTCTCCTCTCTAGTAATTTGGCTCATAGACTTAATAATGATATTAATTGACTAAATGGGGCCCAGGTCAGGAAGCAGACAAACTGGTTAATCCGAACGTCTGCTAGCTGCCTTGAGACATCACACAGGTCACATAAACTACAACACATAGAGACTGTATCACCTAGATATCTCATAGAGACTGTGTCTGTTCCACGAACTATGAAACACAATACCCTCACTAAATCATTTAGAAAAAATTTGATTAAGGTCAAACTTGAACAAAACAAACAAATTAAAAATGTACATCATATAAAAATAGGGCTACTAAACATTAGATCTCTTTCTACCAAAGCACTAATTGTCAATGAAATGATTACAGATCATAGTTTGGATGCGCTCTGTTTGACTGAAACCTGGCTTAAACCGGATGAATATATTAGTTTAAATGAATCTACTCCCCCAGGTTATTGTTATAAACTTGAGCCTCGTCTGAAGGGTCGAGGAGGAGGTGTTGCTACAATTTACAGTGAAGTTTTTGGTGTTACTCAGAGGACAGGATATAAATGTAAGTCTTTTGAACTAATAATGCTTAAGGTGACACTGTCAAATACAAATATAAATAAAAATTCTCTGTCGTCCTTTACCCTTGCTACAGTGTATAGATCACCCGGGCCTTATTCAGATTTCCTTAGTGAATTTGCTAATTTTTTATCAGATCTTGTAGTTACTGTAGATAGAGCCTTAATTGTTGGTGACTAATGAAAATGATACATTGGGATTAGCATTTATCGATATTCTCAACTCTCTTGGGGTCAGACAAAATGTAACAGGACCAACTCATCGCCATAATCATACGCTAGATTTAATTCTTTCATATGGAGTTGATGTTGATAATATAGAAATTCTGCTGCAGAGCAATGACGTCTCGGATCATTACCTCGTCTCTTGCATGCTGCAATCAGCTAATGTTACTCAATCTACACCACGCTATCGTTCAGGTAGAACTATTCTTTCGACCACTAAAGATAGCTTCACTAATACTCTTCCAGATCTATCTCATATACTCAATAAACTCCAAAGCCCAGAAGAACTTGAATTTAAATGCAAAATTTAAATGCAGTCTGTTGTGTGGGTAAGTGAGGACCCAAAAGCGAATTAACAAAAGGAGTCTTTTAATGTAGATTCAAGTTGCCAATAATGAAAAACATAAATCTCTCCTTGAGAGAATAAAAGTGAACATAAACAACCCGCAGAGTGGGCGATGCAAAAACCAGAAAACTTGTTAATACGCTGAGAGGCGAAACAATGTAGCAGCCGAGGGTAGCAGTGAGCGGCAACTGGCTGTAGGTCTCCCCCAGGGTTGACAAGGGTCGAGGAAGCAATAGTGGTAGTCTGCTTCTCTCGCAGCGCCAGGCGAGCTGGACAGAATACAAATAACGGGTGTTAGGAGTGAACAGGTAGTTATGTGAGGCGGATGCCTACAGGACAGGACTGGACAGCGACAAACCGGACAGAGCATGTATTCCTAGGAGAGAGAAACTCAAGTGAGAATTCGACAAAGGAAGCAGCGAAAACAGAAAAAGAAGTAGAGAAGACAATCAGAGGAAAACGGGAACAGGTGGGAAGAGAATTAGCAGAGTATTCAGGGAAGATAGGGAACAGCTGGAGAAGGAGAGAAGAGGGAAAGGAGAGGTAACGAAAGAGGGCAGCAGAGGGCGACAGAGTAAAGAGAAAGAACAGGGAACAAGACATACCATGACAAAACATAACACGACATAACAGTACCCCCCCTCAACGAGCGCCTCCAGGTGCTCCCGAGGAAGAACCCTGGCGGCTCCGGAGGAAATCATCGATGAGCGAGTGGTCCAGCACGTCCCGAGAGGGAACCCAACTTCTCTCCTCGGGACCGTATCCCTCCCAGTCAACCAGATACTGATGCCCACGACCCCAAGAACGCATATCCAGGATCCTGCGGACCCTGTAGATTGGAGTGCCCTCAACCAGAATAGGGGGGGAAACAGGACGAGTGGAAGAACGCACAGCGGGTTTAATGCAAGAGACATGGAAGACCGGGTGAATGCGTCGGAGGTGGTGGGGAAGGAGGAGTCGTACCGCAACGGGGCTGATGATTTGAGAGATACGGAACGGACCGATGAAGCGCGGGGTCAATTTACGAGAGGCGGATTTGAGGGGAAGGTTGATAGTGGAGAGCCATACCTTCTGGCTGTGGCAATATCGAGGGCTCTTAGTTCTACGCTTGTTGGCAGCTCTCACGGTCTGATCTCTATAGCGGCAAAGGGCAGACCGCACACCCCTCCAAGTGCGCTCGCAACATTGGACAAAAGCTTGGGCGGACGGAACGCAGGAATCGGCGAGTTGGGACGAGAAGAGCGGGGGTTGGTACCCGAGGCTACACTGAAAGGGAGACAAACCGGTGGCGGACGAAGGCAACGAGTTGTGGGCATACTCCGCCCAGAGGAGGTTCTCGGCCCAGGACGCGGGATTGCAGAACGAAAGACTGCGCAAAATGCGACCAACAGTCTGATTGGCCCGTTCGGCTTGACCGTTAGATTGAGGGTGGAAGCCGGACGAGAGACTGATGGAAGCACCAATCAAACGACAAAACTCCTTCCAAAACTGAGATGTGAATTGCGGACCTCTGTCGGAGACGATGTCGGATGGGAGGCCATGAATTCTGAAAATATTCTCGACGATGATTTGCGCCGTCTCCTTAGCAGAGGGAAGTTTGGCGAGGGGAATAAAATGAGCCGCCTTAGAAAACCGGTCGATGACCGTGAGAATAACGGTCTTACCCGCCGACGAAGGGAGCCCGGTAACAAAGTCTAAGGCGATGTGCGACCAAGGTCGAGAGGGGATGGGGAGCGGTCTGAGAAGTCCAGAAGGAGGAGAGTTCCCAGACTTAGTCTGCGCGCAAACGGAGCAAGCAGCCACGAAACGATGCCTGTCACGTTCCCGAGAGGGCCACCAAAAACGCTGGCGAATGGAAGCAAGCGTGCCCCGAACGCCGGGGTGACCAGCCAGCTTGGCTGAGTGGGCCCACTGAAGAACGGCCAGGCAAGTGGGGACAGGGACAAAAAGAAGGTGTTTGGGGCAGGCGCGGGGGCGCGGGCGAGTGCTTGTTTAACCTGCCTCTCAATACCCCAGACAGCCGATCCGAGGATGCGTCCCTCAGGGAGAATCCCCTCGGGATCCGCAGGGACTTCTGAGGAATTAAAGAGGCGCGATAACGCATCAGGCTTGGTGTTCTTGGAGCCAGGGCGGTAAGAAATAATAAATTCAAAACGGGCGAAAAACAGGGCCCAACGGGACTGACGGGCGTTAAGACGCTTGGCGGAACGAATATACTCAAGGTTTCTATGGTCGGTCCAAACGACAAACGGAACGGTAGCGCCCTCCAACCACTGGCGCCACTCGCCTAGAGCTAAGCGGATGGCGAGCAGCTCGCGGTCTCCCACATCATAGTTACGTTCAGACGGCGATAAGTGATGAGAAAAGTACGTGCAAGGGTGGACCCTGTCGTCAGTGGAGGAGCGCTGAGAAAGGATGGCTCCCACGCCTACCTCGGACGCGTCAACCTCGACGATGAACTGTCTAGAGACGTCAGGAGTAACGAGGATGGGTGCAGACGTAAAACGGTTCTTGAGAAGATCAAAAGCCCTCTGGGCGGAAACGGACCATTCAAAACGCGTCTTGACAGACGTAAGGGCAGTCAGGGGGGAGGCCACTTGACTGAAATTACGGATGAAACGTCGATAGAAATTAGCGAAACCGAGAAAGCGCTGCAGCTCGACGCGTGATTTGGGTACGGGCCAATTAATAACCGCTTGGACCTTAGCGGGGTCCATTCTGATACCCTCTTCAGAAATGATAGAGCCGAGAAAAGTAACAGAGGAGGCATGAAAAGTACACTTCTCAGCCTTCACGTAAAGGCGGTTCTCTAACAGGCGCTGAAGAACGCGGCGAACATGCTGGACGTGAACTTGAAGTGATGGCGAAAAAATCAGGATATCGTCGAGGTAAACAAAAACAAAGATGTTCAACATATCTCTCAGGATGTCATTAATTAGCGCCTGAAAGACAGCCGGGGCGTTAACGAGGCCGAACGGGAGAACCCGATATTCAAAGTGTCCTAGCGGAGTGTTAAAGCCGTTTTCCACTCGTCCCCTCCCTAATGCGAACGAGATGGTAAGCGTTACGAAGGTCCAACTTAGTAAAAAACTTGGCTCCCTGCAGGATCTCGAAGGCCGATGACATAAGAGGAAGCGGATAACGATTCTTAACTGTTATGTCATTCAGCCCTCGATAATCAACGCAGGGGCGCAAGGATCCGTCCTTCTTCTGAACAAAAAAAACCTGCTCCGGCGGGCGAGGAGGAGGGAACGATAGTACCGGCAGCGAGAGAAACAGATAAATAATCCTCTAGGGCCTTACGTTCAGGAGCCGACAGCGAGTAAAGTCTACCCCGAGGCGGAGTGGTACCCGGAAAAGCTCAATCTTACAGTCATACTGAACGGTGCGGTGGAAGAGAAGTGGCCCGGGACCAACAGAACACCGCCCGCAGATCGTGATACTCCCCGGCACTCCGTCAAATCACCAGGATCCTCCTGTGAAGAAGAAACAGAGGAAAGGGGGGAACAGCAGACATTAAACAATTCACATGACACCGACACGCTCCAAGAAAGGATGGTATTCCTAGACCAATTAATAGTGGGGTTATGCAGAACTAGCCAGGGATGGCCTAAAATTATAGGGGTGAAAGGGGACTGAAAAATAAAAAAAGAAATAGTCTCGTTATGATTACCAGAAACAGTGAGAGTTAAAGGTAGCGTTTCACGCCGAACCTTGGGAAGGGGACTACCATCTAAGGCAAACAGGGCCATGGGCTCATCTAACCTCTTTAGAGGGATATCATGCTCTTGTGCCCAAGTCTCGTCCATAAAGCAGCCCTCGGCCCCAGAGTCAATCAAAGCGCTACAGGAGGCAGAAACGCCGGGCCAACGGAGATGGACAGGTAGGGTAGTGCAAGACCTCAAAGGAGAGACCATAGTAGTAGTGCTCACCAGTAGCTCTCCCCTTACTGGTGAGCACTGGCTTTTACCGGGCAAGAGGAAACAAAGTGGACAGCAGAACCACAGTAGAGACAGAGGCGCTTGATAATTCTTCGCTCCCTCTCCTTAGCGGATATGCGGATGCCCCCCAGCTGCATGGGCTTGGAAGCCACGGTGCCGGAGGAGGATGGTAGCACTGAGAAGGGGGAAATAGTGGTAAAAGCGAAGTCCTTTCCACGAGTCCGGTGAAGCAGGTCGAGCCTTCTCTCAATCCGGATGGAGAGCTCGATCACAGAGTCAACACTCGAGGGAACCTCTCGGAAGAGAATCTCATCCTTAACCTCCGCGCAGTGTCCCTCCAAAAAACGAGCGAGTAAGGCCGGCTCGTTCCAATCACAGGAGGCAGCAAGGGTGCCAAACTCAATGGAGTAATCGGTGACGGATCGCATACCCTGACGAAGTGAAGACAAGACCCGTGAAGCTTCCTCACCGAAAACAGAGCGGTCGAAGACCCTTATCATCTCCTCCTTAAAGTCCGAATAACAGTTGGTGCATTCAGCCTCCGCCTCCCAGATCGCTGTTCCCAACTCGCGAGCCCGTCCGGAGAGGAGAGATATCACATAGGCGATGCGTGCTCTGCACTGGGAGTAAGTAGAGGGCTGAAAAGAAAACACAACGTCACACTGAGTGAGGAACGCGCGGCATTCAGTAGGCTCACCAGTGAAGCACGGGGGGTTATTAATCCTGGGTTCAGGTGAGCCGGAGGGTCGTGAAACGGTGGCTGAGTCGAGGCGAAGAAGGTGTATCTGCTTGGTGAGATCGGTGACCTGAACAGCCAGGGCTTCGACGGCATGACGCACAGCAGAGAGCTCCTCTTCGTGTCTGCCCAACATAGCTCCCTGGAACTTAACAGCCGAGTGGAATGGATCAGGAGTCGCTGGGTCCATCTTGGTCGAATTCTTCTGTTGTGTGGGTAAGTGAGGACCCAAAAGCGAATTAACAAAAGGAGTCTTTTAATGTAGGTTCAAGTTGCCAATAATGAAAAACATAAATCTCTCCTTGAGAGAATAAAATTGAACATAAACAACCCGCAGAGTGGGCGATGCAAAAACCAGAAAACTTGTTAATACGCTGAGAGGCGAAACAATGTAGCAGCCGAGGGTAGCAGTGAGCGGAAACTGGCTGTAGGTCTCCCCCAGGGTTGACAAGGGTCGAGGAAGCAATAGTGGTAGTCCGCTTCTCTCGCAGCACCAGGCGAGCTGGACAGAATACAAATAACGGGTGTTAGGAGTGAACAGGTAGTTATGTGAGGCGGATGCCTACAGGACAGGACTGGACAGCGACAAACTGGACAGAGCATGTATTCCTAGGAGAGAGAAACTCAAGTGAGAATTCGACAAAGGAAGCAGCGAAAACAGAGAAAGAAGTAGAGAAGACAATCAGAGGAAAACGGGAACAGGTGGGAAGAGAATTAGCGGAGTATTCAGGGAAGATAGGGAACAGCTGGAGAAGGAGAGAAGAGGGAAAGGAGAGGTAACGAAAGAGGGCAGCAGAGGGCGACAGAGTAAAGAGAAAGAACAGGGAACAAGACATACCATGACAAAACATAACACAGTCTTCTCTAGCACCCTTGATGTTGTCGCCCCACTTCGATTAAAGAAAATTAAAGAAATAAGCCCTGCACCATGGTACAATGATCACACTCATGCTCTCAAGAGAGCAGCTCGGAAAATGGAGCGCATGTGGAAAAATACAAACTTAGAAGTATTTCAGGGTGCATGGAAGGATAGTGTCTGTAGCTTCAAAGCTGCCAGGTCAGCATATTTTAGTAAACTCATAGAAAATAACCACAACAATCCTAGATGTTTATTCAGTACTGTGGCTAAATTGGTTAGGAATAAAGCCTCAACCGAACCAGATATTACGTCACAGTTCAAGAGTAATGACTTCATGAATTTCTTTACAGCTAAAATTGAAATAATCAGAAATAAAATTGGAATTATGCAATCATCTGTCATAGCACCTCAGAAAACAGCGTCGAATAATTTCCCTCATGCGCAACTTCAATCCTTCGCTATCATAGGTCATGAAGAGCTAACAAAACTTATCAAAACATCAAAAGCCACAACTTGTTTGTTAGATCCTATACCAACTAAGCTCTTAAAAGAGGTATCTCCTGTAATATCAGAACCTCTTCTTAATATCATTAACTCCTCGCTATGCTTAGGACATGTCCCAAGAAACTTTAAAATGGCAATTATCAAACCGCTAATTAAGAAGCCACAACTTAATCCTGGAGAACTTGCTAATTATAGACCGATTTCCAATCTCCCGTTTATGTCAAAAATACTAGAAAAGGTAGTATCCTCCCAAATATGTTCATTTCTACAGAGAAATAGTATATATGAAGAATTTCAATCAGGATTTAGGCCTCATCACAGTACAGAGACTGCACTTATCAGAGTTACAAATGACTTGCTCTTATCATCTGATCGCGGCTGCATTTCTCTTCTAGTGCTTTTAGATCTTAGTGCATTCTCTTGAATAGGCTAGAGAATTATGTTGGAATTTGTGGAGTGGCATTAGCATGGTTTAGGTCATATTTAGCAGACCGCTACTACTTTGTCTATGTAAATGGGGAATTGTCAAACCAAACAAAAGTAAAATATGGAGTGCCACAGGGATCAGTTTTAGGGCCTCTGCTTTTCTACATGTATATGCTTCCCCTGGGAGATATTATCAGGAATCGTGGAATAAGTTTCCACTGCTATGCTGACGATACACAACTTTATATTTCTCTCAAAATTAGCAGAGTGTATTAATGAAATAAAAGATTGGATGGCCAGAAATTTCCTTCTACTCAATTCTGACAAAACAGAGGTTCTAATTATTGGACCAAAAAACTCTAAAAAATAAGCCACTAAAATATAATTTGACTCTAGATGGATGTACTGTTACATCATCTTCAACTTAGGAGTTATATTTGATACCAATCTGTCCTTTGAAAATCAAATTACAAATGTTTGTAGAACAGCATTCTTCCACCTAAGAAATATTGCTAAATTAAGGCATATGCTCTAGGTTGCTGATGCCGAAAAACTAATTAATGCGTTCATGACCTCAAGACTAGATTATTGTAATGCATTACTGGGAGGATGTCCAGCAAGATCAATAAATAAACTTCAATTGGTTCAAAATGCAGCAGCCAGAGTGCTGACGAGAACCAAGAAATATGATCATATTAGCCCCATTTTATCATCGTTACATTGGCTACCTGTTAAATTCCGTATTGATTTTAAAATTCTGTTCACTACGTACAAAGTTTTGAATGGTCTAGCTCCGAAGTACTTAAGTGATCTTCTACCACGCTATATTCCAACACGTTTATTAAGATCGCAAAATTCTGGCCTATTAATAGTTCCTAGAATATCAAAATCCACTAAAGGAGGAAGATCCTTTTCATATTTGGCTCCTAAACTATGGAATAGTCTCCCAAACACTGTTCGAGATGCAGACACACTCTCTCAGTTTAAGTCTAGACTAAAGACTCATCTATTTAGCCAGGCATACACCTAATTTATCCTCCAACCCACAATTAGGCTGCTTTAGTTGGGTCTGCCGCAACCAGAAACCAGAAACATTGAGCATGATCTCTTACTCTGCAATAAATTAAATGGCATCTACGCTTACATCTTTTTATTTGTTTCCCTGTCTCAACCTCGGGACTCCTATCCTGAGGTCACCAGAACCGGCTGGATCCAGCACCATTCCTGCTTCATGTTGGACTCCACTGCTACATGTCGCAGAATGATGATGACTAAATGCAGCTGGTGCCAGCCAAACATCACTTCAATCTATTATGACGGACTTCAGAGGATGAAATTATGCCAACTCCAACTTGCATCACCTCGGTCTATTTATGGACTACGATCTTGAAATGAAATGCATAGACTAACTATTGCCAACAAAAGCCTTCATCAGCCAATTAACAAGGACAATTGCATCTATGTGAACTTCTGCAATTAATCAAGATGGACTTCAAAGACTTTGGTCATTAATCTTAAGGTTCAAACACAATCGATGTTTAATCACTGACCCTTAACACTTAGTTTAATAATTTTAAACCATGATTTTACCTATACATAATTAATATTTACATTACATTCATAATGTTAGCCAGAGGGGAACTGGCCCCCACAGTGAGTCTGGTTTCTCCCAAGATTATTTTTCTCCATTAATCTACATCTTATGGAGTTTTGTATTCCTTGCCACAGTCGCCTACAGCTTGCTCACTGGGGTTATTAATACAATTATCATTTAATTATTTTTAAACACTATTAAAAATCGTATTTTATCTAAATTACACAATGATGATTAATCGACTTTATAGACATTACAGTTTTATCGTCTGTTAATGCTGATATTCTGTAAAGCTGCTTTGAAACGATGTGTGTTGTGAAAGGCGCTATACAAATAAACTTGACTTGACTGGCAAGGCTTAAACATGACATGAACTTGACAAGTGCTACATAAACTAACATCAATACTAGACCAAGACACAATGGAAAACATGAGGCTTAAGTACATGGACATGGGAAACATCAACCAATGAAAAGACTGAACTATAAACAAGATAACAAGACAAGGACCATGGACCAATTACATAACAGAACTAATAAACTAAAACCAATGACAAACTAGAACTGATAACAACATAAAGAAACAATAAACCAATAAAAACAAGACACATGAACATGGAGTGAAACATGAAATCACATGACAAGGGAACCACATGACATGAAACAGGAACTAGACTTTTCAAAACAAAAGACATGAAATACATGGACACACACATTAAACATTACAAAAGCTATGTTGGGCATCTTTTTTTTAACAAAGATTATATATATATATATATATACTTTGCATATATATTTACTGTATATAGGGTTGAAAAGTATTCTATTTTCATTTGATTAAAGATGTACAATATTTATTTGACTAAACAACATTTGATCATATTTAAATAAAACATTTAACAAGGAATCCAGAAAAATGTAAACAGAAAAGGCATCATTTGTATCTAAGACTTTATGCAGTTATTTTAGACAAGTAATTTCTGTGTAATTTCAACAAAAATCTGAGTTTTTTTTTATTTGTTGCCTAAGTATCAAGTTAGTGTTTATATCAAGGAATCAGGGATGGTATGGTACCAAAGCCAAAATTTTGGTATCGGAGCAACACTAAAGACACCACTGATCTAAAAGTGTGAAGGGATTTTTGATATCTTGACAAGTGTTGTCATGGCAACGGATCAAATTACATGACGTTGATAATTTTCCATTCTGTCTATGTCCCTCTGACTGAAATGCTCCTTTTTGGTATTAGCGATTCCTTAATATTGTTATAGAAATGCCCACATTTATGATTGGTTAACATTGTGCAGCCCCTCGACATCAGCAATATTTTAAACTCAGTTGGAAGAAAATGAACAACCCCACAATATTACAAAACGAAATTTCAGGGTTTACACATAATGCACATCCAACACATTGCATCCGAATATATTCAACTGTTCATCTCAAGGACAACAGTTAACACTCAGCACCATAATATTTTCACAAGTAATGACATTTGAAATATTCATGAATGAAACTGTTTACTTACTGTTTTGCATCGTGTCCAATAGTATTTTTATCTGCCCCATCCTTCAATTGTTCCTTTGCAAAGTTTGAATCATAATATGACTTGCTCCACACTGATATGAGCCCCAAAAAAAAAAACATGCAATGCATGCTAAAATACAATGAAGACAAATCCACATGACGCACACACATAGTCCAAAATACGGTGTAAACTAGACACACACATACAGAATCAGATCACCGTAAACATATCAAAATTGTCAAAGACGTCCATCTAGTGCATTTTTTCATACAACAACAATTAAAAATAGCGCAGATGCGCAAAAGAATGTGACGTGTTCATGCTCAAAACAACAAGTGGTACAGCAACTGAATGAAAGATAATGGCATCTCCTCTTCAGAGTTGTAACTTGACACTGCATCTTTTTAAAGTGGTCTGAGATTTGTATCAAGCAGTAAACGATGTCTGTTTAGAGCATGAATATATACAAATATATAGTCCAGGTGGGTCCCCGGTGGTGTTCAGGAATAGTTATGCCTCAGTAGGTCTTGGATTTCCTCCTCTCTTAGTTTACGAACTGAAGCCCAGTGGTCGGAGCCAAGGGTGCGATGATTTTAAGTAGGTGTTGGTGTTTTTTTGCTGTAGAGGTGGTCATGAATTAATGTATTCCTAGTGTTGTAGGGAAGTCACAGGAGCAGAGAAAGGGGGTTTATGCAGCTTGGTTTCAATACATTTCAATACTTTTATTGCATTAAGTTTTGAGTTCAGAAATTGACAGTATGTTTTTATAGTAGAATGACCTCTTATATGCCAAAGGTATTTCCAATATCAAGGAAAATTTAATTCGTCATGACATGATCCCTTTAATGTTTTGCGTTCATATTGTGGATTTACATTATACATTTAAAACAAAAAAATATTACCACAAGAACTTTCCTTGGGTAAATTGTAAATTAGTCCAGATATCTATCCAAACTTGTCCTTCCAGCTCTGAAGCTTAAAGCGTGATGATCAGTAATCTAATGTTTGTAAGGTGAGAAACACATCTTTTTTGCACACAAATTATATTAATGTGATCACACATCTCGCTCTGAGTGATTAAGGTTATCCATATGGATGAACAGTCACAGCCGCTCATCTTTCTTACTCATTTCTTAAGGCTATGTTTCCTTGGGAAATATAGCTGTGGTTTGTACTCTGGTCCAGCTCTCGATCCTGTAATTCTTATTCAAGCTAAGATGCCATTTTAGCTCAGATTAACTGTCCATCTGTCAAACTGGCAGCGGTGCCAGTCTTCCTCATCTTGCATATTCAGATTAGTATAGAAAACACAGGTGGCATCTCCTATTCGCCCTCTGAATGCTGGTCTCCATTGTAATGACGAAGTCTTGTGTTCTGACCGATGGATTACTGTATAAGGTGGGGGGAAAGTTTGTTTGTGTGTGTATCCGGGCAGAGGTTTTTCCACCCACAGAAGCTCACCAGGGATTTGAGACTGATATACTAGAATGTCAAAGAGTAGCATGTGGCTGCAGAACTAAAGTAGAAAACAGGGATTAGTTGCATAATGTTTATTTTATAACATTGATTAGAGATGTTAGACAGATGTCAGTGGCAGGGTGATTTGGTTAAGCACTGATTGTTGAATGATACTGCACTGTTGCCTTCGTATTTCTAAACGGATTCACCTATTATCACTCTCGTGAACACTAAAAGCATCAAACATGGATCAAAAGTGCTACTGTAAATACTGCTGTTTTCTAATCAGATTTCTGGGATGTTACATGTCTTATCGTACTGCCTGAGATAAGGTTTGACATTGCAATAAGGTTGTTCAGGTACAGCTACAGTGGCCTCAGAGAGCTTTAATAATGCTTAAGTTGCATTACATTACATAACAAAATACTGTATCAAACCTAAGTTTTAAAGAAAGAAAGCGCAAGCACACTTTTTTTAGGCAACTAAAATTAGTGTTGTTCTAATCAATAAATTGTGAAAACAATACATTTATATTGTATAATTATTGTTTAAAATTAAGTATTTGAAATGTGCATTCAGCAACTTTTGTCTTTGTGTCAACTTGGACTTACAATGACACCTAGCGGCTTGGATGTAGCATCATTTAAAATCAGTTTTCAGTTTCAGTTGCCATTGTAGAAATGTAGTATTCACAGTCTGCTGGTTATTATAACCCCTCTGTCACAGTCGCGGTGAGTTCGCCATTTTTTTCTGTTTGTTTAGGTTGACTCTCTCTCATGTGTGTCAGGTGCTGCCAGCATACGTGATCAGTGTTTCCATAGGAAAGCTGATCATGCCAACATTCAGCATGCTGACAGCACCTGCCTCTCGTTAACTGCCTCCTTATTTATACCCTTCTTTGTTTCATGTCATTTGCTAGATTGTTGTTGTGTGTTCTAGTAACTCACCTCAAGCTCTCTGCCTCAGTTGGTCTTGTCTTATCTTTTCTTTTCTTTCTGTGTTGGTTGCCAGTATCTGCCTGTGTGTCTGGATTTTAGTTACCATCCAGCATGCATTTTCACTTGCCATTGTCCTCACTGACTCTACACTTGAGAATTCCTCATGGCTCTGCTCTTCACACTGCCATGACACACACACTCCTTCGAACACTCTTTGTCTGAGGATTCCTCATGGATCTGCTCTTTACAATGTCACAACGCACAATCGCCTAGGAACACACTCTTCATCTCCCCTCTGAAGTTGGTCCTGGGTTCCTCACTGTTTGCCAACCTTGATGTGTTTCTGAGTTTGATATTAATACAATTCTTTGAACTGTTCCTCCACATTTGGATATCTTGTTTTGAGCCACTTGATTGGACTCTTCTGCTGGATTGTTCTATCTCAGGGAAATCAGCCGGTCTCGGACTATCCATCGTATTCCACACCCTCGCCACGTCCTATGTGTGGAATGATCATGCACAGTGGGACCGGTTCTGCATGGGTTGTCCAATAGCATCCAGAATGAGATCCATGCCTTGGACCTGCCTCACTCTTTCAATGACCTGGTGTACCTGGTCATCAGAGTGGACCAGCACTTTGCTCTTCGTCACAGCCACCAACATTCTCTTCCTGCCTGCGCGGTGGACAGCCGCACCAGTCCACTCCTTCTGTCAGGCCGTTGGAACCACGGTTCGAGGCAGAATGCAGATCGGGGGGACTCCATTATTTCTGGAGGAGAAGCAGCGATGCCTTACCCAAAGACTCTGCCATTACTTTACCCTTCATGGTCATGTTTCCAAACTTGTCCAATAAAAGCCATCACTAGTAGGGAGGTAGAGGGTTGCAGGCAAGCGCAACTCCTCTGAGCAAAACCTCTTGACTACAGACTCTTCTCCCAGCCCGACTACAGTGGACTCTTCCTGGACATCGACACTGCTTCCAGGAATTTCCTGGACATCGACACTGCTTCCTAGTGGCAGCTTCCAGTGACCAGTTGGATTAGCCCATCACATTTACATTACATTTACATTTTTGCATTTGGCAGACGCTTTATATCCTCCCTGGGGGAGGGCGTGACTTACGCCCTGTCTGCTGGAAGGTTATCCCCGCCTTCCTGAATCTGGGAGGGGACAGGGGGAGGGAAACAATCATAATTCAAATAGGGGGTACTTCCTGTAACAGTGTAGTACCCTCCCAAATAAAACACTGTAAAATTTAAAAGAGAGGGAAAAGGCAAATATGGAGCAGCAGTGGGAGAGAGAAAGAAGAGAGAGGCGGATAGGAGGCAGTCCTCCAGCCCCTGGTGGATGGAACGTCCCGCTGTGTCCTCGGGGAACAGTAGTGGTTCTTCCACTCCCGGCGGTTGGCCGGGAGCCCCTCCCCACTCGCGGTTGGCGATCCTCTATTAACCCCACCGCGTTTAGCGGCTGGTAGGGATCCCCCTCCATCCCCCCAGGTGGTCGGCTAGGAGCCCCTTCTCCCCTTGTGGTCGGCAGCCATTCCTCCCCATCCCCCCTCCAGGTGGTCGGCTAGGAGCCCCTTCTCCCCTTGCGGTCGGCAGCCATTCCTCCACTTCCAGGTGGCCGGGCTCCTCTGTCCCCCGGCAGTTGGCCGCGGCTGCTCTGTTGGGGTGGATGGTAGCGTCGAGAACTCCACTACAGCGTATCCCTCCTCCTTCCTGGATTTCGGCACCAGTGTAAAGGGATTAATTGAAAGGAGGAGGCGAGAACCAGCTTGACAATATAAATAATATTTAATTAAGAACTGAAACCAAAAAGACACAAACACACACATATGATGGACAGCTGCCCATTAATGCTCTCTCTCTCTGTTGCACCACCTTCCACAGTCAGCCTTTATCCCTCTCGGAGGCTTGATTAGCCTGATAAGGGGCCGGGTATGTAGAATCACAACCCGGCCCCACCCTCCACCCTGTCACACTGAGACATTTCACAGTGGTAAGTTTTAATTTTGTAGCTTTCTTACAACTACACTGTTGATTATTGTGAAGCTAACAAAGCTTCAAGTAAAATTCACATAGTGCATCTAAGTTAGTAATTTTTTGTTGGAATTGGTGTAGCCGAACGTTTTTTCGCCCAGGCTATGAACAGAGAACAGAGACTTGTTTGACATTACCCGGGGTATAGAGAGTTAGTGATCAAGCTAGCCATGGATTACTGTGGATAGCGGCCATAACATTACAGCTTGTAATTATAAGTAAACCTTTACACTTTACCACTGATAAAGACTCTTGAGATCAACTATTTTGTTACACATTTTTAGGTAAATGCAGGCCCACACTGAATAAGAAACCCTTACCAAAACAATAACATTACATAGTTAGCCAAGCACTACCATGGATTGCAGACATAAAATTACCATTTTTTTTTTAAATAATTCCATCTCCACACTTGATCACTATTCATGATAGTAAGAACGACAAGCAATCTGCATAATTCTACACAATTGTAGGTAAAAGTGGGCTCGCAGCTGATTAGCAAAACTATTTAAACACAAAAACATTAGCTAGCAGGTTAGCATTGGGCATTGGGTGTACACTGTAGCAACAAAACAAAACTCTGCATTTGAGCTCTCAGTAGCAGATAACTCAACAAATAATCAAACATACTAACTGTTATGGAAGTGTGGGAAGGAGGAGAAGGCAGACGGGAGGTGCGGATCCAATCGCGGCTTTTATTGACAAGCAAACAATAACTGAGTAAACACAAAGAAAAGTCCACGATGGGAAAAACTAACTTTAACACAAAAAGAACACACGGCTGGAAGAACAAACACGAAGGGCAGGTAACAAGGGCAAAGGCACGACAAGAAAACCATACAACGAACGACAAGGGAAAAGGAAAACAACAGGGTTTAAATACACAGACAAAATAAAGACTAAATGAGACACAGGTGAGAATAATGATGCAATGATGGCAGTGATGAGATCAGGGAATTGTAGGAAGTGTAGTTTTTAGACAGACAAGTGAAACACGGGGCAGACAACAAGGAAAACTTGACATGGAATGTGATCAGTGAGGAGTGAAACAGAAAACACGGGGCAGACAACACGGGAACGTAACACTAACAGGTTGTGATCCTGAATTGCCAGATTGTCCCAACAAAGTGGGAACTGCACCATCTTTCAGGAGTAACCGTCTTGAAAATGGGCTACAATCCAGCCGTTTCTTGTAGTTCTTGAGTGTCTGTGGGAGAGAATAACTCCCTTTTGCATGGACTTTGTGCTTTGTAAATTTGCAGACTATTACATTCACAAAGAGCTATATTACACAAAAAAGGAAAGGTAAAATCCCAAAAAGCATAATAGGGCCTCTTTAATACAATAGGATATATGAATATGGTAATCATATATCGAAGTACCATGGTATTTTTTTAATTACTTTGTAGCACCATGTAAATACAATAGTATATGAATATGGTAATCATATATCAATTTACCATGGTAGTAACATGGTATTATTTGAAATACTTTGAAGCACCATGCAAATACAGAATGGCACATAAATATGGTAATTGTATATCAAAGTACCATGATTTTACCATCTGACACCATCAGAAATCACATTGTTATTGTCCAGATGTGCACACACACACAAACACACATACACACACACACGCATGCACACACAAGAAATTTGGTCTCTGATGATATATCCTGTAATTCTGTGTCTAGATGCTGCATTTCTGTATTGTATAGATGAAGATGAATAGTGTAGTGTATGTACACTACATGTATGTTTTTATACAGGAATGTGCAAATTAAATTATGTTTAAGTTGGAATGGGTTTGTAGAGAAAATGTAAATCTGAAAAATGAAATGTAAAAATAGTGATTTTTCATATTGAGCACATGGGTTTTTATAAGTAGCATGTCTAAATATGAGCTTTTTGTTTTGATTTTTATGTGCACATACCAGTACATATTGCACCATACAGTATACTTGTATACTGTATTGTACTAAACTGTAATATAGGGCCTACTGGGCCAAGGCTTTGATAAACATCATGTGAATAAGTCTTTTTGTATCTGCAGTTGAAAAAGTATGAAATAGCTTAAATGTTGCAAGCTAATTTTGGCGTGTTGTAACGCTTGGACCGGATAACTCGAGAGAAATCGAGGGAAGAAAGAGCTTGAAGGCTGAAAGGCTGTATCACGCACATTTAATGATAAGTGCACAGGCAATGCAATCCTCTCATACATGAGAGCTACTCTTCCTTAGCGTCACAAAACTTATAAAATAAAATATACAGGAAAAAGGGTAGAGCAAGTCTAGCATCTACAATGTCCTCATCTCATCTCCAACTATGTCATCCCGCATAGTACACGTCATGAGTGACGTAACCATCTCTCTTAAAGGGCACACTGCCCCATAATGTGACAAACATGAACACACAGCAACGATCGTTACAGTGTAGCTCGTAGTGTAACTTGCTACTTTCTATGAAGTGTAGCATTTCGCTTAGCTTAACTTATTTTTCTGTTGAGTAGTTTTTAGCTTAGCTTGCTAAGTAGCTTTCCCAACACTGGAAACAGACCAGAAAACAAAAGTAAAATCTAAAAAAATATAATCATTGCCATAATAATTATCAGTACCTCTTCAATTATAACAGAGAGACTATAAGCCTAATTATGAATAATGATGAACGGGTGCAATGTTAGGGGACAAAAAATTTATTTGGACTGGCTTGTAGCGCAAGTCAATTATATGAATGGAATCACTGGCAGCGGTTCAGCGCTAGATAAGGCAGTCTTGTGCTTTATGGTGTGGGTGCGTGTTTTGTGAGAGTAGCTTATAGACCACTATATATCTCTTGACCACTATAGAACCCTGATTATCTCAAACTGAAATGGGAAGTATATTGATTGAGTTGGTGAGTATGTGAGTACTACAGACCCCTCTCAAGTGAATCAGATGACTTTTAGCTTTCACTTTTCCTAAATAGTTTAAACAAGGTCCTGTACAGAGAATCCTGTGTGAGTATGACTTTATTTACAGGTGGGCTTGAAGCCAGGAGAACCGTTCCAGCCCACCAGCACTCACCTTATCTAACCTCGGCTCAGGCAGGCAGTTTGCAGTCTCACATACTAAAACAATCACCATCAATCCCCTATCTCCATCCCAACAGGACCTCTTTCTACCCAAGTCCCAGAGAACAAAAAAAAAGTACTGTTTTCCAGGAAACCTTAGTGCTAAATTCAACATTTAAGAAACACATTATTTACAAAAACACAATGTTAAGGGCAAAAAATGGCAAAGAAATGTTAGTTCTGAGAAAAGGCTTTCTGTTTGATATTTTGACAATTAACGCACTGACATTCATACATTTTTTTAAGTGTGACTTAAATGTTCAAAATACTTTGAGGGGTCACTGTGTGTGCCTTATTTAAAGGATGCTTCCAATTAGACAAAAATTAATTTCCCATGTTTGAATAGCTGCATTAACTTGATTATCTTGAGTCTGCACTAGTTTCCAGCACACCATCAATTAACTTATCAGAGCTTTCCAAAGGTCACAAAACTTTTAAAGGTTCTGTAACCTACTTTCTGTGATATCAACATCCCTTCCATAGCAACTTTAAGTATGGCATATGTTTATGTCTGGGTGTTTGCTCTCTCTCTACATTTCTTCCCTATGGTGAGTTGAGGTTTTGGGGCTCTGCCCAGCAAAACATTACACTAATGAATAATGGCTGACAAGGGGAACGTAGCGAAATGGAGAGCAAAGATGGACATAGCTCACTGTAAATTGCCTTAAAAGCTCATTCCTAGCCAACAGTGGGCTCTCTTTACAATGCCGTCCAAAAATTGTTTAAAATAAAAAATGCCTGTGCATTGTGTATATACTGTACAGTTAATAAAGTCTAAAGTTAAACATCTTATCTATTTTGTTTATACTGTTTAAAAATTATATTGGTGTCCATGTGAAATGTATTTCTCTACAGTTTTAAGAAATGTCAGGAATATGCATAAAAAATATGTGAGAAGTCTCCCCTTGACATTTGTTGAAGCAATTCACATTCCCATGTAGTTGCTTAATGAGACACTTAAACATTTCAATTGGTGACAATTTATGTTAGATAACAGAACAATAAATGTGATTTTACTATAAATATTGCAAATAAAATTTTCAGAAGTAAAATTATGAATAATCATGTAGATAATTTAGAGTAAAATGTATATTATTTTTAACAAGACAACACTTTAAATTTTATAGTAAAATATTGTTAAAAGTATATTTGTTTAAACCAAACATGTCATATGTTGATTTATGGTGGAAAAGAGTAAAATTACATTCTCAGAAATCTGTGTGATGCATCACATCTGATAATATTTTATTCAAATACACACCAAAAAAAACCTTTAATACACAGTCTATTTTCAAGAATTATGCATTTACAATGTGTCAAATTTCCATCGAGATGAGTAATCGAAAAAATTGAGAAACCTTTAAATCATGTTCTGTATTAAGCATTTATGTTAAACATAAATGTTAAGTGTTTAAGTTTCATTACATACTTTACAATATGCATAATTCATATGTAGATTTTGTGAAATATTATTAAATGTGTACAATTTGTCATACCAGTAAAAAGCTAAATAGACTGAAATATATTTTTGATATATAACTAGTAACATTTCTTCATAATTTGTTATCAGTTGTGTATGTTAGGGTGTTTTGTTACATTTAAACAGATTTTAAGGGCACAAGCAGGTTGATATATCATAAATTATATTATTACCTTTTATATTACCATTATATCTTTTCATGGAATATATGAAGTTACAGTTTTTATTATTATTATTATTTTACAGTAAATTTAACAGGATTTTTTGTCAGTGTAGCCGTAGCTCTTTACATGCCTGATTGTAGAGTTTTTCTCTGGCATGTTCATGAATTTTAAGCAGTTGTTACACTTTCTCTGCAACACATTTAATGTATTTTGCTTCACCTAAGACATTTTCTCAGGCTCTGGAGTTTTACTCAACTTGGCTCCCACCTACTCTATGCCCCATTCCTTTCCTCCATTTGAGACAAATTCATCCTTCTTCTTGTCAGGGCACACACAATACCTTCACTGTATTGCAGCAGACATCCACCCCTCTACTGCAGATGGCAAACGGGACATAAGCATACACACACCAAGATCACAGCAGCATGAGAGCATACATTCTCAGTCCATCGGTCACACGGTTATTATCCATAAGAGCAGCATGTTGCACGTCAATCTTCTCCAAATGTTTATAGGTTATTGTGAAATTTGACTTCTGGGCCTATAAATCTGTACCTGTAAAGTGTTTATGTACAGTATATGCATAACAGCATATATATGTTATTCAGGTAGCGATACTAGCAGCTGAAGTTGTGTGGGGTTTATGTAATAAAAGATGTCAGATGTCAGAAGCTCAGTGGCAGACCTGCTATGCTGTGCCAAGAGTTGCGATTTAATTCAAACTTGAGCAGTTTGCAACTCCCTGTCTAAACACACACAGCAGTGTCTCCAGGGACACTCATATATACACACACACGTTCTTCCTGTCTTAAATGCAATATGTGTATATGCAGTGCTGGGTCAATAATGGATTACATGTAATCTGTATTATGTAATCATATTACAAAAATATAGTACTTGTTCAATTACATTTTAAAATACTCATAATCAGTAAATAATTGTAATGAATGCACTTTCATTTTTGTAATAATTATTTGTGATGTTGATTCACAAATATTACTGGTCTGGCCAACGTTTCCCAAAAGCATCGTAAGCCTAAATAGATCGTAGAATCCATCTTATGATTTATCTTAGCTTTGCGTCCCATTTCCCAAAAGCATCATAACTTTAGTACTTGAAAATGCTCGTAGATTAAGGAGCGCTCTGGAGTACTCGTACCGCGCTAAGAACACCGTAAGGACACAGACTTATGCAGACACCTGCAGGACAATATCAAAATTACACTTAATACAGTTTAAATACCTTTAGCTTCACTTTATGCTCATTTAATATCAGTATACATTCATTTTATTTTATTATTATTTTTAACCAACAAGGCTAATAATAATAATAATAATAACAATAATAAATGCAGAAAATGGACAGTCAATACTGGATGACCAGATAAATTAATAAGTAAACAAATAAAGTTATTTCTGGACTAGTTGGTAACATCCAAGTGGTGGCATGATTGTTGCAGAGAACTGTAAAAATTACAATCAGAGAGAGAAGGAAAAAAAGTCAATAACTTGCTGTCGTGCTTGAAAATAGTCCGTACATTATTGTGACGAGGCAGGAAAGAATGAGGATCTAAGTGCAGCTTTATTAAAAAAAACAGGAAAACACAGAGTAACGGAAAACACAGAGTAACGGAAAACACAGAGTAACGGAAACCACAGAGACCCGAGCATAACAAAACATGCAAGAACCGACAAATTAACTGTGGAAAACAAGGGCTTAAATACACAATGGAAAACAAGGAACACCTGGGGAAACAATCAGGGAATGAGAAACAATCAAGGGAAAACCAATCATAAAATGAAACTACAAAAACCTAACAGGAAACAAGAACTAAACAAGAACTTCAACATAAAAGCACAAAAACAAAAGACAACAGGGAATATGTGACAATTATATTGACTCCTCATCCTCGTCTCCTCTTCCTCTCTGACACCTAAGGGCACTCTCGCCCGCACCGTGCATTGTGTAGTTGCTGTTACCGTTATCACTTTTGGGACTAAAGACCAAATCTCCCTTTTATGTGATTGTCCCTAAAGTGCAGCTTCCTTGTGTCTCATTATTTTGCTCTCCACAATAACACGGTAAACCTCATTATATTCAATCAATGCTTGTCATTAGTAGGACCATCCACAGGGTCTCCACTGTCTACACTGATCTTGGAAGCTTTAATCTCGATCCACAGAGCAATTTTTAAAAATACATTTTAAAATACACATCTGATGAACAAAGAAGCAGTGATTGTGTAAAACAAATATATCGTTCTGTATAAAACTATTGCAAAGCAAAATGCAATATGTGGTGAATTAAGTTGTACATTTAATAAAATATTTTTAAAAAATTCCAGTGAGCTAAATTACAAAAGTTTGTAATTTGCAATGGCGAGCAGTATTATACTGTCATATTTCGGCACTTCACGTTTATGGACAGCGTCTCTCTCTCTTAAGTAGCACTTAAAGCACGTAAAATCGCTCATAGAAAACACTCTTAACCACTAAGTTCAATCGTTATTGGGAAACGAGGCCAAGATCTGTTAGTAAACATAGATCGTATTAATGTCGAAGTTGCCAGAGTAATGCTGCGTTCCATTCAAGTTGCATTTCATTGCATTCCATTGCTTGATATTCGGAAGATCACATTGAAGGAAACAAAACTGCAATACTCTCATTAGCTTAGCAGGGGTTCCATTTTTACAAGAGAAGTCTCCTAGCAACACAACTGTTAAACAATGCTGCAGCGCTAGCAGTTGTGCTACAGATGTACGATTGTTGAAAGAGATTAAACACTGATGCGCCAAACCTCCTGCCTAATATGCTGTTGGTCCTCCGCGTGCCGCCAAAACAGCGCAGATGCTAAATCGGATTGAGTTCTGGGGAATTTGGTGGTCAAGGCAATACCTTGAACTCTTCATCATGTTCCTCAAACCATTCCCGAACAATATGTGCAGTGTGGCAGGGTGCATAACCCTGCTGAATGAGGCCACTACCATCAGGGAATACCATTGCCATGAAGTGGTGTGCCTGGTCTGCAACGATGTTTATGTAGGTGGCATGTCAAATTGATGTCAGTTTGATGGCTTGGGCAGAACATTCTTTACACACTCCCCTCCTACCACCACTTTTCGATTTGACAGCGGGTAAAAAAGATGCATAACAAACAGATGTGGCGAGGAGGTGCATTTTAGGTTGTGGCTCTCCCATAACCCTTTTCCCATTCCCCATGGCTTGATTTTTTTGCATTTCAAATAAGAAGGGTGTGACGAGGAGGAGGGTGGGGCCATGAGTACGCAGACTTGGACCCAATCAGGCTAATCAGCCGAGGAGAGAGATGAAGATGAACCGGATGTGGCAGTTTGTGAGAGAGAGAGCTACACGCAGCTGCCATGTGTGTGTTTATGTTTGTGTCTTTTTGTTTAAGTTTCATGAAATATTACTTGATGGTTAATCTGGTTCCTGCCTCCTCCTTGCCTGTCCTTTATACTGTTACATTGGTGCCAAAACATGGGAAGGAGGAGGCATGCGCTGTTGTGGTGTCCTCGCCACTGCCTTCCACCCAAAGGAGCAGCCACGGCTGTCCACCGAGGGACGGAGGAGTTGCTGACAGCCGCCAGGGGCTCCGCCTCGCTCTTTTCCCTCCACTTGTCTCCCTCCTAGGTCCCGAGGAAGGTGGGGAAAGGCGCAGCCAGAAGGTCAAGACCCAGGGGTGTACTTTATGCTGGGGTTCCCCGGCCTGAGGCAAAGGAGGGAGGAGTGTGACGAGGAAGATGGTGGGGCCGGGCCGTGAGTGCGCACGCCCGGCCCCCAATTGGGCTAAACAGCTGAGGAGAGGGATAAAGACAAGCTGGATGTTGCAGCTCGGGAGAGAGAGACCAACATGCAGCTACCGTGTGTGTGTTTATGTTTGTGTCTTTTTGTTTAAGTTTTCATTAAATATTACTTTGAGGGTTCATCCGGTTCCTGCCTCCTCCTTGCTCATCCTTTATACTGTTACAGTGGGATATACTAGAGGTCGGAGTTGTGTTAGAGGCATTTCACCCATGCATGTTTAAAAAATGGGACAGAACATGAAATTGGGTTTGTGAAATATATATCCTTAACAGATGCAGCTGTCCTGTCAGTGTACACCGTTGGTACCTCACAAAGTTTGACAGTAAGTGAAACTAGCTAGCAAGCTCATCAGAAAAGTTTTTTTTTGCCTCTAGCTGCGTTATCTGTAAGCTATATAATTAGACATAGTTTTAGGCTACTGTTCTAAGCAATGCACCCAATATAAAACCTTGCCAAAACACAATAATTAAACACTGGTTAATGTAATAAAGGTTGCAGCAATAATAGCAAATAACAATTCGTTTTGAAAAATGTACGTTACCATTGGAAGACATCGAGATGCTCTCGAGAGTGAACTTGCTCCTGAGCCTCCACGTCCAGGTCACTGTTTGTACTTTCAGCAGGTCATATAAGGCCTGATTCCCATCATAAAATGATCATCTGTGAGCTCCTGCTCCTCATCCTCCTCCACCTGCTGCAAACAAACTTCTTCCCCATCGAAAGTGATTGCTGGTGGTTTGTCAGGCGGTGAGTAGTCCTCCACAACTGATTTTAAACTTGTATTCAGATCTGTCTCCTTTTCTGTATGGAATGCTTAATTTTATAGATCCAATCAATTCCCAGTGGATAAAATCAAGCTAATTTTTTCACATTCAATATTCTGTTTCACTCCGTAATACATCACGATACTGAAATAAAGTCGGTCACAACTTCCGTTACATGCAGACTTTAAAATATATAAGTCAGGAATATCAGGTATCATTCAAAAGCATAGAAGCAAGCAAAATAAGGCCTGAAAACATCCGTGTAGCAAATAAGTGCCATCTGGAGGTAAGGTTGTGAAATATTTGAATGAATATATTAGTATTTCACATAGCATTTAAATAGACACATCATATATGAAATGAAAACTCTAATTTCCAGGAATGTGTCTGTATAGTTTATTTTATTGCCCTAATACCACAGTTCAAAATATTTTCAAAAGAATCACAAATTGAAATATGATTTCTGTAAGACATCCACTTTCAAGCATCTCTTTATGTGCCGATCACTGCTGTTGTACGCTCCAAGTAACCACAAACTTTATATCTGCTCTGGTTTTCCCCAGATTATTTCAGTTCTTCTGTGACGAGCCAGGCAAAGAATGAGGATCTAAGTGCAGCTTTATTATTATTATTATTATTATTATTATTTATTTTATTATTAAAAAAAATAAAAAATAAAACAGAGTAAAGAAAAACAAAGGGAACCTAACACAGAGCATAACAAAACATGCAAGAACTGACAAACTATCTGGGGAAAACTAGGGCTTAAATATAAAAGGGAACAAACAAGGGAACGAGGAACACCTGGGGAAACAATCAGGGAATGAGCAATAATCATGGGAAAACCAATCATACAATGAAACTACAAGGAACTACAAAAACCTAACAGGAAACAGGAACTAAACAAGAACTTCAACATAAAAGCACAAAAACAAAAGACAACAGGGAATGTGACGCGCACATTAAAATTCAGCATATTCAACTACTCTCTTTTTTCTCTCGCATGTCCACTACATCATTTAGCGATCATGTTTTATGTCTTCTGGGCCATTAACAGCACATTTTTAAATAGGACAGGTGCAAAGAGTTGCACAGCCTGGATTGATTTATATATCTGTATAGAAGCAAGGTTACTGGGTTTTTGGAGGGACTCAGTATTATATTCCTAGCCCCAAAATCCCCATCCCCCACATCATGGCATAAACAGGCTCAGACCAGGAGAGTTGCCAGGCTTTTGTTTTTTAATTAACCTGAGCCAGGTCTGTTCACAGTCTAAATGTGCTTCAATTGATAAGGTGCCCTGAATGATTGATTCATTAAGCACACATATCCTCAGTGTCCACAGCAGAAGTGCAAGAGTTAACATTAGCATTAGAGATTTGTCTTATGGTTTGAAAGTACAGTATGAACATCTTTATCACTCACAGAGTTCAGCTGCGGGCTGAAATGTTAATGATTCCCAATGAGTTGCCAGGTGATTCTTAAGCAGTTTCTATGGCATACTTGGAAATATAATCAATATTACTATATAATAAAACAAATAACTAAAAATATAACTGATTAAATCAATTATCATGTTTAATTATCAATTATAATTTTTCTTTAGTTCCTTTTTAACCCTTCAATGCATACCTTTAAATGCATATGACCCCACCTCTTTAGAATTCTTCAATCTTTCTCTTATTAACAGTGTAAAAAAATAAATAAATCTAACTGATTAATTAACAAAAGTTCACAGGGTCACATTATATATATTTTGTTTACTACAAGACAAATGAGTGCTACATACATAAAAATGACATCTATATAATGTTGATTTTCTGTGCAACAATGGTGAATTATCATTAAGCGTGTACATAACATATTATACATGCTATTTGTTACTCATTATATTCTTATTGTTTTGAAAATGCTTTGAAAATTGTATACTATCTGGGCATTTTGTAGATTAATTTAAGATAGATTTATGTGTCAGTCTGCTAAAGAGCAAAGGTATATAATAACGTTTGGTGAAACACCCATTCATGTGAAGGAAACAAAACAATAAAAAAATTACATTTGTGTGGATAACACTCATTGAGGAATGTGTTACTTGGTAAATTAGTTTTTCACCTTAAGTGTTGTTTTTTGTCTTGATATTGTTACATAAGTACACACATTTCTGCTTCGGTGTCGATGGAGGGGTACTTGAGGCCTACTGATGGGGCTCTGGGGGTACATATGATTAAAAAGATTTGGAACACTGAGTTAGTGTAGCCCCTTTCCCTATAGAACACTTACAAAGAAATACAGAAATACAGCAAATAAACATGCTGAAGCACAGGCAAAAGATCCATAGAGCCTGTGAGAGAGAGACAACAGATAATGGAGAAGGAATACATTTTAAATAATTTTCAAGTGTAAAGTGTAATTGATTTATTTTTGCTTGGGGTGGGAGGATGACCAATGGACTGAATCCTTCAAAAGAACTCTAATTTTGAGCAAAACTGATTCATCTACATTCCATGCTTCATTTCTGCCCACAGTAGATGAGGACTGGCCGCCTCCCAGCAGCCCACTCAATGTCTCCATCAACCACCACCATGGAAATGGTGTGATTAAAATGGGCGCCACTGGCACACCCAGATGGGCCATTGTTCCATATGCATTCCACCTGCGCCACCGAAACCCACGCTAAGCACATGGGCACAACAGGCTCTGATTGAGAGTTTCTATAGCAACCCTGGAAGCTATAGAAGGTGGGGGAGGGGGAGTTAAAAACCACAACATGGGAGTATTTTTCACTTTTTTCACTCTCCTTTTCTAATAGCCAGGCTTGGCACGGGATGCCAAGTAAATTAATCACCATTAATAATAATTTGCATATGGGGTCTGGTGGTGGAAGTGTGCAGTGTCATTGGCTGCAGGTGAGAAAAGCTCAGCTTATTAAAACTAATGCACTAAAGCTGGTACCCGGGAGTATTAGGATGGTGCTATTATCTAAAAAGTGACAAACATTGAGTTTATTACTTGAGTTTATTGTCATTCTAGACACTTCAGGCCAAATATAAGAAAAATAACAAAATAATTTCTCCTTAACCACAGCACAGAATATAATAGAGAATGGCAAATGCAGCTGGCCTTAGATGTCACTTTAAACAATAAACAAAGACAAAGATGATTAATATATGGGGATGTTCAGTAAATTATCTAGTGACATTTAAGTGACTTAACTGCAGCCAAGACTGTGCAAAGATGTGAGGTCCAAAACTACATTATGAGCAGCTTTGAGGTTGACTGTTTTGTTGTCTGTTTGGAGATTGTTGCTTATTGAGTATTTTGACAGCTTGAGGGAAAAAAACTACTTTGGTGGCTTTGGCCCAAATACTTGTATGGGTATGAAAATTTTGTGGGCCTCAATCCCTTGGACAGGCTAATTATTATGTCATTATGTACTTACCCTCAACTAATCACTTTTTGTGGAACACAACAAGAGATGTAAGGTAGAATGTCATTGTATGGAAAATATATGAATAAAATTGCAGCCACAAGACGTAAACATTGTACATGTTAACAAGATTATAGTGTGACAAAATTGCTTATTAACCTTATGTGTAAAGCAACAGTATATCCAATATTAAAGCAATATCACATGAGTAAGTGTGCTGTATGTACAGCTATCAGCACGGCTTATATCCCTTCTCAAGAAAAGACAGCCAAACTCATGCGAGTCGTGAAGAGTATTGTTTAAATTCGCTGCAAGTTATTATCCGTACAATTCTTAATTAATCGAGACAAAATATAGCTACATCATTAGAATGGTGAAATCTACAGCTTTGATATTTCACCACTGTATTATGATGGAAATGTTACAGTGAGAGTAATTCTTTAATTTACATCATGAGTACACATCTGATAAGCAAAATCAAAACCAGAATTACAGACAGAAATGTAATAAAGACATACATGCCCATTAAAGCGAGCTCTCGTCTTTGTGTCATTGCGAGGCTTTAGCAAACAACGCCCATTAGAAGTTGCAGTCCAAATATGTGTGCATTTAGAGACAATTTTATGGATTCTCTTGTTTACTTCAAATTTCTATAGAAAAGATTAGATTGTCATTCGGGGGGATATTCACTGAGAATGAGGACATTAGAGAATGAGTGTGGAAAGGAATAACAATGACTTCATTTAAATACTCAAGATGCAGCGCAATTTCAGTGCTGATTACCCCTGCTAAAATAGATTAAGGGTGGTTAGTGAATAAGATGCATTTTCTTGCGCTGAAATTCCATGCACAAAAGTGGCACAACTGTTTAATGCGTTTATCTGCATTCTGCACACTATGGGCACATATTTGCTGAATTTTTTAGTCCCTAGAATTGCCTCTGATGACATAATGCTGGTAAACCCTCTAATCTGGTAAATGTCCTAACTCCAATAAATCCCTGATTTTATGACACTAAAGGTAATTATGACTCATGTTAACACATATAATGTTTAGTCTTGTGGCTATTCTTTTGAAACAGTGTGTATTTAAAATGTTCTTTAATAAATATGAGAGATGAGTCAATTAATTTTTTTGTGGTTAACATTATGCCATTGCTGTTGATTGAGTTTAACTTGTATCAAATTCTGTATCACATACTGTATGCACTTAAAACCCATTTTAAGCTCCCTTTCAGCAATTCTGTGCAGTGGCTCTGAGGGCAATGTATCGAGGCTGCGCTCAGCTTGCCTGCAGGATTTAAAAAGAGCATGGCTGCTGTCCAGTAGCAGCAAGTGAAGGGATTGGCTGAACACCTGAACTTAGGGAGCCAGTGGGAGGTGCTTACGTGATTCAACTGGAATCAAACCCCCTTCACCTGCATCCAACTGGAGAAAAACCATTATAGCTGCCTCAGGCTGAAAGCAACTGGGAACATTTCCCAGTAATTTTATCCCTTTCATTTTTTCCAAGGCATAAAATTAGATTTAGAGGATTAGGTCTCAAGTTTCCTAAGCCTTCATATTCAGATTTCACTTACTGTATTGACAGTATGAGAGTATCATATGAGATAAATATGAGCAGATGTGTGTGAGTGCGATATAAACGGATTGCCTTTGTAAACAAGCAGGTATTACAAGGACATTGTGGCTATCCCTTACATGAGGAAAAGACAAATTTAAGGCCAAAAGCAATATTTACACCCTACAGATTCCTTTGAGAATCATTACTGTGTATTGTGCATGTTGGTGAAAAGCTCAGTCAGATTCACAATGCTGACAGAGGCCATTCAGTTACACATTTTTTCTGACTACTCAGTGCCTCAGTTCATATTTACGCCACAAACTTGGCACAAGCCACCTCGAGGCAATATGTGGGCAGTCCTCAAGCGATATCTTAGGATGAAGTCTTTATGGAACTATGTATGCGATGCAGTGCCAGTCAAATCACCTCAATTACTCTGTAGATTGCCATGGCACGCTCGATTGGTTGGGCATGGAGTCAAGCTATTATTGCACATGTGGTGGGACAATTAATCTCTTACATTGCTGAGGAGAACAGCTAATTCTGGTGAGACCCAATAAGAGTGGGGTGTCTCACTGAAATCTGGCCAATTTTTTACTATTTTGTTGTAATACGAGTGTTTTGTGTCATTGTCCTTTTTGGGTTCATGTACTACATTGTCCAACAAAGATCTGTGATGATAAAACAGATGCATTCTGATGGGGAGAGTTCTTCTGAAGTATAAAGGGATATTACACCCAAAAATGACATATCTGCCATAATGGATTCACCCTCACATCATTGTTTACAAATGTCGTAGTTTACAAGATAAACTTGCACAGACCAAGCACCACACACAGTCATTGCCACATTGTTTACACTATTTGAGAAAACTCAACCTAAGAATGGCTTACTGCGGCATGGCGGAGGTTGGGCCGGGTCGTGTTTCCACACACCCGGCCCCTAATTAGGCTGAGTAAGCCCGAGACGGATAAGGACGTCCAGAGATGGCAGTGTGACACTTACATATAGCTAGACAAAATGTTGGCCTCAGTCACCATTCACTTTCATTAAAGGCTGTTTCTTCTGCTTCTGCTTTTTTCCTTTTCTTTATTTGAAGTTCTCAATAAAACTGAATTGCATTAATCATGTATTTTTGGTTCTTTTCAAATGTATAGATGTTTACTATTTTAGCCTTGTCCCAAAGCAAGACAATCTATATTAAACTAGGACAATCCATTTTAAAAATACAAATAGTTAAATGTTTTGAACTATGGTAATCTAAACAAAGATTAAAAGAAAGAGAACCCCTTTCAGTAATTATAGTGTGAAAATATTTTAAATAAATTATGATAGTCCACTGTTTTGGTGTTACAACAATTACAACAAAAACAATTTTGCCCCTAATAATAATAATAATAATAATAAAGTGTACTTGTTAACCAAGTCAACAAATGTTTCAATAAAGAGCATGCTTGAGATGAAAAATGAGACAAGTGATGTTTAAAGAAATATTCGATAACGATTACACATTTGTTGTCAAGTGACACAGTCATGTGAGCCATTCAACCCAAAAGATTCAAGATGGCGTGTCTGGTTGTGCCTGCTATCCACTTTAATAGCATTGTCAAAGATGTTTTGTACAACCCTTAAATTGCATGCATTCAAAGGCGACAGATGTTTACTCAGAATTGCCTGAACACAAGGAAAATTGCGTTTCAGACCATACATGGAAACGATGCAGGGCCACGCTTCTTATTTTTTTCTGCATGCGCGGTAAGGGGATTTAAATGTTTTCAGACATTTCAGTGTAGACAAGCAACTTTTGGAAAATGTTTAATAAAGAAAATGCCATTTTCAAATTTCAAAACAATGACTTTCTTATGATAAATGGTATATGATAAAATATGAATACCCTTCAAGGCCCTCCTTTACCTTGTCTACCATGTCATTTTATGTACAAAAGATATATGATATATATCAAAATATATGAGATTAAACTGGAGCATCTTGACATGAGTAAGTTCTCTTGGAAAGAGTATAAACATTACAAAGCAAAGAAAATTTTAATCTTAAATTCATTATGTAAGAACCTTGCATCCACAAGGTTTGGAAATGGTCCAAGCATTTATTAAAGATAAATATGTCCTGCCATGGACCGTGTCATGCTTTACAGTCTTTTGTTCAATTGCAAAGACTCACAAAATCAACCCTCCCTCAGCCAGAGATAACACACCATGGCCCTTTACTAGGACACATCAAGCACTCAAAACATCCTTGCACAAGCACAACCATAAGCTTCAATGATTAAACTCCCTCTCAGAAGAAGTGGAGCGCTAATAAAAGATAAAGCCTTAAGCTATTCCACCAAGGCACTGATGGTCTTCGTCTGGCTCCTGCGCAACGGAAGTGACCTTTTAAGAGCTGCTTGACAATGCAGAACGGCTGACCTGCGGCGGAATTAGTGCATCCCTGCGGCCGCGGACAGCTTGGCCTCGTCTGAGCGCTGCTGCACAAAAGCCCTGCAGAGGGGAACGGTGCTGGTAATCTACCCTAAGCTCCAGCGCAGGGGCATTCAGCGACAGACGCAAGGGTCGAGCCACACTCCAGGGGCCGCTTTTGGCCCCTGATCAGACAGGTGAGGGGTCGGCAGGGGCCACGCTGTCCTGTGTACCTTTGCCCTCACACCAGATGCTGTTTTGCCCTTCGGGGAATCGGTAGCTAGGGAAGGGAGAGAGGAGGTGGTAGGATTGAAAACGTTCAGCTGGGGGGCTGCTGACATTTTAGAAAATGCTTGAGAGGGACTTACTGAAGGACAGTCCCTGCTTCTCCTGTGGCTGCAACAGGTTTACAAAAGGAAACACAGACAGAGATTAAAACCCCAGCTGGAACACTCAGGAGATAGGGTGAAGGATTAAATCACTACTGACTTTTGCAACTATTCTCATTCCTTCCCCTGCTGTTTATTGAGTAAATTGTTATTAGGTTTGGGAACTGAGATTCCATTTTTTATATAAATAAAATAGATTTTCATGACTATGGGTTCCGTTGACGGTTTCTGAATGTGCATTTCTACGCAATGCCTAATAAACATACATAAAGGGTGTTTTCATACCTGGCTCTTTTAAACAATTTTTTTCAAAACCTGCGTTTTCTTTCTTAGTTCAGTTAGTCTAGGCATATATGAACATGGCAATCGCACTCGGATCTGCACCAAAACAATCGGTCAGAGACCACCCAGACGATGTAATCTCGTCTGATTGCAAATTAACTCTGGAGCGGTTCACTTGTGGTGACAAATGCAATCCGACCCAATGGACCAACAAACCAAACAATATCTTTCTCACATCTCTCTAACCATAAGCATACCTGATGGATCTATGGAGAAGAAATCTGTAGGTCAGCACGTCACTATAATTCATAATCAAAACACTGGTGTCGATTTTGGCGACTATATAAAATATAATTGCACTTTTAAAATGGGAGTTTTTTAATAATTTCTGAGGTAATTTAAGTGAGATCGTTTCTCTCTTTTTGATAGCAGCAGAACAGACACAGGCGTTAGCAACTTTGACAAATAAAAATATCTTTACATGGCTTCACTCTTCAAACTTTTTTTATGTGTGTGTTTGAGCATGTGTGTGAGAGAATGAGGGAGAAAGCTCTGTAACTGTGAGAACAGACACTTTTCATTGCAGAAATAATGCAAAAGCAACTGATGACAGATCAAAATAACATGAGGTACATTTTACAACTCATATGCATCCGATTGATGGATAATGTTTATTTTCAGCGCAACCTCTGACTGGAATGCGCAATCTGTTCCAATGCGGTGACGTTTTGCATAACCATGACATAAACATTACTAAAAAATTTTACTGGTTGAAACTAAGTCCCGGAACAGTGCACAAACATTCCAACCAATGAGGGGACTGTTTGCTCACATGTGACATTAATGAACAAAGTTTTGGTAATTTTTTAAATGTTACCTTGTGAAAGTGTACCGAACCAAGAAAAAAATGCAATGCAGAAGAATCATTAGGAATTATAGGAATCGAAACCAGGATTGTTCAATTCTTTACTATTCCCATTCCTAATCTAGAACATTTTAATGTAGATACTTTAGATGTGATATTGCCTGATGACATAAAATGATGGTAATTTTGTTTTATGCGCTTAGTAGGTCAAATATAATTATTTGTACATGAAGAGATGAGACAGATGTGAACATTCAGGTCTTCACTATTCTCCCAAACAAAGGCTTGGAACAAATTCAGACCTACCCTGAACATGGGAATTTGAATACTTCTCCTTTAAGGTGCGGTCACAGTAAACTCTGCTCAATTCATTTCATTCAGTATTCAAAGAAATGTCATTTCTACCGGGAAGACACGCAGGCTTGAGTGAAGTTTAAGATGCCATTTATCTGATAAATGTAAAACAGAGAGTAATGTCTCTCTCTCTTTGGCGTAGGCCCTGTCCGGCGGTCCGAGGGAGTTGTACCCGTAACCGTCATGTCCTGCCGGAGATAGGAGGCAGGGGCAAGGAGCCTACCCCCGTGCGGGACAGGGCTCAACTAGTGGTGGTGGGGTGGTGGAGGTTGCCGTGTTAGCACACTGAAACAGCAATGTGATAGATTGTGAGCAGACTTATAAAGCAATGGCTTACATGCGATTGGCTAGGAATTACCCAGCTAATGATGTGATGATGTACAGCTGCTAGTCTTCCCGCTAGAACTACACTACACTTCCATTTCTATTGGGAAGACACGCAGGCTTGAGTGAAGTTTAAGATGCCATTTATTTGATAAATGTAAAACAGAAAGTAATGTCTCTCTCTCTGGCATAGGCCCCGTCCGGCGGTCCGAGGGAGATGTACCTGGAATCGTCATGTCCTGCCGGAGATAGGAGGCAGGTGCAAGGAGCCTACCCCCAAAAAGAGAGAAAGTAGTATACTACCCCCAAAAGAGATGATCCAGTTTGGTACGAACCAAAGTTTTGTGTTAGGCGTTAATTCTGGAGAAGGAGAAAATAAGAGATGTGAGCATCAGAATTGACATAAAATTTGTGATATCTCTGGTATGGTTGTGTGAAGCCTTTGCAATTTGAATGTTTTTTTTTGTTTTTTTTGGGTGTGATTTTGGGCTCTCCGTCGAGGTCCCTGGTTGTGCAGAATCTGCCTACGGCGAGCAGCCTGATATGCGGCCCTACGTTAGGCCAGCGTTGCTGTGCAGTATCTTTGTTGAAAGACGACATTTGATATGAAAACCTCCGACAAGGGAAGAGTTGTTTGAGGTATCTTTGCTGAAGGTGGACAACATGTGTAAAGCCATACGATAATGCCAACATTGCGTGCAGTCCCTTCGTTGAAAGACATTTGATATGAAAACCCTCAGACGAAGGAAGAGTTGTTTGAGGTATCTTTGCCGAAGGTGGGCAACGTGCGTAAATCCATACGATAATGGCGACGTTGCATGCAATCCCTTTGCTGAAAGACATTTGATATGAAAACCCTCCGACGAGGGAAGAGTAGTTTGATATATATTTGCCGAAGGTGGTCAACGTGTGTAAGCCATATGATAATGGCGACGTTGCGTGCAGTCCCTTCGTTGAAAGATGACATTTGATATGAAAACCCTCCGACGAGGGAAGAGATGTTTGAGGTATCTTTGCCGAAGGTGGACAACGTGTGTAAAGCCATACGATAATGGCGACGTTGCGTTCAGTCCCTTCGTTGAAAGATACTCCATTTGATTATGAGAACCCTCCGATGAGGGAAGAGTTGTTTGGGCATCTTTGCTGAGAGGTGGGCAACGTGCATAAAGCCATACGATAATGGCGATGTTGTCGTGCAATACCCTGTTGAAGGATATCCCATTATGGTTCCAGCTTTCTAGCAGCTGGCTTGTGCAATACCCATGCAAAGGAACCATGTTGAGGTAGACATAGTTATGTGCTATCCTTGCGAACAGTGGGCGTGCTTGAGTTGAATTGGATGTGCTGGGAGAGAGCCACCAACCACCACCAGATATGCATGAGAGCTTATGGCTGATGGAGAGTTGAGCTTGTTTGATGATTTGGGTTAGGTTGACCATTTTGGGTACGATTGGGGAGATCGGCGGCCGAGCATCTTGTTTGTGGATTCCAGTATACCTCGAAGGGTGCCAGTAGGAGCTGGTCTGTGGAACTCCTGCGAAACGAGGGAAGGAGACAGAGATTACATTGAAAATCCAGGGATGTGTAGGGCTGGGATAATGAAGTTGCAGGAAATGCTCTGCCATGTCAGATGTCTCATAGGTTAGGTTAGGTTAAGTTAGGTTCAGTTTATTGTCCCCTAAGGGAAACTTGTCTTGCAGCCAGGTAAACATACAGGTGACACAACAGGTAGCCTAAACACCACATACACATACCAATAAACAACACAAACTACTAGTTAAAAACACTGTTACAGTATTACCCATCTATGTCATAGAATTGTGCAAATTTAGCAACCGAATTGCACTTGGTATAAAAGAGTTCTTAGGACTTAAAACAAGGGACTCTAAATCTCCGACCTGAGGGGAGGACCTCAAAAGAACAATGAAGGGGATGATTTACACAGTCCAATATGGCATCTGCTTTCCTCATAACCTGCCTCTCATAAATATTTGTCAAATAAACCTGTGGACAGCCTATTAATTTACCAGCCACCTTCACAATATGGCGTAAATTATTTTTCTCCCTCAGGCTGATGCCCCCATACCAGGCAATAAAAGCAAAAGTAAGAACAGATTCAATAAAAGATTTATAAAATAAATACAGGATAACCTTATCGACATTAAAAGAATTAAGCTTCCTTAGGAAGTACAATCGTTGTTGTCCCTTTTGCAGATAATCTCTGTGTTAATGTCAAATTTGAGTTTACTGTCTATCACAGTACCCAGGTATTTATACTGCTCTACCACCTCTATGCTTATTCCTTTTATATAGGTGGGTAGAGGAGAACCAGGTTGTTTTCTCCTAAAATCTATAAACATATCCTTGGTTTTAGAGGTGTTAAGCTGGAGAAAAGAACTGTCGCACCAACTGACAAACTCATCGACCACTGGCCCATGCTGAGATTCATGTTTCTGCAGTAAACTGACAATAACTGTATCATCAGCATATTTCAGGATGTGTCTATTACTATACTGGCTCCTACAATCGTTAGTGTAGAGGATGTATAGTAGAGGTGAAAGTACACAACCCTGCGGGGAGCCAGTGGAAGAGACACGCCTTTCAGAAAGACAACCATTCACCTTAACTCGCTGTGTTCGATTTGTTAAAAAATCCTTGTTTCTGAGCGACTGAGCATTTGCGAGTATTATTGAAGGGAGCGGAATACGACGTATTTTTTGTCGTTTTAACCAAAGTCGGACGCCACCTCTCCTTCCTCGCTTCCTCTCTTTGCGAGAGTTTGTGCGATCATTTCCAGGAGACCTGTGCCTAGAGATCTCAGCTAGAATGTCTTCAGATACAAGCGGGTCCAGATATATATTTCCCATACACGGATTGTCCCATCGCATCAAACATTCTCGAGAGTATGTCCTTATCGGCTCACGTTGCTGGCTGCGTTCGCCTTGGACATAGTAAATCCATAAAGTCCATAAGATAACAGCGTAGTATATCTCCATGGCGACTGTTTGAATGAACAATAATATCTAGTCCATTTTCATCAAGCAACAAATCAAAAACAGGAAACTTACAGCACTTCTAACAACAAAACGCAGACAAACAAACACACCTGCTGCTTGTCGCCACAGCAAGAGTAGCGCCAACACATAAGGAACATGATGGTTCAAGGGGAACCAACCTTTATTGATTTATAGTGATGACTGCGGAATTGTTGCATAACTACGATGCACTTGCGTGTCTGAAGGAAACCCATATGACGCTGCCCGTGATGGTGGGTATGGAATAATAAAGGCCTCTTTTAAAATTCTCTTGTTGATGTAGCTTGCTGTAGCATCACAAAATGCAGCTGCTCTGGGAATGTATATCCCATTCCTGTACTCAAACATATATGTTACCCCACATAGGGTAAAGAACCATTTCATTGGAGGGTATAGTGGACTGTTGTTTTGCTGGACCACATAATGAAGTGCTATATGAATAAACATGGAAGGATTTGATAGCTTGAGTCTCTGTGTCATATCTTTCTTCCCTCAGCTGAGCCACATCGAGACAGGGATTGCAGATCAAGAAAATGTATTAAATACATGAAATGACGAAATTACCTAACGATGGGTTTCATTTGGAAGAGTGCGGATGGAGCATAGGAAGCTATATTGAAAAAGTATAATTCTGTCAATTTTCCTGTGAACCATGATCCTAGAAAGTAAACCCTGAGTCCTGTGGAGGGTGCCGCGTCCATAAATAGGCACATGTCATCTGGAAATTCACGGCAGCCATCATCGATTGATAGGTAGGAGAGGTTGTCTACGGAATGAGCTAGTGTGGGGAGGCGGGAAACGAATTAGTGGCCTGGTAGGGACTGGAGATTGCTTATGAGGCCCAAACTGACCAGAGAATGACGTGTAAATAGACCTGATCCTGTCGTGTTTCTTTAGGCAGGAAGCTTGCGTTTTTAGAGAATGGAGAGTGATGCCTAGAAATTCAAGAGATATGGCCCCCTTTTTTTTTTTTTTTTTCTTCCTCGAGCTGGAGCAAATAGAGTGAGAAGAATCATGTCTCCGCTTCGTAAGAGTTTTGTTGTTGGCTGTAAATTGAACATGGGTGTCTCGTGTACTCCCAGCGTCAGAGCCGCAGTTGACAGTTTTGTTTTTGAAGGAAATGTGCCCCAAAACATACAAAATGTGTGTATGTTTGTGCAAATCATTTTACACCGGACTGCTTTGTGAATGTGTGTCAATATAAAACTGGATCTTCAAAATGTGATTATCAAGCATGGATCAGTACCAACTGTTCGAGTCCCAGCTTTACATCCTGAATATGCAAGTATCGCGCTTTATATTTTGTGAATATTAGCAAATCTCCTTTCCGAATGTGCTTGATAGCTGATTCCACGGCTAATGCGCTAAGGTTACCGGTCTCTGACCGCATTCGTGGAGACCGAATATACATATATATTCATACGTATATGGGTGAACTCTGTTATTTACGCTATCAACCATATTGATTCTAATTTGTTGCTGATGTAGTGTCTTAAGCGGGGGCTGAAAAGGCACGGCCCTCTTCCGGAAAGGGGGCGGGGAGTGGCAGCTCATTTGCATTTAAAGAGACATGCACAAAATCAGCGTTATTTGATTCCACCCTAAAGATACATTTATAACGTGATATAGTAAATGATCCGTGGAGTATTTTGAGCTGAGACTTTGCGGACGCATTCTGGAGACGTCTGGGACTTATTAGGTCTCCTTTAACGGTTATATTAATTGAGCTTGAATCGGCACAGGATTTATCCAGTGATTGACATACCTACGTACCTGCTACTAAAATGTAACGTCCCTGACCATGCGCATTAAAAGGAAACGGCTCATATCGGGATGCTTTGAAACTTAAAAGTAATGTAGTTGGGCTGACATGACTGTTAGATTCTGGGCTTTGAAATTTGGAACATGGGTAAAGCCCCGAGTGCTTGAAGCTCCCCGGTGTCAGAGGTGCCTTGTCGTGCTTGCGATGAGAATGTGGAAGTAAGTATAGAGTAAGAAAACGCGGCGTTTATGGATCGGCATTAATGCGCCCTTGGAGGCGCTCGGTGAACATCACTGGAAATGTTGTGCCGAACGAAATAAGTTGTTTATTTCACCAAGGACCCTTTCACAAAGCTTTGGTGAAAGCTATATTAACCTGTTGATTTGTTCACACTCGGGAGTGGCGTCACTCTGCTTACATTTAATATATAATTTACCATCTATATTTGTAATTAATGTGAACCAATTATACATCTTTTCAAAGGTCTGAGGGTTCAACGTTGATATCCGATCTCTGTTGCATTATAGCAATCCTCCAGAAACAGCAATTTGTTTATATAAAAACATGTTCAGCACAAAATATTTAACAATATTTAACAATATTAAATAGTCATAGTTAATAATCATAGTTCTCCAACTTTAAAAAATAACAACATATATTAATTCTGAAACTTGGGAAATAAAGCCCAAAGTGTCTTCTTTCAAATTATACTACAACTGTGTCCATACTCCAAAGGCTCCAGTAAATACAACCATTTAAGTTCAGGTATGTCATATTCATGGTTTGTACTGAAAAAGGGGGGCGCACATCGACGGGTTAAACTGTGATGCCATGCTCCCTCGGAATGCCCATATCATGGGCTTGGTCTTTCCTAGTAAGTAGGGCATAGGGATGATAAATTGTATTGGAAAGCACCCATTACGTGATTTGGGCGAAGGCGACCAGCAAAACGGGGATATCTTACTGAATGGAGTAATGGGACCCCGTACAATAAACACTGACTGTACATGGTGATATGCCTGAATTATTATCTTAATTCCCCGATGGGGAATGCTCGGGCATGCGCATGGTGAATGACATGTGAATGAACCTTGACCGAGTTGCCCTCATGAGATTGCACGATTGCCTGCCATTACTATGAGAGTGAATGCGCGGTTGACATGAAATACTGGCTTTTGATATTGATCCGAATGCGTTATGATGAACAGACAGCATTGCCACTTTATAATGAACAGGCATGATTAAATCTGAATGCAATTGATGGATATGAAAATGAGATATGACATTTCTGATGGAAACCAGCTGCTGCCTGAACCAATGATTTTGACGGACTTGGCGTGGAGCGCGCTCCTTCAGCGCTGGGTCGTGCAATCCGATTGAGAGAGATCTCCTAAATGAATGAGATATGGGTGAAGATAAGGTTTGCTGGTTGTTTACTCCCCATGGGTTTGTTGTTGGCAGAAGTTGAGATGAAGTGATGACGTCGTTGGAAAGGGAAGGCGGGCTTCCAGAGATGTTCTGTGCACTGGTTCTCCTGTGGCCTGGAGAGGTTGAAACGTGTCTATTTGCTGTGTTAGCACATTGAAACAGCAATGTGATAGATTGTGAGCAGACTTATAAAGCAATGGTTTACATGCTAGGAATTACCCGTTGAAATGAGGATGAAAGTGTCAGATTGAACTCTTTGCTCAATACAAAAAAATACGGTAACACTTTACAATAAAGTTATATTCCCCGCCTGTCGCTCACTTTGACGTTATGTCGAAGAAGCAACACTAGGGGTCTCTCTTGAGAGCCTTTTGCATCTCTGATCTATGAGAAAAGGCCAATGAGAAATTGACAGACAGAATTTGCATGTCCCCGCCCCCGGACATTCGGGTATAAAGGGAGGGAAATGCGTCTGTTTCATTCAGAAATTTTCTTCGAAGCCGACTTGTTGTGTATGCAGCGAGCTGTGAGACCTTACGCCCCTGTGTAGTTCCTGTATGCGGTAGAGTGCTTTCCGCTCCTGACGACCACAGGCGCTGTCTTGTGTGTCTGGGCAGCGATCACACCAAGGCAGCGTTTGTGGATGGCTCATGTTCTTACTGCGAGAACATGACCGTGGCAACGTTGCAGTCACGGCTTTCCTTCCTCTGAAGGAACGCCACTCCAGCCACCCCCCTGCGTCGCTCCTTCTTCCCACGGGATTGAGGAGCGATCCAGCTGGCGATGGAGGCGATTTGTGGATGGCAGTGGATGCGGATTCGCCAGCCGCCCGACACGCTCGTTGACTCCCGTCCGGGCTCAAGGCAACTGCGGCTCGCATCACGGCCAGCCTGCCTATCCTCTTGAGCCCTCCGAGTCAGATGAGCAGATGGCAAATCCCTCTGAGGAAGGACCTTCTTTCTCAGGGACGGGGCACGCTCTGGCATCCGCACCCTGAAGTGGCACTTGTTCGCAAATTGGTGTTCTTCCCGGGCTGAAGACCCACAGAGGTGTGCAGTTAGGTCAGTGCTTTCATTCCTGCAGGAGAGGTTGGAGGGGAGGCTGTCCCCCTCCACCTCCACACAACGTCAAAGTGAGCGACAGACGGGGAACATCTAGGTTACGGATGTAACCTCCGTTCCCTGATGAGACGTTGTGTCCTCCCAGCCACGTTGCTGAACCGAGCCACTGTTGCGGCCGAAACTCATTGTCAGCTCCTCAGAAAAATCCTGAATGAAACAGATGCATTTCCCTCCCTTTATACCCGTATGTCTGCAGGCGGGACATGCAAATTCTGTCTGCCAATTTCTCATTGGCCTTTTCTCATAGATCAGAGATGTAAAAGGCTCTCAAGGGAGACCCCTAGTGTCGCTTCTTCAACACAACGTCTCGTTCCCTCCATCAGGGAACGGAGGTTACATCCGTAACCTAGACGTTTGTTAACATAAGTAATAGATTTGTTGAAATACTATAGGTACTGTATTTTAACATTTAGAATGTATTATTCATTACGTATATTTTTTTTAAAGAGCTCCTAGAGCGTGACATCATATCATGTTGCCCATATTCATTGTGTTGTATGTTTATTTTGCCAATTTCTGCCACAAGTGTCATACTTTTTCACGCTAAATCACTTGTAGCTCGCTTTGAAAGTCCATCTTTGCTGGTCTTCTACATAACAAAGGACTTAAACACTCAATAACATGATTATTATTATAACAACCTCGTTTTGGGAATTGTGGAATATCAAGTATTTTACACATGTTGAATTAGAATGGCAAGTGAAAAGTTAGGTCAGAGTGCCTAGTGCTTGATAATTTTTTTCTCTTGCCTGCACTTCAGCAAAATCCCTTGTTAAACATCTGTTGAGGAGCAGTCCAGGCAAACACACTCAGAGGACACCTGGCTCTTATATATGCTGATTGGCAATCACTCCATGCATTGTCCTTAGCACTACAAACACTCAACATTAAGAGGACAAACCATTAGCAACATGTTAATGAAGAGCGCCATTTACACAAATGAGAGCTGTACGGTGACAGTGAGCATTGACTGTGCTAAATAAGTGTACTAAACATTTATGGATCATTTAAACCCATTCCTTGTTTAGCCCAGGTGCATGGAAATAAACTACAAATATATTTTCATGTGTCTCATTTAAGGGTGTTTCTTCAAATTAGGGCATATTTAGCCCTGTAAATTTCTAGAAAGTAAAATCCTGTTATAACGGATTTCACTTTCTCACAAGTTTATTCAATTTGTATACTAACAATGTCCAACAGAGTATGTACGGTACATGCATTGTAGTAGATCTATATTTAGATTATGTTGTAATTATTTCTGAAAGTTAAGGAAAATATATTTTTAATGTTTTTCAAATAAAATGGCCAACTCCATCATGCTAAAGCTAGTTTCATAGCTATGTATTCTAAATACACACAATTAAATATTTTCACTTTTGGCAAAATTTGTAATTTTTTTATTACAGCTTATTGGAAGTGATATAACTAAAAGTATTTGTATATGTAAATATATACATACATACACTCTGTTTGAATTATCATTATTTTAAACATGTCATAATTTGCATTTTTATAATGGATTTTCATAGTTTAATGTTGAAAGGCTGTTTCTGAGACAAGGCTAAGAATAAAATATTTTCATAAAATGTATTTAAAAGTAGCAAAAATAAATAATGAAAAAGTTTTTAACTTTAATGTGACCTTCATATAACAAAAAGAAAAAAGCTTGAAATCTTTTAGTTTTAATAAAACCAATCCCTGAGACATGAAATTGCCCACAGTTGAAGAAACACCCTTGAGCACTTTTAGGGGTTAATTTGTATTAAATCTTTTTATGTATGATGATCACATTGAAACTGTTTTGGAATTTGTTTCCATGCATTCATCATTTATTTTTGCTACTTTTAAAATGGTCCCGGACTTACTGTATTAAAATACTGTATGAAAATCCATCATTATATAAAAACGCATCTTAAAAAATATTCCCTATAATGGCATTTCTATCAAGCTCATTTTCACCACAAAATGTTACTAAATACTGTTTTTGACAGGGTGGAAATGACACTGTAGTGGAAATTTCCATGACTTTCAGAAATAATCATTCTGTGATGCATGTACAGTACGAACACTTTTGGAAATTGTTAGTAGACAAATTAAATACACTAGTTAGACTGTGAATTATGTTTTAAGGGAGTTTATATGCTTTGTTCACAGGTGCAAAGGTGCTCATATTTGAAAATGCCCTTATTTGTCTTGATGCACCCATTCGAGCAGAGCATTTGAGCTGAGTGTGCTTGTGAGAGCAAAGGCAGAATGTGGGTTCCTGCTGTGGTTGACTCCATTCACAACAGCTGAATTCTTCCCAGGCAGGAACCCCAAATCAAAGCTCTTTTTCCAAGTGGCCCTTGGCTCTTGTCTAGGGAAGGTCGCATATACTGTACACATGCAGGGGGATTATGAGATAAAAAAAATTCCACTGACAGTGAAATTGCATGATTTTTATTGAGGCGCAAAGGGGGAGCAGCTGTGTATGTATAATTCTGGGTATTAATCCCGGGGACAGGGACTAGAGTGTGTGTTTTGTGTGCAAGTGTGTTTGTATGGACCTATGCGTGTGTGGAAAAATCTTTCATTAGCTTTGAACAGTTGATTTTCAGCAGGGATCTGGAAAGGTTTTTATCAAATAAATCATAAAATGTAAAATGAAAAGGCTGATAAATGACACACGGCACATAGGTAAGGTCTGGGTTTCTCTGATTGGCTTTGTCGTCAATTTTGAGCCTCGCAGAGGGTGCCTGTGTTGGATCTCTATCAGTTTAAGGAATTACGAGAGCATTGTTGGTGCATCTGTATCCTAATCCTGCCCTCCACAAAAGGAGGTAGTTCCTTTTGCTATTTGGCTCCTAAACTATGGAACAGCCTTCTTAACATTGTTCAGGACTCAGACACACTCTCTCAGTTTAAATCAAGACTGAAGACTTATCTCTTCAGCCAGGCATACACTTCATTTATCCCTTAACCCATATTTATGCTGCATTAGTCAGGTCTGCTTAAACCGGAAACACTTGATATTCTATAACCTCTAGGTTATGGATGTAACCTCCGTTCCCTGATGGAGGGAACGAGACGTTGTGTCGAAGAAGCGACACTAGGTGTCTCTCGTGAATGCCGAAAATACCTCTATGAAAATACGGGTATAAAGATGGGTAAATGCATCTGTTTCAATCAGGACTTTTTTGAGGAGCCGGAAATGGTCCGGCCACAACAGTTGTGTCGAAGAAGCAACACTAGGGGTCCAATTTAAAATCACGCCATGCGCTGAGCCTTGTACGTGTACTGCTGACACAGGAGTGGGCAGGTACTTGACGTGGCAAAACGACCAGCTGTATCAGACTGCACGTACCCTTCCCCAATGCCCCATAAAGTTGTTGGACACCCTTATAGTTACCCTAGACAGGGGAACAAGGCGACGCTTGCCAACATGGGAACGGGCCAAGCCTAGCCGGGCCTCTTTTCTCTCTATGTTTCGCGCATAACGTCTGGGGCCATTGCATGCATCGTGGGAAGGGGGCTGGGTCTGCCTCCTGGCGGCGTTGTCGGGGCATAGGTGGATCGCAACCACCCTATCAACCTGGGGAATCGCCGTGTACCTGTGGGCCGCTCCACCGTCGAGGGTAGTGAGAGTGGGTGAGCGAGGGGCTTTGTGACGAGCAGAGAGGGGTGCTCTCCATGCAGTCATCAGCTCATCATGCACCTCCGGGAAAAAAGGGACCGGGGGGGCATGGTTGTGAACGATGCACAGACCCCATTAACCAATCATCCAGCCCGGGCAAGCATGTCGAACATCTGGGCGTCAGCCTCATCCTGGGCGTGCTGTCCCGAATGCGGCAGCTCAGACGAGTCATCAGTGTCAGATGCCGGACCACACTCCGATGCAGCGGCGATGGAGGTGGTCCATCCCCGGATCACCTCCATTGCCAGCCGAGTCGTCCTCAATCCTGTGGGAAGAAGGAGCGACACGGGGAGTGGCTGGAGTGCCGTTCCTCCGGTTGAGGGAAAGCCGCGACCGCACCGTTGCCATGGTCATGTTCTTGCAGTGAGAACATGAACCATCCACAAACGCTGCCTCGGTGTGATCGCAGCCCTGTGGCTGTCTGAAGCGGACAGCACTCTACCGCATCCAGGAACTACACAGGGGCAAAAGGGCATCTTTATAAAGACTCATCCTGAAAAGGACGTTCAACGCCACTGTGTATTGCTCTTTAAAGAGGAAAATACTCTTTTAGATAAAATCACTCTTTTTTTAAACTCTTTTAAGTTTGCGCTGTCGAAGCACCCAGGGGCAAACTCCACTGCCGTGCAGAGAATGAGAAAGCCGCTGATGTGCGCCGTAGATCCAACAGCAGATCGACCAGAGGTAAGAGGAACAGGTGTGTGACTCGCAGCTCGCTGCATACATGACCATCGGCTACGAAGAAAATTTCTGAATAAAACAGACGCATTTCCCCACCTTTATACCCATATGTCCGGGGGCGGGACATGCAAATTCTGTCCGCCAACTTCCCATTTGCCTTTTTTCATAGATTAGAGGTACATTCAGCGCTCAAGAGAGACCCCTAGTGTTGCTTCTTCGACAACGTCGAAGTGAGCGACAGACGGGGAACTCTGCTTTAAAGTGAATGGCATCTACACTAATTTTGTTCTATTGATTTCCCTGTCTCATCCTTGTGATAGATATCCCAAGGTTACCAGAGCCTGCCAGTTCCAGCTCCGGTCCAGACCGATGTTCAACTCCCAGAGCTTTATGTGTCACTGAGCGATGACAACTAACTGAGGTCTGTGCCAACCATACAGCAAAGGGTCACTTCGATGATGATTGTCTGCATCAGTTCAATATATTCTGAGTGACTTCAAAGTGGATGAACTGCTGCCAGCTCCAACCATACAAAAAGGGATCCTTCACCAGCCATTGCCTGTTCCTCAGACTTAGGATGGACTTCATCGGAAATTAACTGTCACAAGCTTCCCAGGTTTTTTTTTTTACCATTATCTACCTATGGAGTTTTGGGTTCCTTGCCACAGTAGCCTTTGGCTTGCTTACTGGGGGCCTAAAGACAAATACATTTTAGAGCATGATTTTCAATCACATTTTTCATTTAAAATGAGGACTTAAAGACATGACAGCATAATTTTCTGTTACAGCATATTTTTCTATAAAGCTGCATTGGAACAAGCATGTTGTGAAAAGCACTATACAAATAAGAATGACGTTATATGACTTGACTTGACTTGATGACTTAACATGCAATAGATTTAGGTAAACTGACCAAGATCTAACAGGCTGGTGGGACATAATTTATCCCATATGGGACATTCTTAAAGTTGAAGAGTGAATGTCTGAGCTTGATCCAGCCCTGGATCAAAAAGCATAAGAGAGGCAGGTGACAGGCAAACACGCTCCACAAATGCCACCAGGGCTGCAGGAGCCGAATCATCTCTGGAGGCAGAATTGGCTCATCCAAGCACTGCAGAGCAGCAAGGCTTTAATACTTATTATTCACAAAGAGCATGATTGATAATGCAAATGTGTCCAGCTGCTAGGGTTGGCAGGCGAAGCGGGTTAGCAGCACTGCTCCCGGTGTTTCACCTCGAATCTCAGAGCCGCATTAGATCTGTGTCCCCTGACACTGCAGCAACGTGTGGGAAGACCTCTGTATTCTGTTGATGCTTTCTCACAGACGCTTGTTTGTGTCCTTACATACAATCAGTGATCCGTATGGTACTGAGAGGTCCACTGGGAAAATGAGATGTGCGATGGCTTTGTTTTTGTCTATCAAAATGCCCGTCAATAAAACAGGATAGATCTGAGTATGCCAGAAAAAATGAGTTCCATGCTTAGTGGGACAGCACCCCCTTGTGAACACTCTTCTACAACCAAAACTGGCATGAACTGAAATAAAACTACTGAAATACAGTTCAGTGGGCAATGCAGTTTTCTTATAGATTCTCATTCTCCACTGATTTCTTATTGGAAACTTTATTTCAAATAATACCATAACAAGACCAAAATAGGCAAGAGACTGTAAACAAAAAAACAAACAAATAAATCTTATGTGCACTTATGGCAAATGTTAAAAAGATCTCATAAATTCTATTGGAATTTTGTGGTCAGTTGTTTTCTTTATTGAACTTGACTCATAATAAATTAATTTAACAAAATTACAAATAAATGTGTAATATCTAGCTTATTTAATATCAACTGAAGTTAAATATCAGAAAGTTAAAACAGTGACAGTGCATGCTACATAGAGATTTCTATAGAAAAGGTTTACAACCACTCCAGTCTTGAGTCAATCACAGGTCACCCCCCAACATTTTTATCATTTACTCACTGTCATCATTTACTCACCTTCTTGCTGTTCCAACCCCAAATTGACTCCTTCCAAAAACAAAAAAGGGAGAGCAGAATGTTAGCATAAGTTGGCTTTCATTACATCTTTTTTCCATTCAGTGAAAGTGAATGGTGACTGAGGATAACATTCTCCTTTAGTGTTCCATGGAAGAATGTAAATTGTATAGGATTGAAACAACATGAGAGTGAGTAAATAATGACAGAATTTTCATTTTTCTAGTGTGTCATCCTTTGGTGTGTTGCTTTATTAGTTCAGTGGTCCTCAAGCAGGATGACTGAAATAAGAGGAAATTGCAATAAAAAAAAAAAATTGCACATTTGTTTTGGTTCATTTATCAGTGAAAATATCTATATTTTTTTATTGAATCGCAGTATAAATTAAAATGGTAATGATAAATTGTTTACTTTTACAGCTTGTCTACCTTCTTAAAGAAATGTGACTGTAAAAAGAGAAAACTTATAATTAAATTTAAGGTAATTGAATAAGTAAAACCATCTATTTGATCAAAGTATAATTTCCTGTGAACAGTAAATGTAATTCAGAAACTCACATGTTGTCCTTTTAGAGGTTTACTGTAGAAATATGTCTCCAGTTGCTGGCCCCCTCCTCTGCACTCATTTTCAGATGCTGCCTCACAGAAAAAAAAACATGCATTTTTTAAAAGTCACAGTATATGCAGTGTTTTAAATAAAGTATAAAACAATGCACATACTGCTCAAAATTAAGACAAAAACTACTTGGACACTTCATAGTTGTTATCTACGGGCCTGTTGCCTACAAGAAATAGCAAAAATTGCTCAACTGAAGTTAGTTCTGATAAAAGGTCTTGCATTATTTCTTTGCAGAAGCCATTTGCTGATATAATACCATGACATTCATACCTTTTACAGTAAGTGCGGCATAAGTGTTCAAATACTTTTGGGGCCACTGTATAGTATTAATTTGCAAAACGTGAATTGCATTGTGGTAATATGGCTCCTCAAAGACATCAACTGTTTATACTGCTACCAAGTTTCACAGTTTCTACAACGAGACTAAAGTCCTTGTGTATCTAAATTCTATATTCTTCTCACTCAACAGTTCTCCCAGACAAAAAAGCTACATTGCCACAGATATGGAGAAGACAGCCAAAGAGATAAAGTAACCACAGCAAAAGTTCTTTGCTTTTTATGGAAGGGCACTTACTTGGCGTGTGATGAACGATGTTGATTTTATCTGATGGAGAGGAAAGAGGCATGTTGCTTGTATACACTGATGCTTGATATCTGTGCCCACTTTTTTATTGCTCACCCAAGGTCACTTTCAATTTCTCTTTCAAAATGCAATATTTGCATTGAGGAATTTATCATGCTGATCAACTAGATGTTTTCTCAAGTAGTAGGGCTCTATTTTAGGTTTGATTATTTATTGCACAGAATATAAAATACAAGCAGTATTTTTTATTCAGAGAAAATGTTTTTCCCTTATATTTTCTTAAGTAACCTTCAATATCTCGACAATTTTTCAGTATATGAGTATTAAAAAATTATATTTTATGTACGGTTACAACAAAGATATATATTACAAAAGCTTCATAGAAAAGATGTTTTATTGTTTTGTTAAAGCATATACCAAATAAACAAAAAGAATAAAATAATGGGTAAGACATAAGAATGAATGAAGCATTAAACAAAAGATAACTATTTCTGTATTTCACATGGTATTTGCAGATTGTTTACATTATGCCACAATAACACTCTGCTGCATTTTTTTGTTGACGCTTGGACTTTTCTCTCGCAAATTTAAAAGCTCACTTTCCACACATATAGTGGACTAACTGAAAAAGATTGTTCTCATTTTACGAACAAAAAAAAAAACCCAATTAAAAAAAAATAAAGATTCCAATAATTAATAAATAATATGGTATTTATTTATAATGTTATGATGAACATTCATTTTTTCTCTTTTTTTTTTCTTAAATTTGCAAGCATGTAATTTTGGTTCTTTTTGCTCTACCTCAATGCAAAAAGTCTTATTTCATTCCACTGACGACAGCGGGTACAAGAAAAACTATATTTTTCCTCTATCACAGGGGTGCCCAACCTTTTTTTTTACATAAGATCTAATTTTCCTTTAAATAATTAATTACAATCTACTCATGTCAGTTTGGAACCCTGATATTGAAAAACAGGCAATGGAGAGAAAAACAAACTTTGCAATAGTGATATCATAACGATAACTGATTTATACCAATGCAGGGTAGCAACATACCATCAACATATCCTCACTTGACACTTTATTAGGAACACTATAGTCCTAATGAAGTGCCCGACAAGGTTTTTTTCTGTTGTAGCCCATCCGCCTCAAGGTTTGAAATGTTGTGATTCTGAGATGCTATTCTGCTCACTACAATTTTACAGTGTGTTAAATGAGTTACCATAGCTTTTCTTTCAGCTCAAACTAGTCTGGCCATTCTCCATTGACCTCTATCATCAACAAGGCATTTCCGTCTGCAGAAATGCTGTTCAATGGATGTTATTAGTTTTTGGTATCATTCTGAGTAAACTCTAGTCATTGCTGTGAATGAAAATCCCAGGAGATCAGCAGTTACAGAAACACTCAAACCAGCCCGTCTGGCACCAACAATCACAGAGATACATTTTTTCCCATTCAGATGGTTGATGTGAACATTAACTGAAGCTCCTGACTCAAATCTGCATGATTTTATGCAATGAACTGCTGAATGTGAGCACTGTCACTAGCTTTTCATAATCAAGGCAGTAACAGCTGAATACAAGTCTCATGCATTCCACAAACTGTTCATCTGTCAGATCTGTACTTACACTTCATTAATTTAATTTGAGAAAATGCTGACTTGCATATATAGGCTGATCCAAATAATGTGGACAGTTAAAATGCACATCTTCTTATATTAGAATAATTCTCCAACTGAAGCTCCCAGAACTCCTTTTTGTTCACAGATGATGCCCTGGTCTTCATCCCAAGGTCATTTTGCAGTCTTATAAATTAATTCAAGGCTGTTGTGTCCAAATAAAAGAACATTCCTACTTTGCAGGTAATTTAATCCACATCTAACTCGAGGCAAAATGGAAAACACATGTAGGAAGCAACAGGGTCAAGTAATTAGAAGTCTTTGAAACACGTGCTGAACTCAGATGAGAGGTTTAGAACTTGATCCACATAACATGCGCTGTTAACCTGTGATGAGTCTTTTATTGCAGCAATGATATCTTTTTTGGATTTAAAATCTCCAAAGAGTGAATCTGCCACCTCAGCAAAGGCCTCTATGACAACCTCTCCATCACTGAATAATTTTTTGTGTTTAGCCAAGAAACGGGATGATGTGATGGTCGCTGCTTTCTATTTAATAACAACTTTAGCTCCTTTATATTTCTTTCCTGTAACTCACTTTTAAAATTCCAGGAGATCAGCAGTTTTGAGAAATTTGAGAAATACTCAAACCAGCCCGTCTAGCACCAACAATCATCCATGCGATAATCTAGTCAGCCAATCATCTAGTCAGCCAATCACAGGCAGCAGTGCAGTGTATAAAATCACACATATACAGGTCAGGAGCTTCAGTTAATATTACATCAACCATCAGAATGGGGAAAAAAAATGATTTCAGTGATTTGGACCGTGGCTTGATTGTTGCTGTCAGTTGGGCTGGTTTGAGGATTTCTGTAACTGCTGATCTCCTGGGATTTTCACACACAACAGTCTCTAGAATTTATTCTGAATGGTGCCAAAAACAAAAAACATCCACTGAGTGGCAGTTCTGTGGATGGAAATGCCTTGTTGATGAGAGAGGTCAATGGAGAATGGCCAGACTAGTTCGAACTGATACAGTCTACGGTAACTCAGAAAACCCAAGAAAACTTCATTTTGAGCCTTGTTTTGGTCCGGCTAAAGAGAGTTTCCAAAAGTTCAGATCCAGTGAAAGTCTGTTCAGTCTCTATGTCTTGGATGATAAGCATGTGACGGTCATGCTTCAACAGAAAATCTCTTATGCTCCCTCATTAGTCTATTTTCTAAGACTATTTTCTTTGTTATATCAAAGAACAAAGGTTTAGTTCTGAGTGGGGTTTTGGGGGAAGGTTTTTCCTTCAGCTGAGAGGGTTAAAATCATTATTTTGTTCTGGAAGACAGTTGACACTCAACAGAGCAGCTTTTATGGACTCTTTTCAGGCCTCTTCAGCTCATTTATGCCCGGTTTGGATAGACTTCTGGGCATCAGCAGGGAAAAGTCTTTAATTTATGACGCTGAGGAATTTCGGGGGACTTTCTGTGTAATTTCTCTTACTCAACTTCTGTTTCCGAGCTCCTCAGATCTTACACCGGGCAGAAAATAAAATGATTACAATGTGTAGGAAATTGACCCTTTAATATTTTTGGCAAACCATCTTGTGATCAACTGACAAGGATAACGTGATCGACTGGTAGATTGTGATCTACCTGTTGGGCACTGCTGCTCTATCACCTTCCACAGATCTGAAATGTAGGTTGTGCTCTAAGACTCTCCCACCATAAACATCAAGCCTATTTTGGATCAGATACATGTTCCTCACTATTTCATAAAATATCTTGGACTCTGAGTGGACTAGAAGTTCAATCTATGTGTCATTTGAAAGCTGAAATATAACTATTTTTGATAACATATTTTGCTGGTGATTTGTTTATCGTGATTTTTCTGAGGACTGCTAATTTTGCTCTGGACATCTGAGATATATAGTGCATCTGGAAAGTATTCAAAGCACTTCATTTTTTCTTAGTTGTTATAGCCTTATTCCAATATAGATTATTATTTTCCTCAAAATTCTACAAACAATACCCCATAATGACAACGTGAAAGAAGTTTGTTTGAGATCTTTGCAGATTTATTAAAAACAAAACGAAAAAATCACATGTCCATAAGTATTAACAGCCTTTGCCATGACACTCAAAATTGAGCTCAGGTGCATCCTGTTTCCACTGATCATCCTTGAGATGCATCTACAACTTGATTGGAGTCCACCTGTGGTAAATTGAGTTGATTGGACATGATTTGGAAAGGTACACACCTGTCTATATAAAGTCCCACAGTTAACAGTGTATGTCAGAGCACAAACCAAGCCATGAAGTCCAAGGAAGTGTCTGTAGACATCTGAGATTGGATTGTATCGAGGCACAGATCTGGGGAAGGGTACAGAAAAATTTCTGCAGCATTGAATGTCCCAATGAGCACAGTGCCCTCCATCGTCCGTAAATAGAAAAAGTTTGGAACCACCAGGACTCTTCCTAGAGCTGGCCGCCCGTCCAAACTGAGCGATCGGGGGAGAAGGGCCTTAATCAGGGAGGTGACCAAGAACCCGATGGTCACTCTGACAGAGCTCCAGCATTTCTCTGTGGAAAGAGGAGAACCTTCCAGAAGAACAACCATCTCTGCAGCACTCCACCAATCAGGCCTGTATGGTAGAGTGGTCAGACGGAAGCCAATCCTCAGTAAAAGGCACACGACAGCCTGCCTGGAGTTTGCCAAAAGGCACCTGAAGGACTCTCAGTGCATGAGGAATACAATTTTCCGGTCTGATGAAACAAAGAACACTTTGGCCTGAATGGCAATCATCATGTCTAGAGGAAACCAGGCACCGCTCATCACCTGGCTAATACCATACCTACAGTGAAGCATGGTGGTGGCAGCATCATGCTGTGGGGATGTTTTTCAGCAGCAGGAACTGGGAGACTAGTCAGGATCGAGGGAAAGATGAATGCAGCAATGTACAGAGACATCCTTGATGAAATCCTGCTCCAGAACGCTCTGGACCTCAGACTGGAGTGAAGGTTCATCTTCCAACAGGACAACCACCCTAAGCACACAGCCAAGATAACAAAGGAGTAGCTACGGGACAACTCTGTGAATGTCCTTGAGTGGCCCAGCCAGATCCCAGACTTGAACCCGATTGAACATCTCTGGAGAGATCTGAAAATGGCTATGCACCTACGCACCCCATCAAACCTGATGGAGCTTGAGAGGTCCTGCAAAGAAGAATGGGAGAAACTGCCCAAAAATAGGTGTGCCAAGCTTGTAACATCATACACAAAAAGACTTGAGGCTGTAATTGGTGCCAACGGTGCTTCAACAAAGTATTGAGCAAAGGCTGTGAATACTTATGTACATGTGATTTCTTTTTTTTTTTTTTTTTATTTGTAATAAATTTACAAAGATTTCAAACAAACTTCTTTCACATTGTCATTATGGGGTATTGTTTGTAGAATTTTGAGGGAAATAATGAATATAATCTGTTTTGGAATAAGGCTGTAACATAACAAAATGTGGAAAAAGTGAAGCGCTGTGAATACCTTCCGGAAGCACTGTAACATTGGATTATTTTACCAAGAATGCTCACAGACAAGCCTTTTTTTAAGAAAATAGCCTAAAGTAAGAGCTGATTTGGAGTTTGTGGCAACTTGGGCTTAAAGAAGTAGTGATCAGCGCAGACATGAGACGTTTGCCTTTGCTATTTTATAGAGATCATATTTCATTTCATGATTCTTATGATAACCATTCAAATTATTGTGTTAGGAGAACAAAATAAGATGTACAGTCACATTCCTGAGAACTAGAGCTTTCGTTTGATATGTGACTTGTCTAATTTAAATTGAGGGTTTTCAAGCTTTATTTTTGTTTGTGTTTTTATGTAACATAAATGCAAAGTGACTGTATTCTATGAACAGTTCAGATTCTAAGCTTTCAAATTGTACCATTCAGTATGAGTGATGTATGTATGAGGGGACTTTTACAATTTAAGCATAAAATTATCACACACATCTGGCCCCACCCATGAGGTTAATAAGTTAAATATCTGATAAATGGGGTGGGGGTAGCTTAATGGTTCATGATTTTTGGGTGCTAAAATCACAATCCTGCTTTGTCACTATAGTGCCCTTGACAAGGCATTTAAACTCAAGTAGCTCAGAGTGGGCCGTCCCTGCACTTAGCTTGCTGTAATCATCCTGCATTAAAAGCATTGGCTTAATAGCAAGTAGAAAAATATGTTTAAGTACAATCAAATCTATGAGCCATATAAGTACAATATAGCAAGTTATACAGTACCTGCGCATTAGTGCTACTGTGCTAAAGTTGTCAGCAGTTAACAGCTGAACATAATTTATATGATAAAGTAATGTGTCACTATATATCTTTGTACATATGCATTTACAAATAGCAAAGAAATATTATTTTAAAGACTGAGTAGAGAAACTTTGGAGCAGTACAGGTTGTCATGAAACATGATAATGGGTAAAAAACATTAATGACTTACTTTAGTACAATTTGATACTTTGTGTAGGTGCGTGTAGGTGTTAAGGATGTGCAGACTGTTGGGACAAACTAGATAAAATATTCTCCTAGTGCTGTAAGAATAGAGAGGACTTATGTGCTCTAAAATGATTTCTATGTTAATGCCATCTCTAAGAAACTATAAGCTTCTTCCATTCTATTTAAAATGTAACACTTTCATTACAATAAGCATAGACAAAGCTGTTGTTTCATCATCACCTGCTGTATGTTGTCCATTCCTCTCTGAAGCCTCTGCCAGTCATTGAATCTGTCCAGAGCGTCATTTATACTGAGAGAATTATACTGTCCCTTGCCTTCGATGTCACAATGGAGACAATAAATATTAATTGTTAATTATTATTTGTCAAGTCCACCAAGTTTGCTGACAAAGTGTAAACACTTAAACTATTTTATTTAAAGATAGTGTTGCTGTTACAAATTATTCATTTAATATTTATGTATTTATGACCTTTTATTCTGAAAAACTTTTTTTCTATCTATATTTTTGTATCATGGGCGCTAAACTGTATAATTGCCTGTTGTCCTAGGCAACCGATTTCCTAAAAACAGTAACTACTAGTTTTGATGTCTCTTGTAGCAGTCCTATTCTTCTCACATACTAAAATTTTAATTCAAATCAGCATTTAATTTCCATTTATTTATTTGGTCAGTAGTCATGTAATAAATGGGATAATGTGAAGACAGCCAGTCATTACCCCAAATTAAACCCCTTTAGGGGGATTTAAGGTCTGATCACCTTGTCTGGTAACCCTACATATATCAATACAGAAATGAGCCAACATAATCTATCAAATCTCACCTTGTCAGGCTGAAAGAGATTGTAGTGTTTCAGCATCTCCTTGGGACAGTTTCTTCTGGAATACTGTTTAGAAAAAAATCACAAATTAAGCATGGCATCATCAAGCATGTCGTTGCAGTAAATTGCATAATGCATCAGCATTTCCTACACTGCAGAATGAGACTGCATTATCCTACTATGTCCACTAGGTGGAGACATGTCTTTAAAAACACACTATACTGAACGAGCTCTTAGTTTATCACACATCACAAACGGACCTGATATCTTTGTTTCAAGATATGCGACATGACAATATTGGAAAATAAGAAAAAAAAAATATTTCAGCCGCACAGCCCTCATTTCAGTAAATAAATAGTGAAAACAGTGAGATGTAAGCCAATGGAGATCAATGAGAGCAGGCGAATGGAATGAAAGAGACCATAAGTGATGTAATTGATTGGCTTTTAAGTGCTTTACATTAAAGTGTATGCTGCAAGCTTTTTGCCGAGAAACAAGTCATTGTGTCCCACTGTTGTATTATGATAGAGCACCTTCATTTACATAAGCCTTGTTTTATGCATTTACATACATTCCTTACAGCCTAAACCAGCCAGAGACCATTGACCATTGGCTACATAACTCTAGTTGTTTAGAATGGATTAAAATTATACTAAAAAGTTAATCTTTATTCTTACTGTTTAAAGATTATATTGAAAAATTAAATTATTTATTCAATGAAAATGTGACTGTATATTTATTGTAATACCAGGAGAGGACTAGCCAGGGGCGGACTGGGACTAAAAGGTGGCCCTGGATTTCTATCCCAGAGTGACCCACCAAACCCGGCCCACAACACACCACACCATAGCACACCAGCTGATTGATTTTGTTGCTCAATTTCAAGACATTTCTATTGACTGCTAGTCATGACAACAGGCCCTACCAGTGCAAAAATGGTCATCATTTTTTAAACATATAAAACTACTGTAAATGTGATGAGTGGATCTTTTAGAGAAAGCACAACAAATAAGTACTATATAGATAAGACAAATAACATGTTCGAAAACATTTACATATTGATGTTAGGTTAAAATATACATGAAAGTACAAGGGAAAGTGTGTATTTAAGGTACTGTGACAAGTCAGCATTTCTTCAAAGTTTTTAAAGATCTTAATCACCTTTCAATGTTTTTCTAGAAGTGCAATTAAACTATTGTCTTAGTTAATATGAGGTTGTGGAAACAACAAGTATAACAATAATATATTATATATGTATTTATATCTATACAACATCATAAAATGTGGTTTAAAATAGTAAAACAAAAACGTGTCACACAGCAAGGCACTGATGGCAATGCTTAAAACGTGTTAATTACTCACACAACTATGTATAAAAAAAAATATTTTACAATATCAGTGAAAACAAATTTGGCCAGAATATGTATAAATGTGTGTGTGTGTGTGTGTGTGTGTGTATGTGTGTGTGTGTCTGTGCAAATATAAATATGTTAAAAAAAAAAAACTAAATAAACATACCTCTTAAAGTGTAGAACTTTGTAGATATTTAGCAGATTAATTACTCGTATTTCCCTCTATCTGAGTTTGTTGCGTCTTTATATCTGCAGTGTTTTAATACCTTCCCCAGATTATTCTTGAGAAAAAGTGAAAAGTCCAATGATTTGTTTCTGCTATCCTTTAAACAAAGTGAGCTTCAAAGACTCAAATAGCCGCAAAGTAATATTTTTCATGGCTTATTTTCTGAAAGTGTATCCACCTTTTTTCTGACTTCTCCATGGGCTTTGCCATTGTTGTGAGACAATTCCTCTCGGATGCTCCGCACATCCGCTTAGTTGTTGTTATCATCTGAACAAACGTTAATGGTGATGCCAGCAGCTGAGGATCTGGATTAGGCTATTATTTACTGTTATAGGATGTTATAACAACTAAAGCTGGCTTAAAGACTACTGAAAAATGAACGTCACAACAATAAGAGTCGAACCAGATTTAATAATCAGAGGTTGCATTAAACTAATTCCTCATTACTTCACTTAAAGCTTAAAAAGCGACCAGTCGGGATTTCAAGATTTTCTAAATGTTTGCAATTTGGCTGTTTAATTATTGAACTGCTCAACAAAAAACATAATTAAATCTAGCGCATCATACGTGAATTCTCTCCCTCTCTGCATGCTGTATGTCTGTCTCTTTCTCTCTCGTTTCCACATGCGGCCTTTAATGAGACAAGGATTTACGTTAAGTAAACACAGTGTTCACTCATTTTTGACTGTTGTTATTGATTGTTTCAGTGCTTGGTAATGCGATGGTAATAAGCTGTGAAGCGGAAGTCTGTAGCATCTGCATTGGGAGAACATGCTAAGCATAATGGGTAATTTTGCTGCCTTTGAAAAAAAGTAACTAGCAGGGACTGGGACAGCATTGTTCAGCAAGCTGTGCTTCAGCTCCCATAAATGCTTTGCGGTATGAATAAATTATGCAAATGACTATATACTGATAGCTTTACTGTTATATAAACTTCTGTTTTTGTATTTGCTGTAAATTGCAGTTATGTGTAATTTTAGTGAATATTTCAGAGATCATCTTATCCGTAATATGTTGTTTTTAAGTTTTTAATCATTGGTATTTTAATTTTTATGTTAAATAATGAGGTGCGGACACTGATCTAGATCAGTGGGTGCGGAGTTAATGCACACATGCGGATATGCGCTCCGATGTTCAAATTATTTCAAAATAAAAGCTAGCCATTACAAATTTTCAAAATAAAAGCCACTGTATTAGCTAGTCTTACATAGTTTATTACATTTTCGCTTGTTATGAGGTCTGCGCAGGCGTATTGCACAGGGCGGCCTGCTATATCGCCTGTAAGTTAGACAGACACTTGTGCAGCAGTGGGCCAGCCCAAATTAAACAGCGGACCACCCAGTGCTCCCTATGGTCAGTCCGCCCCTGAGACTAGAACCCCCAACTGAATCTGATTCCTCCCATGGTTTTAATTCAATGCTACTACACATCTTAAAGGGATAGTTCACCCAAAAATTACAATTCATTCATTATGTTGTTCTAAACCAATATTACTTTCTTTTTCAGTACATAAAGGGAAATATTTGTATAAAATTTTCTATTTGTAATTTCATAAAAATAAGGCTGGGCATAAAAATGCATCTATTGTTCAACTTCAAACTCTACATGTTTTGTAAGTTTGGTTCTCTGGTTTGTGTGCAGCTGTGTTGTGTTTTTTGTTGTAAATATCTCTGTGGTGGTCTGATTATTCCCACAAAGCGTGTTTTTGCTTGAACAGGTTTTTTAATTCTGCTTGAACACCAGAGAAGAGGCAGCGTATCTTATGAACACACAGATCAACGGTCAGTCTATATTTTCACAAAATAATCAATTTGATTTTGGTTTGTTTCTCACCAAACATTACAGAATGCCTTCAGAACAAGACATGAATTTATTAGATTTTTAAATTATACTTTTGCATCCTTTCGAATCTTGAAAAGGTGGCCACCATCCACTGCCATTGAGCATGACATCACTGAGCAGATTTTTTTTTAATTATTTCTCCCTTTGTGTACTGAAAGTCATATTGGTATAGAACAACATGAGGGTGAGTAAAAAATGTATTAATTAAAATTTTGGGGTGAACTATCACTTTAATTGCCTTTGGCTTTCTCACTAAAGGTTAAAGAAATGAAGGCATGTTTTTCTGTAAAGCTACTTTGAAACCATATGTATTGTGAAAAGCTCCATACAAATAAAAATTCCTTGACCTGGCCTGATATACAACTGATGGCTCACAAGGAGATTTTGAAAGAATCTGAAAATACGGGAGAATTCGAAGTATGCAGCAACCCTGCCTACTTGGGAAATCCTCTTTCATTCTGTTCCTGTCCCTTGTGAAATCAGTCTCAGTGGTTTTCATTCATTGTTATCACAGGTTCTGTTACACTTGTAAAGTCCAAGTTGCAATAGTTTGAGTCAGAAACTCAGCATGCACTGGCCACTCCCCTAGAGGCTCTCAACCAACAGAATAGATAAAGAAATCTGATCAGCGCATAGGCGAATGACCCTCTGTAGGAATGGATGGAAAAACCTTACTGTCTCTCTCACTCTGTATTTTCATGTTGTGGTGTAAAAAAGATGGAAAACATGTGTAATGCACAATGCTGGCCCTACTTGGCCCACTTAAGCTTTGATTGGTTGCAGATTCTGCCATAGAGGTCAAAATTGTGTTTGTGTGTATGTATGCATGTACATATGTTGTGGTCAGTGAAGATTTGCTTAGGTAAAAGGAGTCCATTTATCTAAGAGCAAGATTAGCTAAATCTTTTTTCTTTGTTCATTTTCTCATCAACAGTATATCTTTCTTCTGTTTATTTGTTTAGTGTATATATGGCAAGTGCATTAAATGCAGCTGTCACAATGCAACAAAACCCAACCCCCCACACCTGTGACTGCACTTTCTATATTAATACAATAGGTTGCTTGGCAACCATAAACATCCTACAGTTACACTAATGAAAAAAATACTTGGAGGAAATACAGTTTTTATTCTGATTATTATCATTAATAAATGTAAGTATTTATTAAATATTAATATTTTTTTCTTGTATCATATTGCTGGTGACTATTTTATAATGGCAAAAGCCATTCGAGGTCATACTTCAGAGTGATTTCCCCACGGTAATCACATGGCTCTCTGGAATACTCGATTCTAATTGATCAATGGTCATCTAGTGGTCTGATATTTCTCTGTAACTACCGCACATTCATGTATCAGAATACTCGTCTGAGTACTGCGAGCCATCTTTATTGCTTCTCAGATCACTGTGCAATCTTTACAAGAAAGCTAATAAAATAATTTCAACTCAAATAAACGTTTCATGTGTATTTATTTATTTGTTTGGCAAGTAGACTTGTAAAACGCTTGAAAAGGAGTCAGACATTTTCTTATAATAAAAACCAACACGATACAAACCTGAGGTGGATTTGAGATTTTCAGTACATTAAATTTTTTTACATAATTACTAGGGCTGTCGATTTAATACGGTCGCTCAAAGAGGCCTTGCGTTATTATTATTTTTTTGTCTCGTTTTCTCATGATCTCGACATAACAGAGGTTGTTTTCTCATGATCTTGACTTAATTTTCTCGTGATCTCGGCATAACAAAAAGTTGTTTTCTCGTGATCATGACTTAATTTTCTCGTGATCTCGACATAACAAAAAGTTGTTTTCAATAAGGCTATCTGGTGGTGGTTGCTGCATACAAAGCTGAAATATTCTTATAAAAATATTTGTGTTCAGCAGAAGAAAGAAAAGTCACACACAGCAGGGATGGCATGAGGGTGAGTAAATGATGAAAGAATTTTCATTTTTGCATGAATTATCCCTTCATCATTTACAAGGATCATTTACAATAGGTACTACACTTCACGTTGTGCCCAAGAACACCCCTTTAAATACCCTATATGCACAGCCTTCATAGCTTATTGCTTTATGTGTGCCTTGTGTAAACTGTAAAATCTAACCTAAACAAACCCAAATTAACATAATTGAATCATAAAATGTGTTTTTTATTTATCTCAAAAATTTTATTTAACATTGATTTCATTTGGTTACATCATCAGAATACATTTTAAGGGTTAGGCTTAGATCAAGTAGAAATAGCTCCTTAAAAAGGATTACAGTGCATAATGTGCTGTGCAGTGAAAATGTGTGTGAAATATACATTGTAAAGTTAAAAATGCACAGCACTCTAAAGACTGTCACAGTTATATAAATATGAATGCCTGAGTCAATGTGAATTTGATGTATTTTGATCTGTATGTTTTCTAAAGGGGTTTGTACATTAGCAAGGGGATTTCTCAGACAAGCTGATAGTACAGTAACTATATTGCAAAAATAGCAACACTTCTTTTGGCTCCTTCTTATCCATGATTCCACTTTAATGAAGATGCTTTTCAAAACCTCCTTATCTATGAGTCAAACATGAAACCTTAGGTCAGATTTTGATTTTTACAGAAAGACAGACAGACAGACAGACAGACAGGCTGAATGTAAGCCATGGCATGTTTTCACCTACTCTGCATTATAATATTAAATATGAGGCTATTACAAGTCAGTCATAGCAACACTAGCTAGTTACCATCTGTTTAATGCAAAATAGCCTCTGATAGCACTGTAAATATATCTTAATGCTTTGACTGACTGTGTTGTCGGCTGGCTCATACCCACAGATACATAGGCTTAGCTGCATACTGTACACTCTAGTGTCAAATATGAGAATTTAACCATTACAATTGCTGTATGGCTCCAAATAAACAGTGACAATTAGCTTGAGATATGGCTGTATAATAATACCTGTTATAGCTTGATGTGTTGTAACTTTAAGTTGCTTAGCAATTGTTCCTCCACAAGTGCTAGCAATAGGTCATGTAAAAATAGTCAGAAAATACAAATAGCAATTAAATATACGGTGTCTGGTGAGATTAACAATACAAGTGGCAACTTTCTTCTCTTCGGCTTATTCTTTAGATAGATGGATAAAATTATGTTTTTAAGTTGCATTTAAAATCTACTTGACTCACATGCCCCAGTTTGAATGAGCATAACATGCCTGGGTCCTGCTCTGATTATGAGATATCTGATGATATGAGATATGAGATACAGGTGAAACTCGAAAAATTTGAATATCGTGGAAAAGTTCATTAATTTCAGTAATTCAACTTAAAAGGTGAAACTAATATATTATATAGACTCATTACAAGCAAAGTAAGATATTTCAAGCCTTTATTTGATATAATTTTTATGATTATGGCTTTCAGCTTATGAAAACCCCAAATTCAGAATCTCAGAAAATTAGAATATTGTGAAAAGGTTCAGTATTGTAGGCTCAAAGTGTCACACTCTAATCAGCTAAACACCTGCAAAGGGTTCCTGAGCCTTTAAATGGTCTCTCAGTCTGGTTCAGTTGAATTCACAATCATGGGGAAGACTGCTGACCTGACAGTTGTGCAGAAAACCATCATTGACACCCTCCACAAGGAGGGAAAGCCTCAAACGGTAATTGCAAAAGAAGTTGGATGTTCTCAAAGTGCTGTATCAAAGCACATTAATAGAAAGTTAAGTGGAAAGGAAAAGTGTGGAAGAAAAAGGTGCACAAGCAGCAGGGATGACCGTAGCCTGGAGAGGATTGTCAGGAAAAGGCCATTCAAATGTGTGGGGGTGCTTCACAAGGAGTGGACTGAGGCTGGAGTTACTGCATCAAGAGCCACCACACACAGACGGGTCCTGGACATGGGCTTCAAATGTCAAACGTCTTACCTGGGCTAAAGAAAAAAAGAACTGGTCTGTTGCTCAGTGGTCCAAAGTCCTCTTTCCTGATGAGAGCAAATTTTGCATCTCATTTGGAAACCAAGGTCCCAGAGTCTGGAGGAAGAATGGAGAGGCACACAATCCAAGATGCTTGAAGTCCAGTGTGAAGTTTCCACAGTCTGTGTTGGTTTGGGGAGCCATGTCATCGGCTGGTGTTGGTCCACTGTGCTTTATTTTGTCCAGAGTCAACGCAGCCGTCTACCGGGACATTTTAGAGCACTTCATAATTCCTTCAGCAGACAAGCTTTATGGAGATGCTGACTTCATTTTCCAGCAGGACTTGGCACCTGCCCACACTGCAAAAGTACCAAAACCTGGTTCAATGACCATGGTATTACTGTGCTTGATTGTCCAGCAAACTCGCCTGACCTGAACCCCATAGAGAATCTATGGGGCATTGCCAAGAGAAAGATGAGAGACATGAGACCAAACAATGCAGAAGAGCTGAAGGCCGCTATTGAAGCATCTTGGTCTTCCATAACACCTCAGCAGTGCCACAGGCTGATAGCATCCATGCCACGCCGCAATGAGGCAGTAATTAATGCAAAAGGGGCCCAAACCAAGTACTGAGTACATATGCATGATTATACTTTTCAGAGGGCTGACATTTCTGTATTTAAAAACCTTTTTTTTTATTGATTTCATGTAATATTCTAATTTTCTGAGATTCTGAATTTGGGGTTTTCATAAGCTGTAAGCCATAATCATCAATATTATATCAAATAAAGGCTTGAAATATCTTACTTTGCTTGTAATGAGTCTATATAATATATTAGTTTCACCTTTTAAGTTGAATTACTGAAATTAATGAACTTTTGCACGATATTCTAATTTTCACCTGTTTCACCTGTATATGCCATAAGGAGTAAAAACAAAAGCCACTGCGATCCAGCAAAAGCAGTTCTACTTTGATACTTTATGAATACAATTCCAGGATTGTATAAATGATTTATAAAGCTCCAGCAATACAAGTCACTTGACACCTTCATCTAACTGAATTATTAATGCAACTGAAATTGAACATTTAAAACCTTGCTACCAATGAAGAACAGAATTTGTGTCTTTTTTTGTCTCCAGTCTTTTACAGTATTAGAGGGCAAATAACACCCTGACATGTTGTTAAGTATTTATAAATATTGGGAACTGACTGAATTGGACCAAAGCAGCAGCACCATCCATTGTAATGGGCAAATTGTGTGTTATCTCTTATATATTTTGTATTATTTTACAATATTTTTATCATCAGAACCAATACATTAGTGTTTGTTATAATGCACTCTAAAAGGAATGTGAATTTGCTGTCAGTCTGACCAGAGCATAAGTCTTTCTTAGTTGGGCAGTGATCAGTGTTGGGAAAGTTCCTCAAAAAAGTAATTCACTGCCAGTTTCAGAAATTAACTTTACAATTAAGAGAATATTTGCCCCCTGCATTTATTTCATGAGGGAATTATTTTTTAACTATATATATATATTAGGGCTGTCGAGTTAACACATTAATAATGCCGATTAATTATACAAAAAATAACGTGTTAAAAAAATTTACGCATTTAATCGCATGCTCTTAGTACCACCTGTATACTCCAGAGGGCGGTAAGTGAAATTTCAGCTGTGTGAGCAACACACAGTTTATACAGTGAAGAAAACAACACAGATATGCATTACTAAGGCTTCAAATGCGAACTAAGGGATTAATACAGAGTATTAATCTATATATAATTTGACACAGTGACCTAAACATTTAATTTTTATGACGCAACACACCCGAGACGCAACACAACCCGAGACGCAACACAAGCATGTCTGACGCAGGTCGTACGGTAGGGTGACCTTCCCGAAATTGGAAGCTTTGTCCCGCATTTCAATTTTGTCTGTATAATTTTTTATCTTTATTATTATTTCGGCATCATTTAATTTCATCGTCCTTTAATTACAAAATCACTCTAAAAAAAGTTAATAAGAAAACGCTGAACATGCGCTGTGCAGCCTTTTTTTTTTGCCAGAGTGGGAAAACACTGGAAAAAAAGCTGCAACAGAAAAATGGGTCTATTCAGAGCTCCCGAGAAGAAAAAGTGTCTTTGTTCGTATAATAAAGAATTGGAGAAAATACATACATGGTTAAAACCAGTTACAGGTGACCCTAAAAAAGGAGAGTGCAGGGTATGCCACCGAAGTTTCACAGACAGCTCTGCTGAAGCATTTCAGTGCCCCAAACATGACAGCTCTGATATATTTGGCTTTGAGCATTCCTGTCACCAACACATTCGTGGAGAGGGTGTTTTCACTGATGACCGCTGCGTGGACAGAGACAAGAAACTGAGCATCTGTGGACCTCATCAAAAGTGAACTCCTGGTGAAAGTGAACACCTACACCTGCCAGGAGTTCTACAGTCATAATGAATGAGAAGGCCCTACTCGAAGCAGCCAGATCAGACAAAATTTTTTTATTCAAGATGCACTAAATCTGGTGAGAACGCATTTAACCTGTCTAGTCTTTAATAATGGAATTGATGTGCTTATTTGATTGATATATATATATATATATATATATATATATATATATATATATATATATATATATATATATATATATATATATATATATATTTAAAGATAACTATGTATAATTATTTCATCATTATGTATTGAATTATTGTTATATGAGGGGCTTTCTGGCAAATATTTGTATATGCGATTAATCGCGATTAATTAATCGGGACATCGTGTAATTAATTAGATTACAAATTTGAATCGATTGACAGCCCATATATATATATATATATATATATATATATATATATATATATATATATATATATATATTAGGGCTGTCGATTTAACACGTTAATTCAGTGCGATTAAATTGACAAAAAATAACACATTAAAACAATTAACGCAATTAATCGCACTAACCCCGGGCCATAATAAGAAAGATTCCTGAGAAATAAAGCTTGTAGTACCACCTGTTTACTCCAGAGGGCAGTAAGTGAAATTTCAGCTGTATGAGCAACACGCGTTTTATACATTGAAGAAAACACTTCAGTAGACAGAACAACACAAACATGAGTTACGTTCTTGCATTCAAAACACTTGAAAGAGCACAAATGCGAACTAATGTATCTCAAGATGTGTTTAAAGATTGAGTATTTAACTATATTTTTCTTGACACAGTGACCTAAACATTGTATGTTTATGATGCAACGCACCCGAGACGCTACACAAGCATGTCTGACGAAGGTGTAAATTGACGGGCTCTTAAACAAGCCCTCATAATAAATCTCCAATTGATTGACAAATTCACGTGTGAAATGGATTGCTGTGAACTGTATGCCAATGATTGGCATATGTTCAATAATATGGTAGTAAACAATACATTGTTTTCTAAAGTCGCTTTTTGTATTGTCTTATCAATAAATAACTCTTCTGCTACAAGAATATAAAAAATATTCTGATAATTAAAATGCATTCAATTCTTGTAGCAGAAGAGTTAATCTAATAAAAAATTATATATATATATATATATATATATATATATATATATATATATATATATATATATATATATATATATATAATTTTTAATATTTAAAGATAACTATGTATAATATATATAAACTCTACAGGATGTAAACCTTTTAGGTTAAATAATTAAATTTAACCAGATCATTAACATTAATGTGAGATAAAAATGCATTACAACTAGGCCAAGAACATATCTTAAAAATAAAAAACAGAAGAATTCAATACGAGGGCATTTTTGCAACAACATTTTAAATTATGGGGGTATTTTTGCCCTTTGACCTGGTTGTTGGATCATACACGCAGAAGAATTGAAATGATATGTGTAAGCAGCCAAGTCTTTTACGTAAAGCAGCTGAGGGCTGCTGGACGGTGCTTGTTGATGGACGCGCACGCTCGGGTTGTTATTCACTGAAATGTCCACACTTAAGTTAATATGCTTACATTGTACATTTATTTTACCGTGACTGGTCTTCATTTATAGTAAGCAAGAATCCAACAAAGAGTCAATAATCCACAGTTCCAAGTTCTTCACTAGTACAGATTTCCTACTGCACAGCATGGTATAGCATAACTTTAGCATGGCATAGCGTAGCGGGCAAAAAACTGCGTGCACCTTCCCTCTAGCAACACCTGTCACCTGGAAGGAAGGTTCCTCCCTATATTCAGTAACCAATTACTCGGAGAGACCCCTACTGGACACACACTTACATAACAAGGTTTAAATAAAGACAAAATGGCTCTTACATACCGGCCCCTAATTGGGATGAATCAAACATACCAATTCCCAACACATAACAAAGAGCCACACATAAATACAAATGGTGTTTATAACAAAATCCCTTAGCCCATAGACTCGCGTAAAAAACAAAGCTTTGCTACAGGCCTGTCTATAACACTGGTCTTAGTTTGTAAACGCACAGAGCGAACCAGCCCCTTTTTGTCAGGGAATGTTTCCAAAACTCTTCCGAGTGGCCAGGAGCCTCGAGGTGCCGTTGGATCCATAATGGCCACAATGTCTCCAGGCTTGAGGCTATTCTTAGCTTTATTCCATTTCTGCCTCTCCTGCAGCAAAGGTAGGTATTCTCTCACCCATCTCTTCCAAAAGAGATCTGAAATGTATTGGACCTGTCTCCAACTTATTTTTATGTACACATCATGTACATCAAACAATCCAGAAGATAATGTTGGTTTTCCTTTCAGCAACAGGATATGATTAGGAGTCAGAGCTTCAAGATCCATTGGATCATCAGACAATTTAATGATTGGTCGATCGTTCAAGATGGCCTCAGCTTCACACAAGACTGTATGGAAACCATCGTCATCAAGCATCTGCTGTTGGAGAACTGCAGTGAGGATTTTCCTCAACATGCGCATGACCCGCTCCCAAACCCCACCATAATGGGACCCAGCAGGAGGATAAAACTCCACTTAATGCCCTTCTGGCATAAAACTCCTTGAATGTTAGCCTGATTCAATGATGAAAGTGCCTCCCTAAGTTCTCTCTTTGCCCCTATGAAATTTGTACCATTATCTGATGTTCCACTTGCCCTCTTCTACTGATAAATCGGCGCAGAGCATTAACACAGGCATCCGTGTCAAGAGAAGTTGCCAATTCAAGGTGAACTGCTCTGCTGGCCAAGCAGGTGAAGATGACACCATAACGCTTCGCTGTGCCTCTTCCCTTCTTCACCAATATTAGTCCAAAATAGTCAACACCTGTATTGGTAAATGGCGGATGCTCTGGCAAAATCTTCTCCTTGGGTATGTCAGCCATCTTCTGCCCCATCATCCGGCCATTATATCTTTTACAGAAACAACATTCTGCTATGATCTTTCTCACAGCTGAGGTGGCACCTGTGATCCAATACCTCCTTCTTAATGTAGACAACATGTGGTTACGCCCACTATGGCCAAGCTGTTGATGTAAATGCTTCAGTATGAGGGTAGCCACATGCTGATCTTTAGTGAGGAGTAGTGGATACTTTGTGTCTTCTGGCAAAGAGCCTCGAGTCAGCCGCCCTCCAACTCTCAAAAGCCCATCATCCAACCACGGGTCCAGCTTATAGATGGTACTCTGTTTGCTTATTATATCCTTTCCAGAAGACAAAGCAGTGATCTCCTCAGGGAATCTTTGCTGTTGGCAGTAGCAGATTATAGCCAGCTCAGCTTCCATAAGATCTTCTGCTGACAATGTTTGTCCTCCTGTTGCACCTTTAAACATCCGACTCTCTTGCACCAAGGCACTCTGTTTATTGGCATCAGCAATATCTGACTCCATCCTCTTGCGAGTTCTTCTCAACAATAATATCGTCTTCAACCTAAGCAACCAGGCAACTGCTACTCGAAGTTTCCTCCAATCTGAAAAGTCATCAGCCAATCTGTACCCTTCAGTAAACCTTGAATAGTTACCACATTTACAAAGGCTTCTTTCTTGACCTACAGGTCGTCAACCCCTACTGCAGTCTGTACAAGATTTTTGGGCCAATCCTCTTCTGGTTTGCACAGAAACTTGGGGCCTTCTATCCATCTATTTTTCTAAATAAAATCTCCAGCCCTCCTTCCTCTGAATGCATCACCAGCTGGATTCTCCTTTGAGCCAACATATCGCCACTGTGATGACTTTGTGCCTTCCCTGATAATGGAGACACTGTTCGCAACAAAAGTATGAAAACGCTTGTCCTCATTCATGATATACTTGAGCACAGATGTGCTGTCTGTCCAAAAGACAGATTATTGCAACTGGAGCCTCAGCTCTTTCTTTAACATCAGGTCAACACGAACAGCAAGCACAGCAGCAGTTAACTCCAAACGGGGAACAGTGATGACCTTTAAAGGTGTTACTCTGGCCTTGCCCATGAGGAAGGCAAAATGAATGTCATCATTGCTACTCTGGATCCTAAGGTAAGTGACTGTGCCATACCCTTGTTCGCTTGCGTCTGAAAAATTATGAAGCTGAGCATACGTAAGACCCACAGCTTATGGGCTTAACGCATCTCTCAACTTTGAATTCAGCTCCGTCAACCACCTTGTCCAGTCATGCAAAATGTCGCGGGGCACAATCTCATCCCATCTGTAATTCCTCCGACATAACTCCTGTAACATGATCTTAGCAGGTAGCACAACTGGTGCCAAAAACCCAAGTGGATCGTATACTGAGCTCGAAACCGACAACATTCCACGTCTTGTGCAGGACTTCTCCTGGACCTCCATTTTGAACTTAAATGAGTCAGTTTCCGCACACCACAGCAATCCAAGTGTTCTCTCAACTGGCAGGTTGTCCCTGTCCAGATCCAGCTCCTTCCACTCGATGCTCCTCGGGAATGGTTTGCAGGACAGTGCGCTTGTTGCTAATCCATTTTGTCAGAGTGAAACCTCCTCGCTGACAAAGAATGGAAAGATCTTTAACTAAACAAACTGCTTCATCTTCAGATGCCACACTCTTAAGGCAATCATCTACATAGAATTTTCTTTGAGAGTTTGAACAACCTCTTCTCGGAACTCAGATTGATGATCATCTGCTGTTTTTCTCAAAGCAAAGGCAGCACAACTCGAAGAGGAGACAGCTCCAAAGTGATGGACATTCACGCGAAACACTTCCACTTCTTTTGTAAAATCTCCGTTCTGCCACCACAAAAAAACGGATGAAGTCCCGGTCCTCTTCTGCCACCCGAACCTGATGAAACATGGATTGTATATCACCCATGACCGCTACAGACTCCTGCCTAAACCTCAAGAGGACTCCAATCAATGTGTCTGTGAAATTGGGACCTTGTAAAAGGACTTGATTCAAAGATGTTCCAATGAATGCCGCACCACAATCAAAAACCACCCGCAAGTTCCTCTTCTTGGGATGACGCACACCATGGTGTTTTTGATCATTTCAGTTACAAATGATACGTACTCCTGATGAAACTGATCATCTCTCTGGAATCTCCTCTTCAATCCAAGGATCCGCTGTTTTGCCACAGAGAAATTGTTAGGAAGATACACATTTTCTTTTTTAAATGGCAACTTCAAGGTATAATGCTTGTCCTGAAGCTTAGCAGAACTCTCCGCAATCTCCAAAAACCTAATATCCTCTCTTGACAGTCCTTGCTCTTCTGCAGCTCTTTCATTGAAGTCATGGTTGTATTGTTTAAACAAAATCTCCTCCAATCTACACACAGAAATCCTGTTAACCACAGCAGAACAGTCTTCAGCTGCAAAGCTGCCTGCATGCAAAGGACCATTGATGACCCAACCTAATGCCGTTCTCATAGCATAAGGGCCATCCCCATGGCTGTTTATGACTTCCCAAGGTTCCAATATCTTAGGAGCTTTGTTTCCAATCAACAAATCAATGTTAGCTATTATGTGGGAAATTTTAACCTTTGCCAGGTAAGGCAACTTAGACAAATCTCCTTTAGACACAATGTTGTCAGAACTTACAGGCATTTTTTTCTGTGTGAGCGTTTGTGGAAGCTGATAGAAGATGTTACCATCAATAGCAGACACTTCCAAACCTGAGAGTGTATATGCTGATACAACTCTTTCCTGTCCCATAGTTTGTAACAGAAACTGAGTTCCTCTACCAGAAATATTAAGCTGCTGCATAAGACTTTCAGTACAAAAAGTTGCAGAACTGCCAGGATCTAGGAATGCATACGTCTGGATTACCTGATCTCCTTTACTGGCCTTGACTTGAACAGGTAAGATAGAAAGCAGACAGTGATCTTTTCCGGCCCCTGTATGACCACATGTTTCAGCAGATCCTAAGAACTTGCATGCCTCTGCCTCCTCTAAATTGGCTGGAAATCTGTCAACATGAAGCACAGTGGGATGGTGCTGACTACATATCCTACAAGTCAACCACTTGCCACAGTTACGACTCATGTGCCCAGCATTTAAGCAACCAAAACAAAGCTCTTTCTCCTTTAGAAAGAACATCTTTTCCCTTTGCTTCTTCCTTTTGAATTGTTGACAGTACTCCAATACATGATGCTTAGCACACCACACACATAATGGAATCACTTTAGCATTGTTTGGTGGCAATTCTGTCCTCATATTCTTAGCGGTTTCCCCAGATTCCACTGGAGCAACGTTAGTGGCAAAGATGTTCCCTTTAACTCTGCCTTCTAGACATAGCCTTGGTTGATTAACAGGTCTCGTGATAGTTGGCGAATCCCTAATATCACCGAACAAGGGATCCATTAGGATGCAAACCTGTTTTTCAATAAATTCCACAAGATCTTTGAACAAAGCTCTACATTGAGTTTTTTCCAGAATGTTATGTGCAACAATCCTCCACCGCTCTCTGAGCTTGAAAGGCAATTTACACATAATAGCTCTCATATTGCTTGGCATATCCAACTCTTGAAGGTATTGCAATTCCTCAGTGACGTTGCAACAACCACGCAGAAAAAGGGCATACGATTGCAAAGCATTGACATTTTCCCCTTTTATTGAGGGCCAAGACAAGGCTCTTTCCAGATAAGCAATGGCAATGTTGTACTTATTGCCAAAATGTTCTTGCAATAGCTGTTTTGCCTTAGCATAGACAAGGTCAGGGGTCATGTGTAGGCAACTACGTATTAACTCTTTAGGCTGCCCCCTGGTGAACTGTTCCAAGTAATATAAACAATCACTACTGCTTGCCTTCTCCTCCACTCCCTTTTCAAATGCTCTGATAAACGAAACATACTGAAAAGGATCTCCATCAAATAAAGGTATATCTCTGGCAGGCAAAGATGAACAACGTTGCTGTTGGACAAGAGCTGATATTATTTCATTTTGCCTTTGCATTATAGTGCCAATGTCACCATACTGACTTTCCATTCGTGGCCGAAGAATCATTCCAGATGCTTGTCCACGTTGAACTGATGTGGGTCGAGAAATCATTTCAGATGCAAAAGGTCCACGAGGTTGAACTGATGTATCTCCCAGTGCATGCTGGGAATTTCGCCTTTCTGAGTCCATACATTCATGCCAAGGCTGCTGACGAATTTCCTGATATGGCACAGAAGACGTCAAAGAGGGATCCAGTGCTGGTACTTTATTTGCAGTTTTACTATATCCAACAAGTTCAAACTCCTCTGCCATTGGATTTAATATAGTTGCAGATGCTTTCCCCTCTTGCCTTTCCAAATGAGACTTCACAACATGAGAGGAATTAGAAACACTGCGGCTTTCAGTGGCCTTTAGAACTGCAAGTTTAGCATTGGATTCTAAAAGCATTGCTTTCAGTTCCAGTTGCTCCTTTTTCCTCTTAATCATCTGCTCTTGCTCCTCCAAGTCCTGTGTTTCCTTTAAAGCTGCCATACGAGCAAGCAGAGTAGCCTTATTTGCCTCGGCTATTATTCTGGCAGAAGAAACACTACTGCATGTACTCGTTTTACTTGGATGTCTACTACCAACATTTGAAATACTATCATCTGGATTGACCCCATCACCTTTGTCATTCATGACCTTAATTGTAGTAATTTCATCATTTTCATTACATGATACCCACATTTTAACTTCAGAAATAAAATCATTATTTACAATCATTTTTGCCATGTGTCATGTTTTTCCTTCTCACTTTCAGGTAACATACCCATCAAAGAACCATGAATACCTTTTACTTCATTACACAAATCTAAAAGATCGACAAAAGCACTTTGCACCTCTTTTACATTTCTCTGTATCAGAACCTGTATCTTTTTCCTTACATTAGTAGCTTTAGTTAATACAGATTTTCTATCACTCTGCAGCCTTTCAATCTTTTCTACAAACGCTTTAGGAGTTAATTTCACAACACGTTTTTGTTTGTCCATTTGAACATCAACATCAGTAAAAATACCATTGTTCAACTGAGGCCCTATATACCCTTGCTCAGTTTCCACCAGCTCCATAATCCACAGAATATTCAAAGCACGATCGAAGCAACAATGAATCTAGTTCGCAAAGTTAGTTATACCTTTTGACAAGCAATGTATTGGATTTATGTCCCCATGTTGTGTGCACACAAAGTTAAATGGCCATTCAACCATAAGTAGCGCTACTAAACATACCTCTTCACGTTGGGCGCCATATGAACAAAGCTCCTCTGTTAACGTTTGAAGAGCAGCTCCAGTGTCTTTCCTCGTGTGGGTTGATGGTCCCTGATCCAAAAGAAAAGACGCACACATATAATCCAAATATGCGATGTCCTCCTGTCGTGGCTGCAATTGATCTCAGCTACCAACGAAATCGATGCAAAGTTCCTCCTACAATCCACTTAATCTCGTTCAACAGATGATGAAACTCCAATGCAAAAATAGGTAAACTCAGATCCTTTTGAGTAAACACAGTTTTTTGACTAAATGTAAGCAGCCAAGTCTTTTACTTAAAGCAGCTGAGGGCTGCTGGATAGTGCTTGTTGATGGACGCGCACGCTCGGGTTGTTATTCACTGAAATGTCCACACTTAAGTTAATATGCTTACATTGTACATTTATTTTACCGTGACTGGTCTTCATTTATAGTAAGCAAGAATCCAACAAAGAGTCAATAATCCACAGTTCCAAGTTCTTCACTAGTACAGATTTCCTACTGCACAGCATGGTATAGCATAACTTTAGCATGGCATGGCGTAGCGGTCAAAAAACTGTGTGCACCTTCCCTCCAGCAACACCTGTCACCTGGAAGGAAGGTTCCTCCCTATATTCAGTAACCAATTACTCGGAGAGACCCCTACTGGACACACACTTACATAACAAGGTTTAAATAAAGACAAGATGGCTGTTACAATATGATTTGAATCTAGGGTTTTCAATCTTTGCGGTCCTGGAATTCTTCACCGTCATAAATAAAATGGCCCAGGTGTCCTGATTGGTCAGAAAGGCCCCTCTGCAACCTGATCTTCCACACCCAGTTAAAGCAGACTTCTCTTTTGTAAGGTTACAAGTACCATCAGATTTGACCAACTCTAAGACATTTCATCTTAATCTAGCCTTGCTAGATAATGCTGAAAATCGCTTCGAACTGTGCTAATGTTTGTTCCAGACAAAGTAATGATTATAGACTGATGGACCTCTTCAAAATGTGTGTAGTGATGTGCAATCACCTATAATTGATAAATATAATCTTTAATTATGTATGATTTATCTCATTCTACTAAGAATGGTAAATGTAAGGCTTAACTTGATAAAATACAATGATGTGTAAAACCAATGTGATTTTGTATCCAAGGATTTTCATGTCATATGTGTTAGATTAGATTTATGTTTAGAATAGTAATAAAGTTTATCTGTGTTCAAGAGCAATTTGACTGTGGTATATTTTGATAAATAATCTCATTTATCAAAATATACTCAATCTCACTACCTCAGATGACTTATTCTCTAAAATTGTAATCAGATTACCCTATTTATTACTGGGGGGCTGAATCATTACTACTGAACTGCTGGATGTCAGAATGATGTCATACTCTTCATTATCTCTTTCCACAGGAGAATACAAATTCTCATAATCTTCATCTTTATGTTTATCATCGCTTTGGTGCTGCTCATCAAGATCAGCCAGCTGAAGATTTTCTGTGTAGATTTTAAAGTATAGAACACCAGGGGGTTACATTCTGGAAAATCAATCTTTATATATTTAAATATTGAGGAACTGACTTTGTATAAAATGCTCTTGACATATTCACAAACATACCAGTTCTGCCCATCAGCTCATATACACTTGAGCCAGCGCCTGTAGCCTCGACCGTCCCTGAGCCAGCGCCTGTAGCCTCGACCGTCCCTGAGCCAGCGCCAGTAGCCATGACCGTCCAAGAGCCAGCGCCAGTAGCCATGACCGTCCAAGAGCCAGCACCAGTAGCCGTGACCGTCCCAGGGCCAACGCGAGTAGCCAGGACCATCCAAAAGCCAGTGCCAGCAGCCATGACCGTCCAAGAGCCAGTGCCAGTAGCCATGACTGTCCAGAAGCCAGCGCCAGTGGTCGTGCCCGTCCAAGTGTCAGCGCCTCTCGAGCCTCCCAGGGCTCCGTCTCAAGTCTCTCGAGCTTTCCAGGGCTCCTCACGAGCTTTCCAGAGCTCCGCCTCCCGAGCTTTCCAGAGCTCCGCCTCCCGAGCCTCCTAGGGCTCCACCTCTCAAGCATCTCGAGCCTTCCAGGACTCCACCTCTCAGGCCTCTCGAGCCTCCCAGAGCTCCAACCCTCAAGTCACTCGAGTCTTCTAGGGCTCCGCCCCGCAAGCCTCTCGAGCCTTCCAGGGCTCTGCCTCTCGAGCCTTCCAGGGCTCCGCCTCTCGAACATCCTACGGCTCCACCTCCAGAGCCTTCCAGGCCTCCACCTCTAGAGCCTCCTACGGCGCCATCTCCATCAGCTCCGCCTCCAGAGCCTTCCAGAGCTTCGCCTCTAGAGCCTCCTATGGCACCACCTTCCTCGGCTCTGTCTCCTGAGCCTCCCATGGCTCCGTCTCCTGAGCCTCCCACGGCTCCGCCTCCTGAGCCTCCCACGGCTCTGCCTCCTGAGCCTCTCATGGCTCCGCCTCCTGAGCCCCTCGAACCTTCCTCGGCTCCGCCTCTTGAGCCTCCCTCTGCTCTGCCTCTTGAGCCTCCCACGGCTCTGCCCCCTGATCCTCCAGAGGTGTCCATGGTTCCGCCTCCCTCGGCTCCGCCTCCTGAGCCTCAAGAGCCTCCCTCAGCTCAGCCTCCTGAGCCTCAAGAGCCTCCCTCCGCTCTGCCTCCTGAGGCCCCAGAGCCTCCCTCAGCTCCGCCTCCTGAGCCTTCAGAGCCTCCCTCAGCTCTGCCTCCTGAGCCGTCAGAGCCTCCTTCAGCTTTGTCTCCAGAGCCCCTCGCAGCTTCGCCCCCGGGACCTGTCCCTGTCCTGAGGCCGCCTCCCAGGCCTCCTGGACCTGTCCCTGTCCGATGGCCACCTCCCAGGCCCCCTGGACCTGTCCCTGTCTTGTGGCCACCTCCCAGGCCTCCTCGAACTGTCCATGTCCTGTGGTCACCTCCCAGGTCCCCTGAACCGGTCCTTGCCAAGTGGCCATCTCCCAGACCACCTAAACCTGTCCCTACCCGGTGGACGCCCCCCAGGCCACCCGACCTGATTCCCTACGCACACCCCCAGAGACTGCTTACCTGCCCTCTCGGCCTCCCTGGTCTGCCTGTCTGCCCTTTGTGCCCCCGTGGACTGTCTCATTTCCCCTTTTGCCCCCGTGGACTGCCTATTTGCCCCTTTTGCCTCCTTGGACTGCCTGATTGCCCCTTGTGCCCCCTTGGTCTGTCTGTTTGCCCCTGGCGCCCTCACTTTGTTTCTTGTGGGGTTTATTTTTGTCATGTATTCTGTTAGGATCGTCTGGAATCCGATCCTTTGAGGGGGGTTCTGTCATATTCACTGTTGTCTTTTGTTTTGTGCTTTTATGTTGAAGTTTAGTTTAGTTCCTATTTCCTGTTTTGGTTTTTGTAGTCCTTTGTAGTTTCCTTTATTACCTTGTCTTGTTTCACTGTTGCCTTTTGTTTGTCATTTTTGTCACTTTTGTAATTCCTTAGTTTTTACTTTTGTCCCTTTTGTAGCTCCACAGTCTCCCTGTTAGCGTTCGTGTTCTCTATTCATTGTTTTCACCTGCCCTCGTTAATTTACCATTGGTTTCTGTCTATCACCTTGTTACCTTGTTTGAGTTCTGTTTGTTCATGAGTGTATGCTGTTGTCCTGATGTTCGCTCTGCTGCCCGTCTAGCCATGTTTATCCGTTCCGTGTTCCTTTTGATGTCTCCCTCTTTTAGTTTTGTTTTACCCACCGTGGTTGTTTCATTTGTTCATTTCTGTTTACCCTCACCGTTGTGTTCATTAATAAAGCCACATTTGGATCTTACCCTCTGTCTGCCTTCCCCTGCTTTCCCATATCGTGACACCTTACCACTCAACTCGCTCATCATCCAGACCATAGAAATAGGAAAGGTTGTCTTTATGTTGCTGGATCAATATTTGTTTTTGTTATATATATATATGTCTTGAGTTATTTTTTTGAGTTTCATCAGTACTTAAAATCAAAATTAAAAATTAGGGTAATGACTGGATCATCATCATCATCGTTGTTAATAACAGTAATTTGTTTTGTTCATTTTTCTGTGGACATTTTTGCATGTAAACATAGCAGTGGCGATTTCTCAGGGCCAGCAAAGCCTTCTCTGCTAGCCTAACATGCCTAATGAATAATATTTTTTCATCCTTTCATTCTCATTCACTTTTTTAACTTTGTATTTCCAATCGCTTTCCACTCCTAATTCATCTACAAATTAATAGCAAAAAATAAATAAATAAAACGTTTATCCAATCAGAATTTCTACAGAATCCCTCCAAAGTTTAAGTGAATAGGCATCTAAAGTGAGATTGTCAGATTCATCAGCTTTATTTGATTTATTTGAACTGATGAGTGTGATCTTTAGGATATGTTCTAGACCAGGCCTTCTAGCCTGCCTTGAGTGATGCAATCACACTTTAAGTTATGTATGTATTTTGAAAGCGAAGAGCGCAAGATCTATAGCAGATGAGTCGGCTGTCATCACTGGCGCTATCGCCATTGAGAAAGAGATCCTTATGGATTTAAAAACCTGAGATGTAAACAGTAAAGGAGGGCTGATTTTCACTTCAAGAAATTTGGTATGTGTTTTTTGCATTGTTATAGCAACTTCAGGAGATTTCTAAGAGTAAATTAGGCTGGCTGGAGCATTTAGTGTCATTTCAAGTTTTAAAATGTAACCATGTACTCTTACACAACAAATTATTGCAAGCAACATTAAAATCGCAAATATTATTAGATAGCTTTTTCCTGGTATTAGACCTCCTTGGTTTTGGCTTTCGTGCATGGAAAAGTTTTTAAAATGTTAATTGGTATTATTAGTTGGCTGCGACTTAATGTATGATGTCCATAGGGTGTCTTTTTAATTGTGAAACAGTGTTTTCTTAATGGCATGAATCACACTCAAGGCCTAGACTTAAAAAGCACAGGCTGCCACTGGTGAAGAGTTTGTTTCTGATGAGACACATACTATATAAGCTGCGCTCTCTTGGTGTTGGCTGGCTGCTTGCCACTTTTCCTATGGTAATACTGACATTTTTATTCTAAAATGATTAGTTGTTTTGTTGGACTGAATTAAGGATTGAAATTAGAGATTTTATAATATCAATTATGACAATGTTATGTGCAGTATTTGAATTAATTGTGTTATTTGAATTGAATAATACATTAAGATGGCACAGCGGATGGGCCGCTCCTATTCTTTTGTTTTTGTTTGTTTGTCCTGTGTTTAGTAATCTTTTTCCAGTCTATTTTACCAGGGACAAACTGCTGAACATTCTGCATCATATACCAGAAAATCTTTTCCCAGTTTTTGAATATTCGGACGCTTTGCTGGACATTTTAGTCGGTTAGGTGCAGCTTTGCTGTTCAAGTGATGCAGATGAGGGAGACGGGCAGGCACTCTGGTCAAGCTCCATCTGAGTGGCTTTCAAACAGCACTGCCCGAGCATTCATCTAGCGAATCTCTGCTGTCCTAATTTGGAAGTGCTCTTTATTATCTGTAAGCCTTCCTATGTGCTGTGGGAGTTTTCCTAGTTTATTCTGGTGAGCGTTTATTTCTCTATGAATGCAGAGCTGCAACAGCTGGCTGATCAGGTCATTGACACGGAACAACAATATCCGGACTCAGTTGTTATTATTCTTGGGGATTTTAACAAAGCAAACCTCACACATGAACTGCCCAAATACAAACAGCACATTACATACCCCACCAGAGATGGTAATATACTGGATAATTGTTACACAACAATAAAGAATGCATATTGCTCTGTCTCTAGAGCAGCTTTGGGACTCTTTGATCACTGTCTGGTTCAGCTACTTTCAACCTACAGACAGAAACTAAAATCAGCTAATCCTGTAGTAAAGACTGTAAAAAGATGGACCAATGAAGCAGAGCTGTAACTACAAGCCTGCGTTGGCTGCACTGATTGAAGTGTTTTTGAGGCTGCAGCCACCGACCTGGATGAGCTCATCACATATCAGTTTCTGTGAAGATATATGCATTCCTACTACGACTTATTTAACGTTCAACAACAACAAACCATGGTTTAGAGCAGAACCAGGCAGCTTCGTCAGGCCAAAGAGGATTCTTACAGAGTTGGGGATAAAATATTGTACAATCAGGACAGGAACAGACTGAATAGGGAAATCAAAGTATTTAAAAGAAGATAATATGAGAAGCTGAAAAACAAGTTTTCAGCTAACTACCCTGCATCAGTGTGGAGTGGCATGAAACATCTTACTAATTAATGGACTTCTGCTCCCAACCCTGTGGTAAACCAACAACTGGCTGACAAACTGAATGTGTTCTACTGTAGATATGAAAGGCCCAATCTCACACCCCACACCCGCTCCGAGCTTCACTTCACACAAATACCAACACCTCCTTCAACACCTCTCCTCCCCCCTCCTGCTATACAACCTGCACTTAAGATCTATGAAGAGGATGTGTACCATGTCTTCCGAAAACAATAGAAAAGGAAACCACAGGGCCCAGATGGTGTTACACCCGCATGCCTTAGATCTTGTGTTAACCAGCTGGCCCCATCTTCACACCAATTTTCAATAGATCACTGGATTAGTGTGAAGTCCCATGCTGCTTCAAACATTCAATCATAATTCCTGTCCCAAAGAAACCAAAAATCACAGAACTTGATTACTACAGACCTGTTGCCCTGACATCTGTGGTCATGAAATAATTTGAGAGACTGGTGTTGGCCCACCTGAAGGACATCACTGGACCCTTTCTAGATACCCTTTAATTTAATTATCGAGCAAGCAGGTCTGTGGAGGATACAGTCAACATGGTATTGCATCATATCCTGCAACATCTGGACAGACCAGGGACATATGCAAGGATCCTTTTTGTGGACCATTATTCCATCTATACTCCAGACTAAATTACACCAGCTCTCTGTTCCCACATCAATCTGTCAGTGGATTACCAGCTATCTGATGGACAGGCAGCAGCTTGTGATAGAGGGGAAATTCACTTCCAGCACCTGTACATTCAGCACTGGTGCCCCCCATGGATATGTGCACTCCCCACTACTCTTCTCCCTCTCACCATTGACTGCATCACCAAGGACCCTCTGTCAAGCTCCTGAAGTTTGCAGATGACACCACTGTTATTGGCCTCATCCGAGATGATCACTGAATCCTTTCTAGATCCCCTTTAATTTGCTTATCGAGCAAGCAGGTCTGTGGAGGATGCAGTCAACATGGTATTGCATGATATCCTGCAACATCTGGACAGACCAGGGACATATGCAAGGATCCTTTTTTGTGGACCATTATTCCATCTATACTCCAGACTAAATTACACCAGCTCTCTGTTCCCACATCAATCTGTCAGTGGATTACCAGCTATCTGATGGACAGGCAGCAGCTTGTGATAGAGGGGAAATTCACTTCCAGCACCTGTACATTCAGCACTGGTGCCCCCCAGGGATATGTGCACTCCCCATTACTCTTCTCCCTCTCACCATTGACTGCATCACCAAGGACCCTCTGTCAAGCTCCTGAAGTTTGCAGATGACACCACTGTTATTGGCCTCATCCGAGATGATGATGAGTCTGCATACAGAAGGGAACAGCTGGCCATTTTGTGCAGTCAAAACAACCTGGAGCTGAACACGCTCAAAACGGTGGAGGTGATTGTGGACTTTAGGAGGAGCACCCCAACGCTGACCCCCTCACCGTTCTGAACAGCACTGTGGCAGCAGTGGAGTCATTCAGGTTCCTGGGCACTGCCATCTCACAGAACCTGAAGTGGGAGACCACATTGACTCAATTGTGAAAAAGGCCCAGCAGAGGTTGTACTTCCTTCGCCAGTTGAGGAAGTTCAACCTGCCACAGGTGCTGCTTATACAGGTCTACTCTGCATTCATTGAGTCTATCCTCTGCACTTCAATAACTGTCTGGTTTGGTTCAGCTACTAATCGGATATCAGAAGACTACAAAGGACAGTTTGAACTGCTGAGAGGATTATTGGCTGCCCCTGCCCTTCCTTCAAAACTACACACTTCCAGAGTGAGGAAAAAGGCTGGAAAAATCACTCTGGACCGCACTAACCCAGCCCACTACCTATTTGAACTGTTGCCTTCTGGCCGGCGCTTCAGAGATCTGAGCACCAGAACCGTCAGCCACAGGAACAGTTTTATAAGGAACATCTATCCAGCTCATGAACAGTTAAAACTTCCACATTGAGCAATAATTATGTGCAATTCATCATCTAGTCTATTTATATTTATCCAACACATCAAACCTCTTCTGCCATGATATTCCCTTGCACTGAATATTACAGATTTGTATTTAGTTTTTCACTACATATGTGTATGTGTGTATGTATGTGTGTGTCTTTGTAATAAATCAGGAGAAGGCAGACGAGGGTGTGGATCCAAACGCGGTTTATTCAAGAAAGTAGAGGGAACACAAATACTGGAACAAAATAAAAGGGTCCACAATGGGAAAAGGAAACTAAATACTAAATAGCACACTGCAGGGGATAAAAGGTCCACAATGGGCAAAGGAAACTAAATACTAAATAACACACTGCAGGGGTTACACAGGTTGGGAAAGACATCCACGAAGGGCAGGGTAGAAACATAAACGTAACCATGAGTGACGACAAGAAACATCCACATTAATCAAACATCAAACAACGATCGACAAGGACTGAACAAAGAACCAGGGTTTAAATACAAGAGGAACAAACAAGGGAATGAGGGACACCTGGGGGGAACAATCAGGGAAGGAGAAGCAATCAGGGGAACACCAATCATGAAAAGAAACATGACAGAATAAAAGAAACTACAAAAACCAAAACAGGAACTAAACTAAACTAAACTTCAAAATGACAGCACAAAACAAAAGACAACAGTTAACATGACAGAATAAAAGAAACTACAAAAACCAAAACAGGAAACAGGAACTAAACTAAACTTCAAAATAACAGTACAAAACCAAAAGACAACAGTGAACGTGACAGAATCCCCCCTCAAAAGGACCGGATTCCAGACGGTCCTAAGAAACAAGCAAATAGAAAAAATAAACAAATTTTCAAGGAGAGAGGGGCTAGAAAAGGGGGAAAACAGACAGACAAAAGGGGGCACAAGGGGCACAGGGACAGTCCGAGGAGGCACAAGGGGAAATTAGGCAGTCCATGGGGGCGTAAGGGGCAATCAGGCCGTCCATAGGGGCATAATGGGCAATTAGGCAGTTCACGGGGGCACAGGGGGCAATTAGGCAGTCCATGGGGGCACCAAGGGCGGGCAGGCAGACCAGGGAGGCCAAAAAGGCAGGCAGGCAGTCTATGGGGGTGTGTGTAGGGAACCGGGTCAGGTGACCTGGGGGGCGTCCACAGGGTAGGTATAGGCTTAGGAGGCCAGGGAGCTATCGACCGGGCAGGGACAGGTTTAAGTGGTCTGGGAGATGGCCGTAGATCAGGGGCCGGTTCAGGGGGCCTGGGAGGAGGCCATCGGACAGGGACAGGCCCCGGAGGCGGAGCTGAGAGGGGCTCTGGAGACGAAGTTGAGGGAGGCTCTGGAGGCTCAGGAGGCGGAGCTGAGGGAGGCTCTGGAAGTTCAGGAGGCAGAGCTGAGGGGACCTCTGGAGGCGGAGCTGAGGAAGGCGGAGCCGAGGATGGCTCGGGAGGCCCGGGAGGCGGAGCCGAGAGAGATCCAGGAGGCGGAGCCAAGGGAGGCGGAACCAAGGAAGGCTCTGGGACCTCAGGAGGCGGAGCCGAGGGAGGCGGAACCATGGGAAACTCTGGAGGCTCAGGGGGTGGAGCCGTGGGAGGCTCAGGAGGCAGAGCCGTGGGAGGCTCAGGAGGCAGAGCAGAGGGAGAATCAGGAGGCGGTGCCGGAGAAAGCAGAACCATGGAAAGCTCTGGAGGCTCAGGGGGCAGAGCCGTGGGCGGCTCAGGAGGCAGAGCTGAGGGTGGCTCGGGAGGCGGAGCCCTAGGAGGCTCGAGAGGTGGAGTTGAGGGAGGAGGCACCGTAGGAGGCTCTGGAGGCGGAGCCCTGGATGGCTCTGGAGGGGGAGACCTGGAAGGCTCTGGAGGCGGAGACCTGGAAGGCTCTGGAGGTGGCGCCGTGGGATGCTCTAGAGGCAGAGCCCTAGATGGCTCTGGAGTCTCTGGGGCCATAGCCGTAGGAGGCTCGGGAGGCGGAGCCCTGGATGGCTCTGGAGGCGGAGCCTTAGTAGGCTCGAGAGGTGGAGCCCTGGATGGCTCGAGGGGCTCGAGAGGCGGAGCCCTGGAAGGCTCAAGAGGCTTGAGGGGCGGAGCCCTGGGGCCAGAGCTGTAGGAGGCTCGGGAGGCGGAGCCCTGGATGGCTCGAGGGGCTCGAGAGGCGGAGCCCTGGGTAGCTCAGGAGACTTGAGAGACAGAGCCCTGGAAGGCTCAGGAGGCGAAGCCCTGGGAGGTTCGAGAGGCTTGAGGGGCAGAACCCTGGAAGGCTCGAGAGGCTTGAGGGGCGGAGCCCTGGGAGGCTTGAGAGGCTTGAGGGGCGGAGCCCTGGGAGGCTCGGGAGGCCAAGCCCTGGAAGGCTCGAGAGGCGGAGCCCTGGAAGGCTTGCGAGGCTTGAGAGGCAGAGCCCTAGAAGGCTCAAGAGGCCGGAGAGGTGGAGCCCTGGAAGGCTCGAGAGGCTTGAGAGGCGGAGCCCCGGAAGGCTCGAGAGGCTTGAGAGGCGGAGCCCTGGAAGGCTTGAGAGGCTTGAGGGTCGGAGCCCTGGAAGGCTCGGGAGGAGGAGCCCTGGGAGGCTCGAGAGGAGGAGCCCTGGGAGGCTCAAGAGGCGGAGTCCTGGGAGACTCGAGAGGCGGAGTCCTGGGAGACTCGAGAGGCTTGAGGGGCGGAGCCCTGGAAGCACGTCTTCTCTTCCTCCTCCAAGCAGACGAAGTAGACCGTGTGCGTTCTGGGAAAGTGATTGGCGCGGGGGTTTGCTCGCAGACAGGTGGAGCTGGTGTGACAGGGAGTGCCAGGGATGGCTGAAGGGTCTCGAGAGGCTTGAGAGGTGGAGCCCTAGGAGGCTCGGGAGGAGGAGCCCTGGGAGGCTCGAGAGACTTGAGAGGCGAAGCCCTGGAAAGCTCGAGAGGCTTGAGGGGCGGAGCCCTGGGAGGCTCGAGAGGCTTAAGAGGCGGAGCCCTGGGAGGCTCGGGAGGAGGAGCCCTGGGAGGCTCGAGCAACGGAGCCCTGGGAGGCTCGAGAGACTTGAGAGGCGGAGCCCTAAGAGGCTCAGGAGGAGGAGCCCTGGGAGGCTCGAGAGGCTTGAGGGGCGGAGCCCTGGGAGGCTCGAGAGGCTTGAGGGGCGGAGCCCTGGTAGGCTCGAGAGGCTTGAGGGGCGGAGCCCTGGGAGGCTCGGGAGGAGGGGCCCTGGAAGACTTGAGAGGCTTGAGTGGCGGAGCCCTAGGAGGCTCGGAAGGAGGAGCCCTGGGAGGCTCGAGAGACTTGAGAGGCGGAGTCGTGGAAGGCTCCAGAGACTTGAGAGGTGGAGCCCTAGGAGGCTCGGGAGGAGGAGCCCTGGGAGGCTCAAGAGACTTGAGGGGCGGAGCCCTGGGAGGCTCGGGAGGCTTGAGGGTCGGAGACCTGGAAGGCTCGAGAGACTTGAGAGGCGGAGCCCTAAGAGGCTCAGGAGGAGGAGCCCTGGAAGGCTCGAGAGGCTTCAGAGGCGGAGCCCTAGGAGGCTCGGAAGGAGGAGCCCTGGGAGGCTCGAGAGACTTGAGAGGCGGAGTCCTGGAAGGCTCCAGAGACTTGAGAGGTGGAGCCCTAGGAGGCTCGGGAGGAGGAGCCCTGGGAGGCTCGAGAGGCTTGAGGGGCGGAGCCCTGGGAGGCTCGAGAGGCTTGAGGGGCGGAGCCCTGGTAGGCTCGAGAGGCTTGAGGGGCGGAGCCCTGGTAGGCTCGAGAGGCTTGAGGGGCGGAGCCCTGGGAGGCTCGAGAGGCTTGAGGTCCGGAGCCCTGGGAGGCTCGAGAGGCTTGAGGGCCGGAGCCCTGGGAGGCTCGAGAGGCTTGAGGGCCGGAGCCCTGGGAGGAGGGGCCCTGGAAGGCTCGAGAGACTTGAGAGGCGGAGCCCTTGAAGGCTCGAGAGACTTGAGGGGCAGAGCCCTGGAAGACTCGAGTGACTTGAGGGGCGGAGCCCTGGGAGGCTCGGGAGGCCGAGCCCTGGAAGGCTCGAGAGGCTGAGCCCTGGAAGGCTCGAGAGGCTTGAGAGGCGGAGCCCTAGAAGGCTCGAGAGGCTTGAGGGGCAGAGCCCTGGAAGGCTCGAGAGGCTTGAGGGGCAGAGCCCTGGAAGGCTCGGGAGGAGGAGCCCTGGGAGGCATGAGAGGCGGAGTCCTGGGAGGATCGAGAGGCGGAGTCCTGGGAGGACTCGAGAGGCTTGAGAGGCGGAGCCCCAGAAGGCTCGAGAGGCTTGAGGGGCAGAGCCCTGGAAGCACGTCTTCTCTTCCTCCTCCGGGCAGACGAAGTAGACTGTGTGGGTTCTGGGAAAGTGACTGGCGTGGGGGTTTGCTCGCTGACAGGTGGAGCTGGTGTGACAGGGAGTGCCAGGGATGGCTGAAGGGTCTCCATTGTGGGTGGTGAGGTAGGGTCCTCCTCAGCAACGCCCACAGTGAGTGGTGAGCCGCACACCAGTAAGGTCTCCTCAAGGAAGTTGCAGAGAGTCCAGCCGCGCGTGTCCTGTGGCAACCGATCCTTCAAGGAAGCGTTCAAATTACCTCTGAAGAAGGCCACCAGGGCTGAGTCCGGGAAGTCCGAGACACTCGCCAGCTCGAGGAAGACGCTAATGTGGTCTTCAATCAGACGGTCTTCTTGTCTTAGGCTGAGTAGGACAAAGTTAGCCCGTTGAACCGCTGGATCCATAGTGTGGTCGATCGTTCTGTAATAAATCAGGAGAAGGCAGACGGGGTTTGTGGATCCAAACGCGGTTTATTCAAGAAAGTAGAGGGAACACAAACACTGGAACAAAATAAAAGGGTCCGCAATGGGAAAAGGAAACTAAATACTAAATAGCACACTGCAGGGGATAAAAGGTCCACAATGGGAAAAGGAAACTAAATTCTAAATAACACACTGCAGGGGTTACACAGGTTGGGAAAGACATCCACGAAGGGCAGGGTAGAAACATAAACGGTAACCATGAGCGACGACAAGAAACATCCACATTAATCAAACATCAAACAACGCTTGACAAGGACTGAACAAAGAACCAGGGTTTAAATACAAGAGGAACAAACAAGGGAATGAGGGACACCTGGGGGGAACAATCAGGGAAGGAGAGGCAATCAGGGGAACACCAATCATGAAAAGAAACTACAGAGGACTACAAAGACCAGACAGGAAACAGGAACTAAACTAAACTTCAAAATGACAGCACAAAACAAAAGACAACAGTGAACATGACAGAATAAAAGAAACTACAAAAACCAAAACAGGAACTAAACTAAACTTCAACATAAAAACACAAAACAAAAGACAACAGTGAACATGACAGAATAAAAGAAACTACAAAGGACTACAAAAACCAAAACAGGAAACAGGAACTAAACTAAACTTCAAAATAACAGTACAAAACCAAAAGACAACAGTGAACGTGACAGTATGTATATATATATATATATATGTATGTGTGTATGTATGCATGTATATGTGTATGTATGTATATATATTGTCTGATTGTGTATTCTATATATAGTTTATTTTCTATTACATTTTTATTATATTTTTTATTTTTATTTGTTATTCTTTTTCATCATTATCTATGTCTTGTTGCTGTTTGGAATTGTTGTGCACTGGAAGCTCCTGTCACCAAGACAAATTCCTTGTATGTGTCAGCATACTTGGCAGTAAAGCTTATTCTGATTCTGAACGTATTAAATGCTAACATTAGCATTTTTAGCTTTTCCGATTTGACATCAGGAGATATTGAGAGAGACAAAGTACACCTTATAAATAATTTAAAAGTGTATTGTATGTCTTAACAGGTATGTTTAGATTTTCTTTTGAGTCCATATCTTGTTGCATCATCATGTCATGACTTTACTTGGAGGGGGACATTGTTTTTAACTCATTGTTAACCACTCATGAACTATCATCAACTGATGACTTGTTAATGCAGCATCATGCCATGAGTTTACTTGGTGGGGCACATCATTATAAACTTACTGTCAACTACACATGTACAACACTAGTATTCATCCAAGTTAAATCACATATTTAGCATAATTTGGTTTTACAGGAACCAAAAGCTAAAAGATGAGTGGACTGAGTGATAGGACAGACAGTGGAAGGGTGAGTATGAAGAGAAAGGAATGGAGAATTACACAGAATGGGTTGAGATCGATTAATATTATTATTATTATTATTATTAATTATTGGTGGCAATCATTAAAGGAAAAGTTCACCCAAAATTGAAAATTCTCTCGTTTTCTCACCCTCATGCCATTCCAGATTTGTATGACTCTTTTTTTCTGTAGAACACAAATTAAGATTTTTGTAAGAATATCTCAGCTCTGTAGGTCCATAAAATGGTGAATGGTGACCAAAATGTTTAAACTATTTAGTGGTTTAATCCATGTCTTCTTCAATTGTCCAATCGGTTTTCAGTGAGATCAGACCAAAATATAACTCCTTTTGCACAAAAAATTTCCTTGGCCATCATGATTTCGACTACACTTTCTTGCAACATCTAGCACTGAGTGCATGCGTCAAGCACTATAAAGTGTAATTGAGCTTGACATCAAGATTGTGCCTAGAGACTGCAATGGTAAGATGTACAGTGAATTACAAGAATTTGTGTTCTGCAGACGAAAAAAAGTCATACACTTCTGGAATGGCATGAGGGTGAGTAGAAGATGGGAGAACTATTAATTTAATGTGTTCAACATCTCACAAGGATAATCCATGTAAATTATACCAAAAAATCCTGCATCATCCAGTGATGTTTGTGGTGAATCTGAAGACATCAAAAGTTATAATTTTATAAAATTATGACCATTTTAAATTATGCACATTTAATTAAAGGTTGTAGTACTTCACATTCTTTCTTATATAGCTCTTTTGATTTAGTTTATTTCCTAATGTTATTTAATGCATTAACTGTCAAACATGCACTAAAATGAAAGTAAGGTGATCGTTATTAATGCATGAATTCATATGACTCATGTTGTAGTTAATGTTAGCTCTTCATTATTTCCTGATTATTTTCTATGTGGTAAAATTACCCAAATTTTGGTTGGAACATTTCCAGATTTTATGAAAGTTGGTAGACATGTTCCTACCATACCAACCTAAATCTACACATATGATTCAAACATATAATTTTAGATAATGATTTTAAGCCAACGATTTGAATTTACATTTGCCAAATATTGTGGCTGCTTCTATAGCAACCAAAGCAAGAGTTCTCAATGTCAGATGTGACCACTGCAAAATGCATTCAATGTCTGAACAAGTTTTTGCAAAGCTTGTAAAATTGATTTGCGGATGCTACAACAATAGTTGGTAAGCAATGTGATGGCTTTTGTGAAAACCACAGACATCAGAACCTTCCCCCAAACAAATGATGTGGGGACTGTTCAACACAAGCAATTCAACTAACAATGAGTTTATTTATGTGCCAAGTGAAAATACACCAACAGCAATTAAACCAATTTGATACTGTTCAAATAATAAAAAAAAAAAATTATGAAAGTAGGCACACTTTATTCTGACTGTCACTCTGCATTCTGATCCATAGCAACCTCCTACCATTCACTTGTGATAATAGCCTCCACATCGTCCCACTCAATATGGATAATGCACATTATGCATTCAGTGTTATGAATATATTCATTAGAGTAGAAAGGGAGAATTAACAGATAGCCAAGACAAGCTAATTTTGCATCACATGTTAAGGGGTTGTGAAAGACAGCTGCTTTGATGTCAGACACAAGCGTAACATAATTTTATCCACAAGTGCTCTATTGTTGTGATGAATAATTGAAATATTTTTAAGTGTTATCAGAGAAAAAAATCTGACATATCAACAGATTGCCTGACAGGCTAGTTAAAAAAAATAAATAAAACAGATTTAAGATTAAATTTAAGAAGTGACATTGAGTGTAAAGTTTGCCATGGAAATAATGGTAGTGGTTCTTAGTTGTTTGGTAACTTGTGGCAGCAACCTGGTCTCATTGAATCATGTTACTATACCTACATTTTAGAAAGTTTATTTTTACTTGGCTTATGGTACATATCAAATCAATCAATCAAATCAAATCACTTTATTGTCACACTACCATGTACACAAGTGCAACAGTAGGTGAAATTCTTGTGTGCAGTTCCGAGCAACATAGCAGTCATGACAGTGACGAGACATATACCAATTACAATAAACAACATACTTACACAAAACAATTTACAAATCAAATGTACACATACTTACACAACACAATAACTATATACAATACACACAATATACAATACAATAAGGAGTATATGAAATATATATATATATATATATATATATATATATATATATATATATATATATATATATATATATGAAGTAGTATATTGAGGAGAATATGTTGACAGTCCAGTGTGAGATATAAGATGAATAAAGTGCAGTGCTAATTATTGATCGTGATAGATCAAGTGTTCAACAGTCTGACTGCTTGGGGAAAGAAGCTGTCATGTAATCGGCTGGTGCGGGTCCTGATGCTGCGATACCGCCTGCCTGATGGTAGCAGTGAGAGCAACCCATGACTCGGGTGGCTGGAGTCTCTGATGATCCTCCGAGCTTTTTTCACACACCGCCTAGTGTATATGTCCTGGAGGGAGGGAAGCTCACCTCCGATGATGTTTCTGGCAGTTCGCACCACCCTTTGCAGGGCTTTGCGGTTGTGGGCGGTGCTATTGCCATACCAGGCAGTGATGCAGCCAGTCAGGATGCGCTCTACAGTACTGGTGTAGAACCATGTGAGGATGTGGTGGTTCATTCCAAACTTCCTCAGCCGTCTCAGGAAGAAGAGGCGCTGGTGAGCCTTCTTCACAACGGCCTCAGTGTGGACGGACCATGTGAGTTCTTCAGTGATGTGGACACCGAGGAACTTGAAACTGCTGACTCTCTACCGGTGCTCCATTGATGGTGATGGGGCTGTGTTCTCTGTCTTTCTTCCTGAAATCCACCACAAGCTCCATGGTTTTACTGACGTTGAGGGAGAGGTTGTGCTCCTGACACCAGCGTGTCAGAGTGTGCACCTCCTCTCTGTAGGCTCTTTCATCATTGTCAGTGATCAGACCTACCACCGTCGTATCGTCAGCAAACTTAATGATGGCATTGGAGCTATGTGTTGCCACACAGTCATGCGCATATAGGGAATACAGTAGGGGGCTGAGAACACAGCCCTGCGGGGCTCCAGTGTTGAGGGTCAGTGATGAGGAGATGTTGCTGCCCATTCTAACCACCTGACGTCTGCCTGACAGGAAATCCAGGATCCAGCTGCACAGCGAGCCGTTTAAGCCCAGAGCCCGGAGTTTCTCATCAAGCTTGGAGGGCACTATGGTGTTGAATGCTGAGCTGTAGTCTACAAACAGCATTCTCACATATGTGTTCCTTTTTTCCAGATGGGAGAGAGCAGTGTGTAGTGTAGATGCAATGGCATCATCAGTGGAGCGGTTGTTGCGGTAGGCAAACTGCAATGGGTCCAAAGAGGGGGGCAGAACAGAGCAGATGTAATCTCTGATTAACTTTTCAAAGCATTTGCTGATGATGGGGGTCAGAGCAACAGGACGCCAGTCATTTAAGCAAGTGATTGTGGCTTGCTTCAGTACAGGCACAATGGTTGATGTTTTGAAGCATGTGGGGACTACAGACAGGGAGAGGGACAGATTGAAAATGTCCGTAAAAACACCAGCCAGTTGATTTGCGCGACGCTCTGATGACGCTGCCCGGAATGCCGTCTGGGCTCAGCGGCTTTACGGATGTTCACCCGTCGGAAGGATCGGGTTACATCCACAACAGAGACGGAGAGTGAATCAACCTCTGTAGCGTCAGCAGCGAGTGCTTTCTCCGCGAGGGCGGTGTTACTGTCCTCAAAACGAGCATAAAATGTATTAAGTTCGTCCGGGAGAGATGCAGCGGTGTTCACAGCGGAGTCTTTATTCCGTTTGTAGTCCGTGATGGTATTAATTCCCTGCCACATGCTTCTAGAGTCAGTGATGTTGTACTGACCTTCAAGTTTGTGCCTGTACTGGCGTTTGGCTTCACTGATGGTGTTACGGAGGGCATAACTGGCTTGTTTACGCTCCTCCATGTTAGAAGAATTAAAAGCGGAGGACCGCGCATTGAGTGCCGCGCGAACCTCGCCGTTAACCCATGGTTTCTGGTTGGGGTATATCCGTATTGTTTTGGTCGGAACAACATCCTCTACGCACTTCCTGATGAAACACGTTACGCTGTCAGCGTAAACCTCGATGTCGTCATCAGAGGCGGACAGGAACATCTCCCAGTCCGCGTGATCAAAACAGTCTTGTAGCGCAGAGTCTGATTGGGCCGACCAGCACTGGATCGTTCTGAGGGTGGGTGCTTCCCGTTTCAGCTTCTGCTTGTAAGCGGGCAAAAGCAGAATGGAAGAGTGGTCCAATTTGCCAAATGGGGGGCAGGGGAGGGATTTGTAGCCATCCCGGAAAGGAGAGTAACAATGATCTAAAACCCGGTCCCCTCGTGTGTTGAACTTTATGTGTTGGTGGTATTTCACTTTTTGCGGCAGTTTCGTATCGAAATGAACACTAGAGGTGCTAAAACAACAATGGTGCTAGTTAAAGGGCAGATTATCAGTTCATAAACACTTGCTTTTTTTCCTGTTCCTCACATAATGCTATCTTATGACATAAAATAACCTTTACTATAGTGCATGACTTGTAAGGCTTTTTCAACCTATGAACTGCACATGCGAATTGCGTTCAGCAGTGATTTTGTGGTCACCTTTGCGCTGTTGCTAGTTCTCCATAAGTCCTTTAGTAAATTGGGCACTAAACCAGCATAGACAGCACATGCAAATAACGGGCACTTTTACCAGGCGCCATTCATTCTTAGTGAATTCCCCCTTTGGTGTCCTGTTCTGTCTCTCAAGCTTCCATAAATGCATTTTGATTGACTAGGAATGGAAAATACAGTACAACCCCATAATAAATACACAGTAATATTCATTAGCGTGCAGAAAAGTGTTGTATTTGGGAACACAAGGTATCAAAAAGCACACTGCTGAAGCCCATGGGACTTGTCTATTTTGTGAACACTTCTTTTGAGTTGGAAAGTGTTCACAATGACACTTTAAAGAAAGCCAAATGTCTCATCAGGGAAGTGTGCAAAGCTGATTTGACTATTATGAACTAACTGAAAGCACCCACTGTTACACATTACTGAGGCAGATGCTGTGAGGCTATTATTCAAATATCAAACAAATCTCAGTGCCATATCAGTATCCTGCTGGTAATAATGCATTCATTCAATGGTTGTGTTCACATTGGACTAAAAATGTCATAGAATTTGATGGTTGTTTGATGAAAGATCATTAATGGAGATGACACCCATTGAGAAAGTTCAGAGGTCAAGGGACACTGATCTGTCTCTGAGAATACAAAAGGGAAGGATATTTTTCTTACTGATTCATTAGGGTAACTTCAATTGTTTACAAAATCACTATAGGACCTGAGCAAAAAAATCTGTTGTATCTATTTTAAAAACACACACTGCTAAAACCAACATAAGGTGGTTTGATGGTCTTACCTGGCTTAAGCTGGTCCAGCTGGTCTGCTAGCCTGTGTAAACTGGTGTTTAGATGGTCTAGCTGATCTCTAAGCCTGGGTAAGCTGGTGTTTAGCTTGTTTAACTGGTCAGTCAGCCAGTCTCACAGCCTAACCAGCAGACAAGTGCCCAAAAACCTCTTTAAAAACAAACCAGCCACTCCAGCTTAGCCAGGCTGGGAGACCAGCAAAACACCTTAGAATTACATGTTCTTTTCAGGGCCCACACAATGCAATGTCATCAACAGGGACCATTATTTGTAAACAGCTCTAATGAAATCAATCCAGCACCCTGCTCAATAGTGTAAAATCATTAAGCAATTCCACTCCTTTTCATTCACGACTCAACCTAGGTATTGAATGCATGTCAATGTAAAGGTATGCTGAACTCCTGGTACACATGACCCTCAAATAAAATGGATTATATTTTAATGGCAGCATTAAAATTTAAATCTGAGGTTGTTCAAGAATTCAAGAGTTCTTGGTTTTGTGGGACTATCAACACTGTGGAGGATGTGTGTGACAGGGCGGAGGGCGGGGCCGGGTCATGATTATACACACCCGGTCCCTTATCAGACTAATTAAGACTCCGAGAGGGATAAAGGCCATTTGCCTGTGGATGGTGGTGCCATATATATATATTATATATATTATATATATATATATAAATATTGTCTGACTCTTTCTTCTACGCTAGCTTCTGTACTACTCCAGCCATTTTGAGAACTTGGCAGTGCTATACTGCAGGTGCTGTAAACTTTTTTATGACAAATTGCTTGCTATGTTCCTCATTTGTAAATTGCTTTGAATAAATGGTGTCTGCTAAATGACTAAATGTAAACAAATGCTCTTTTAATAGTGAGGAAGTTTTGAGTTCTGAAACTTACAGTATGTTTTTACGGTACAATGACCTCTTATATGTCAAACAATCCAAGAAAACTTTATACAATTTTAACAGAGATTATATTCTGTGGTCAAGGACGGATTAAGACCTGAGAGGCCATGGGCCAGTACACCGTGGAGGCACCCCATGACGTGATTACATTCACTTTTATGCGCTACAGGACTCTTGTCAGATTTGGCTGGATTTTTCAATTAGATGGAAGAAAAGTTAGTAGCAATGTCTGACACAGCCAATTATATGTACTTTTTAATTATGAACCCATTCAAAATCATGCATTATTAAGGATGCGCCACAGTATTCAGATATCAAAATCACTAGTCGGTTATTCTGCATGTGTGTTCTTCAACCCGATCTGAGTTTGACGGTACCCGACAAACTTACAGGATTTAGGCCAGGTTCAGGTCAGTTTTTCAAGTTAGCTATTTGGCCTGGATAGCGGAGCGGCACACGGGTACACGGAAGTCCCCCAGGTGGATAGGGCAGTTGCGATCCATCTGTGTCCAAAGAATGCCGCCACCTGGTGGGACCGCCCGGTACTCCCCTCTAGAGCCTGTAGGACGATGTCATCACTGACCTCCAAAGCCTACAGCACCGCCGGACAGGCCGCCTCCGCCCTGCATGTCATGGCTCTCCTGCAGGTCCATCAATCCAAGGTACTTAAAGATCTGCACCTGGGTAGTCCCTATCCCGATGTGCTGCAGGAACTGTGCTCTGCCACCGAACTTGCTCTCAGAGCCACGAAGGACACAGCGCAGGCACTCGGGTGGGCGATGGCCACCCTCGTGGTCCAGGAGCACCACCTTTGGTTGAACATGGTCGAGATGCGTGACGTTGACAAGGCTAAGTTTCTCAACATAACCGTCTCCCAGCTTGGCCTCTTCGGTGACACCATTCGCCCAGCAGTTCTCGGCGGTGAAGAAGCAGACGGAGATGATTTCACACATCATGCCGCAGCGCCGCCCAACCAGCATGCCCCATGCACTGCCTGCTCGCCGAGGGCGTTCCCCTGCGACCAAGCACTGGCAGGCAGCTCCGCAACCTGGTACCAGCTCTTAGCCCCAGCGTCGAGCACATCGCAGGCAGCGTACGCCCCCCATCTCCAGGAACCCTTCGAAGCGCTCCTGAGACGGGCCACCCAGGCAGTCGGATGAAAGCTCCGGAGATGGTACCAAGACCATTCCGTCCCCCGGTGGAAGGCCAGGAGGAGAATCCTTGTTTTCCTTATTTTCATTTGCCGCACCCTCTCCGGGTTGCAGTACCCACATGTTCAATAAAAGAGCGATTTCCCCACTCCCTGGGTCATCCAGTCTGTGTGCGCCATTCTCAAGGCACCCCGGCCCTAAAACTCCCTCGCCACCGGCCCCACGACTGCTCAGCCCCAGCAGGCCAGTGCTGATGAGTTCCGAAGTCAGTGCTCAGGTGCCTTTCTTGCTTCGAGCCTGGCACAGCGGTCCCTCTAAAAAAATTCCAGAGGCTCCTGGGGCATATGGTATCCTCAGCCGCTGTCGCGCTGCTTGGGTTGATGCATATGAGACTGCTACAGCACTGGCTACAGACTCGAGTCCCGAGATGGGCATGGTGCCACGGCACACACCATGTGACAATCACCCCTTCCTGCCATCAGACTTTCAACCCTTGGACAGACACCTCTTGACAGGGTTGGGGCGCCGTGTGCAATGGGCGTGCTGCTGCTGGCCCCTGGAAAGGACCCCGGCAGCATTTGCACATCAGTTGCCTAGTTGATGGCTGTAATTCTTGCCCTATGGAAGTTTCTCCCACTAATCCGAGGCAAGCACGTCTTGATCCGTTCTGACAACAGCGCGACGGTAGCGTGCATAAATCACCAGGGCGGCGTGCGCTCTCGTCATATGTCACAACTCGCCCACCATCTCCTCCTTTGGAGCCAGCCGCAACTCAAGTCGCTGCTCTCCACTCACATTCCTGGCAACCGCAACATGACGGAGGACACGCTGTCGTGACAGGTTTCACCCAGCGGAGAGTGGAGGCTCCACCCCCAGGTGGTCCAGCTCATATGGGACTGATTTTGCAAGGCACAGATAGATCTCTTTGCCTCCCAAGACAACTCCCACTGCCTGCTCTGGTACTCCCTGACAGGAGCCCCTCTCGGGACAGACAAGCTGGCACACAGCTGGCCCCGGGGGCTGCGCAAGTATGCATTTCCCCCAGTGAGACTTCTTGCATTGGTGCTGTGCAAGATCAGGGAGGACGAGGAACAGGTCATCCTGGTGGCCCCCTACTGGCCCACCCGCACTTGGTTCTCGGATCTCACGCTCCTCGTGACAGCCCCTCCCTGGAAAATACCCCTGAGGAAGGACCTTCTTTCTCAGGGACGGGGCACCCTCTGGCATCCACACCCAGACCTCTGGTACCTCCACATCTGGCCCCTGGATGGTATGCAGAAGATCTAGTGTATCTACCACCTGCTGTCGTAGACACGATCAACCAAGCCAGAGCTCCCTCCACCAGGCAACTCTACGCCCTAAAGTTGCACTTGTTTGTGAATTGGTGTTCTTCCCGAGCCGAAGACCCACAGAGATGAGTCAGTGTTTCTATTCCTGCAGGAGAGGCTAGAGGGGAGGCTGTCCCCGGTGCCCCGGCCGCCGTGTTTGTAGAGCCCCCCTCATTAGGCTGGACGTACCACCGCGCCATATCCCACGTCCGGCTTCATAACCCTCATGGTGTATTTGCCACGCAGTACCTCCCCCATAAAACTTGGCAGGGCGTGACCTCCACAGGGTCTTTCCCTCCTGAAAGAATAGGAAATTTGCGGATCGGACAGCTACCTTGCCTCTGGCCTCACCTACAGCCCCGGCACACCAGCGCTGACGAGTTCTGAAGAAGCCCCTTTAGGCCTCTTCCTCAGTCTCTAAATCCACCCCCTGCCGGGTGCGCAGAGCAGGGTAAGGGCTTCGAGTCTTCTCTCAGCACCCTAGCCTCAGGACATCATCCTGCTACCGACATGCTATCTCCTGCTCTCCCCTGGGTAAAGACCGCCTTCCCTGACTAAAGATAGGCCCCAGCCACTTTAAGTACTATGTGAGAGACAAAGTGAGAGAGTAGGCCACAGATGCTAGGCATGTAACACATTTTTCCCCCCTCAGGGGTGCGGGAAGGTTTGTATGCAAAAAAAGAAAAAAAGGAGTTGGGGGCATTGGGGAGGGCTACATGCAGCCGGCACATGTACCTCTAACACGCAATAGTCTGCTGTGCACCTGTTTTGACCGTCACGTAACACGGTCATTGCATGGCCCTTTTCTATGGATCTCTTGTGTCACTTCATTCGACACAACGACACACTTTATTCCCTGCTAATCTGAGATTGTGTTTGACTAATACATGGCAAATAACTTCTTTATTCCAGAGTCCCGACAAATAACACAATAACTGTTTGTGAACTCTCACGGTTAACCAAATATTACAAAAGTTTAACATGCACATCTTTAGGGTATTAAGGAATATTTCGCTTTATCGTTTAACATTAAATGCATGCAGGACTTGAGAGAATTAATATTTTGGGTGAACTAACCCTTTAAGAGTACACATTGTTAGTCATTACACATCACCAGTTGCAAAATGGTAAACTGTAAAATCTTGATTATGTTAAAACAAAAGGAAAAGCACCAAGATTGGCTGTGTGAAATCCAAGATAATTTTTCCATTTGTGAGCTTGCCAACTTAGTTGTAATTCATAGGTATCTGTAAAACATCATTTTCTGTGAACACTCTCAGAACAAATTACAAGATAGCATGGAGTCCTATAAAAGGAATACTTTTACCCCAAACTTCTGTCATATCCTCCTGTATTTATTCAATAAAAGGCAGATGAAAGTAACACACTGTTAACAAGCTTCTCTCATAGTGACTTAGGATCTTCAATAAAACTTCTCCTTTTGTGTTCTGCATGCATAAAAAGTCACATGTGTTTGGAATGACATTAGGTTGAGTAAATATTTTCATTTTTGGGTGAATTATTCCTTGAACAACAGAGAATTTCTCGGATATGTTGCCCTGAAATCAGATAATCTGAATAGTTTACAGTTGCAGAGATGAGAGAGTTCATAAATGCGGTCCAACAGCTTAGCAATTAAATGTTTTCTCTGCAAATCTGCCAATGTGAACATACTGTAACTCGCACACAGGGCAGAATGAGAGTTGCTGTGGATACTGACTCTAGTAGTACAAGACAGAATGGATACGTTACACATAAAAAAGGGGTTCCAGAAGAATGAAAACAGAAAACTGATGTTGTAGATATTGTTATGTCCCATCCAACTCCATTTATTTCTGGGCTGGATTTGAAATGCAATCATGCAAGATAAAAAACAGCTTAACAGGAAAAAAGCAACCAAACTAAGTTTAGTCTGGGTGACTTTGGTTTGTAGAGCTTTAAAGATCTTAATTATAGGAAAAGAGGGCCTTGTAGATGAGTAAAGCTAACCAGTGCACTGTGCAAAATTATCAGCTGTTTAGCACCAAGATCAGATGAGTAGTTAATCCCTCAGAAAACATAAATTCTGCTCTAATGAGATAAAATATGAGTTGCCAAAGCATTATATCCCACTATATTTCATTACTGAAGTCATGGAAAAGCTCAGAGCATACTGAGTGGAACATTACAGGTGAATAAAAGGGTTTCAATATTAAAGGAATTGTTTCACCAAAAATGAAAATACTGTCATTATTAAATCGCCTCATATTGTTCCAAACCCAATTACTTTCTTTCTTTTGTGGAACGCAAAAAGGCAGGGCCTCATTTCCCAACAAGTGATTTTCCCAACGTTCTTTATTTTTTGCGTGCCTTTCCCAGGCACTTAACATGAATGCAAGAGGACTTGCATCAAGTGCTACTTAAGAGAGTCGCTGTCCTATGCGAGGCGCTGAAAATTGACTGCGTGGTGTTGCTTGTCATTGTAACTTCATTATATTTAAATGTAACTGTATAAATACTTATAATTTACCATGTTGATAAATGTCTACATTTATTTTCTTAATACTCACCCTAATTATACATATGAAATATGTAGTTTTGTTCATTCGTTTACTCCTCCCATTCCCGTTGAACAGCACCGTTTCAGTGCTCAAAATGCTCAAGGGTCTTGTGACAAGCTTATATTGAAAATAAAGTTCAACGTGATGCCAGTATTGCAGAGCACAAAACATGGAGGTAGAAGCTACACAAGCGAATATCTTCTCTTTGGCAATAAAACAAGGTTTTGTGATGTGAGCGAGAACGCCTTTGGAATTGAAAAATACTAATTATTCTTCACTCCCTTTGAAATTAATACATATAGATGTCTGCAACAATCATCCCACACATAAATCAATGTAGGCTCCTTTTTCATTTTGTCAGAAAGTGAGAGTGAGACAAAGAGACCCAAGAGCAGAAGAACAGTTCAAAGGATTTATTAACAATATATATTCATTTAAACTGTGCTGGCGAAAACTGTGGATCCTGGCCTCGGCTGCAGTAGCAGGGAGAAGTTAGTGTGTTTGCAGGTGAGTGTGTGTATTGTAAAGTCAGGAGCAGATTCGCAGAAGTGTATCCTCCGTTGAAGCATTGTGAGGTATAGAGAACAGCAGCCCGCAGACTGGAAGGCAATCACACTCCTGACACATGGGCAGAGACGGGCAACCAAACAGATACACAAGACAGGACCAACTAGGCAGACAGAATGTGAAGTAAGTACTTCACATCAAACAACATTCTAGCAAAGATACTGAGAACAAGAAGGGCTTAAGTAGGGAGTGAATCAGTGGAGACAGGTGACACTAGCACTAATTAGTGGCATGATCAGCGTTGGAATCTACGCCCTACACCCATGGAAACACTGATCATGCATGCCGCCGGCGCCTGTGAGACATGAGGGAGAAAAAACAAGAAAACACAATAATCAAACTGGCAAATAATTTGCCTAAACATGTAAGCTGGGGCCTTAGACCGGTCCACTGACCTCTTACCACAAGTGCCAGTCCATATGAGGGCTTCTCTGATGGCTTTCCAGGTGTGCCGGCACCTCTGCATAAAGGCGTGGGTGGACAGGACCAGAACGTCGGGTTCTTGTGCGGGGAACAGAAGGGGCTGATAACCGAGGCTACACTTGAAGAGTGATAACCCCAAGATGATGACTGCAAGGAATTGTGGGCGTACTCAACCCACACAAAATAATTGCTCCAAGAAGACGGATTACGGGAGGCCACACAGCGCAGGGTTTTTCCAGTTCCTGATCTGCCAGTTCCGCTTGCCTGGGGGTGGATCCCAGAGGACTAACTCACTGTAGCCCCCAGCAGTCAACAGAATTATGCCCAAAAACGTGACACAAAATGGGGGCCTCTGTCAGAAACCACATCGACTGGGAGGCCATGAATGCGGAAGATGTGGTTTATGACTGCTACCGCTGTCTCCCTCGTTGTGGGTAATTTGTTGAGGAGAATTAAATCACCCACCTTCAAGAACCGGTCCACTATAGTCAAAACCACTGTGTTGCCATGGGTGAGGGGGAGACCACTTACAAAATCCATGGTCGCGAAGGGACAGACAGTGGTTAGAGGAGCCCGGCCGGGGGATTACAGGAGGTCTTATTATTTGCGCAAATTGGGCAAGTGGCTACAAACCAGAGTACGTCCCACTCAAGCGATGGCCACCAGAATAGTTGTCTAATGAGCATCTGGGTTCAAGTTGCCCCTGGATGACAAGCAATGTTTGCCAGTATAGGATTAGCACCCAAACAAATTGGAACAATTAACCTACCAGCTGGGCACGTAGCAGGGGGCATGGTGTTTAGTAGGACAGCAAGAACTTTAGCCTCCACCTCCCAGGATACCATGCCCAATACTTGAGTGGCAGGTAGAATGGTATCCAGTGTGACAGTGGAGGTCTCGACCTTGAACTATAGAGACAAAGAGTCGGCTTGATGTCCTTAGAGCCCGGACGATACGAGAGGACAAAATGAAAAGATGTGAAACATAGTGCCCAGCGAGCCTGTCTACAGTTAAGGCTTTTGGTGCTACGGATGTACTCTAGGTTCTTATGATCAGTCCAGACCACGAAAGGTACCCCTGAACCAATGACGGCACTCACTCAAAGCCAACTGGACAGACAGCAATTCTCGGTTACCAACGTCATAGTTCTGTTCTGCTGGTGTTAAGCGGTGGGGAAAAAAGCACATGAATGCATCTTTCCATCCGAGGAAGAGCACTGCAACAGGACCGCTCCAACACCAACCTCAGGTGCATCCACATCCACCATGAACTGACATGCAGGGTCGGGAGTAACAAGGATGTGTGCAGTAGAAGACCGCTCCTTTATTTTAGAGAACGTGGCCTCAGCCCACGGCGACCAACAAAAATCAGTGCAGGTGGAGGTGAGATCCATCAGAGGTGTGCCGAGTTGGCTGTAATTCCTAATAAATCTCTGATAGAATTTAGCGAACCCCAGAAACATCTGCAATGCCTTCACTGAAGCAACTGCCTGACTTGCTGAACTTGATCCTGGATATTCTGGGAAAAGAACAGAATATCATCTAGATTACACAAACACAAAATGATCAACCATGTCTCTAAGCACTTCATTTACAAGCCCCTGGAAGATGGTGGGGGCATTGACCAATCCAAAAAGCATGATCAAATATTCAAAGTGCCCCCTATGGGTATTAAAAGCTGTCTGCCACTCATCCCCCTTCCTTAATCCAGACAAGTTAATAACTCCAACTCCGTAAAGAAGGATGCTCCCTGCAAGAGTTTGAAAGCGGAGCACATCAATGGCAAAGGATGGCGTTTATTCACTGTGAAGTAATTCAGCCCCCGATAATTTATACAGGGTCTAAGCAAGCTGTACTTCTCCATGAAGAAGAACCAATCACACAATCATATGAGTGATTAGGATCAAGGCATGGGTCTGGCTGAATACCACCCACAAGTCATGGTATGTCAACGGTTCTTCACAAGGAAACACAAGAATGGACAGGGGAGACAGCAGAGCTAAGACAGTGTGACAAACAGTAAGGACCCCATACAAGAACAGTGTTGGTTGACCAGTCTATGTGTGGGTTGAGTGTTACCAACCAAGGATGCCACAACACTACCGGTGCAGATGGAGATTGGATCAGGAAAAAGGACAACTGCTCTGTATCATTTCCAGAGATGAAGGTGACTGCCTTGAGAGACTGGGTGATGACTGTCAGGGATGTGCCACTAAGGGTGTGTTCAGTGATAGGTTCATCCAATTGGACCATAGGAAGCCACCATTTGGAAGCCAAGTCAATGTCCATTAAGTTCTCTTCGGCTCCGGAATCCACCAGGGCTGAGACCGTGAAGTGTACGAAGTGTCCAAAGGTGTTGCGCTCACCAGTAACCCCCTTCCTACTGATGAGTGGTGTCTTTTACCGGACAGGAAGCAGAGAAATGATCAGACCAGGCACAATGAACACATAGTCCATAAACGAGGCGTTCCTGCTTCTCTTTATGTGAAATCTGAGTTCCCCCAATTTGCATGGGCTCTGTGTTGGGCCGTGATTCTGGTGACCTGGCCGAAGTAGTGGACTGGGTAGGATGGCCAGTTGCCTGGGTAGGTGGAGAGCAGCACCGACAGTGTCGGGCCAGACTTGACTCAAATAGCCAGATCCACCAAATTGTCAAAGCGTGGAGGCAGATACAAAGGATATGTTTTCACATGGCATGGTCACTCCCCTCACAAGACACAGCCAGGGAGAGAAACGTTATAGCGTAATCTGAGATATGCCAATCTCCTTGAGACAGTCCAGATAAGACCTCGTCGCCTAACGACCTTGAGCAAAGCAGTCAAATGCTCGGCAGAGCTCCGTGGAGAAGGCGTGAAAAGAGGCGCAACATGGATGTCGGTTGTCCCACATGGCAGTCCCACATTCACCGGTGAGGAGTATGATCACACAAGCCACCTTCATTGGCTCTGACCGTAAAGCAGAGGGCTGTAATATGAAGAACAAGGAACATTGTGAAAGGAATGTGCTACAGGATGCCACCTGAAAACAGGGTAGGAGGAGATATACGAGCCACTGCACAGAAATGTGGGGAACCGCCGGAGCCGGTGAGGGTGCTTCCTGAGTGGGACCAGCATCAGAAGATAGGTAGAGTAGTTGAGTTCAATGTGCTGCGACGCCATCATCTCCAGAGCCTGGATAGATGCTGAGATCTGATCATGCTGACATCCTAATAAAGCTCCCTGCTGAGAGAGGGTGGAGCAAAAAATTGTCTCCTCCACTGGGTCCATACTTGGCTTGACTGTTCTGTCAGAGAACAAGACAAAGAGACCCAAGAGCAGAGGAACAGATCAAAGGATTTATTAACAATAAATATTCACTTCAACTGTGCAGAAGAGGACTGAGGATCCCAGCACCGGCTGAAGTAGCGGGGAGAAGTTTGTGGATGTGTGCGTGCCATGGCCGCACAATGGATAAATCCATGAATAGTGTGGTCATAGGCGAATGGGATTAAAATAATAATAGAAAAAACATAACAGTATCCTGATTTTAAAGTCTTATGTATACTGCATTAAGTGTGAGCACCTCAACATTACCTTTATTAAATTAAGCATATTATGTGTTATTTCACGATTGCCCTGCAGGTGTCTGCATAAGTCTGTCTCCCTACAATGTTTTTGACACTCTACAATGACTCCAGAACACTTGTAAATCTACACCCATTTTCAAGTTCTACTTAAAGGTTCTGTAAGCGATACTTTGATGTAAAGTTATGTAAAACATGTCTTACTCCCTGAAAGATATGACTGAAATAAGTGTTGTGAGATATCTCACCTGTCTCTGTAACAGCTCTAGACTCTGTAAACAGCAAACAAAAATGTGTCCCACAGGCCTTTGGGAAACAGTCTACTATCTTAGGCTTGCGATGCTCTTGGGAGGAAATGTTAGCCTTTGTCACCATTCATTTTCATTGTATATATATATATATATATATATACATAAAAAGATACAATAAGTGTATGGTGAGTGAGGCTAACATACAGCCTAACACTTATAAAGTCATATGGGTTACAATATATTTACAATACAATATATTTCAACTTTGATATACTACTGTAGCTTGGCTGACTCATTCACTGTACAGTCTTCCACAGTGGTGTTGGAACAATTTGAAAAAAGTGGCTAAATATTAAGGCATGAATCTTTCAAAAGTAATAGTAATTTCAGGGTGCCCCCAGCTATAATTATAGATACGCACTTGATCTCCCACCATAGGTGGTGCAGAATGGCCGCAATGTTTAATTGTCATTGTACGGTATTAAATCAATTTCTCAGCCATGAATGCTGATTAACTGCCTCCCTGGAGTAATTTAAATATGCTCTGTTGGCATGACTACCATTTAGACAGGCGGCTAGGTAGAGTAACTCTCAAAATTAATCTATTTACTGTATAAATTGAGTGATGAATCACACTACTCAGAAGGAATTATAATTGTTAGCATCAACTTTTTGCATATATCTGTCCACAAGTTGCTTAATTCCTTGAAGAAACACATCTGGTGTATCATCAGCCATTTAATAGCATTTTGAAGTCTTAATGTCTTTACGTGATTTAGCCAGATCCATCACAGAGTCACATAAGTCTAACTTGAAATAAGATAACTGGCCAAATGTAGTTTGTGCACGAAAGGAGAGCCTGTTTATTAAAAATCATATTTACCATTGAGAATATTGTCGAATAAATGTGGCTCCTTTTACACATGACTTTATAAATGACATTATATCAGTGGGACTTAGCAGGAGACAAGCCACTGAATTCAGCGCAAGGCATTTGCACTGATAAAAAGAATTTACCGCACCTTCCTTTGACAGAAACTTTTATGATTTTAGTCAACACAAAATTACCACAAATGGATTGATGGTCTGATTCCTGGAAGGAACTCATAGCTAAGTCAATACTTTTCATCGAAGAGATTGACATCCTGGGGACAGCATGATTAACAGATTGTTTTTGCAAGTGATCACCACTAAATGGCTGTCTCTATACAGTAGGCCATATATGTTAACAGCATTATCTACTGAACACTGAGTCAGCTAGCTCAAGTTTCTTTGTTGACATTAAAATAATAAAAGTAGAGAATGTAGTATGGATATTACATGTCGTACCAGTCAAAACCGTGCCATGATTCCATGGCAAATCAACCAAATTTCAGGAACTTCCCAGTTGAATGTTTTTATTTTAATAGTTTTTCTGATGAAAGCTAAACTAACTTCTAGCTTTAAAAATTGCTTCATTTCATGTGACCCTTTGACCTTTGAAAATGTGCCACACTGAGAGCATCATTTCTCTGGGATTGAACCACATTGGTTCTCAAAAGTGCAGATTTGGTTTGAACACTGGGGTTGTATTGTGAAGCATTTGTGGTGAACCAGAATCTAAAAGTACACTAAGACATCTTTAATACTTCTGGAGTTATAGACACTCCAACTTTGGAAAAAAGACCACAAAAAGTGTCACACCATTGGCATATAATGAAGAAAAAAACAAGTAAAATGATTTTAGTAACAGACCCACCAATATCTATGTAAAATAAAATAAGAACGCTGCTACCTTTAATGTTATTTTTATAACCTGTATTTTTGCTTCAAAATCATAGGTGACCCCTCTCTAAAATATTATTTATTATGGATTACGGCATTTAATCATCATGTACCCATTTCTTTCACCAGTAAATCATCAAAACTGGGTTCAATACAAGTTAAGATTTATCGACAGCATTCGTGACATAATGTTTTGATTTGTCCCTTCCTTTCTTTTAAAAAAAAGCTAAAATCTGGGTTCCAGTGAGTAACTTACAATAGAAGTGAATGTGGCCAATCCGTAAACACTGTTTCAAAATCCACAAGACATAAACAATATATGTGTTAACATGATTTTAGTGTGATAAAATTGATTACTAACAATTTCTGTGTAAAGTTATATCCAATTGTACCCTGTAATCCCTCAAAAACAACTTAACTGCTCAAATTCTACACACGGTTTAACAGAAGAATTCATTTAATTGCTTTTTTAAAATGATTATCTTCACGTTTCTGCATTTAAACCCTCCAAAAAATGGCTCCTTCACTTCCAATGTATGTGCTTCACTGTAACCACTTTTTTATTTTTTTTTTTTATTTAAAGAAATAGAAAAAAATTGTGGTTATAAATATAATTACACAAATGCTGCAGATTGATCTTAACTTGAATTGAACTCAGAATAATTTTGTGAGGAAAAGATAAAATGTCTAATGCAACTTTTCACACTAATTAATTAATTACCTGTCACAGTGTCATAGTCCATCCATGGCTTGAAAGTGAAAACTCTGAGACAGAAAACTGATGAGGATAGAATAAGAGAGGGCAAGTGCCTGGGGTTGATACAACAGCCAAATAAAAGCACTGTTAAAGCAGAAACACTTTTTAATAAGCTGTCTATCTCAAGTGTGTACCATTTTTAAGCACAGCAAGTTTAATTAGATGGTCAAAGGCTAAAGGCAAAGCAAGGGAGAACCCATTTCTTTTTGACATTACTGGTATTGATGACGCATAAGCAAATAGCCCTTTAAAATCATTTTATGTTGCATAATTAACATTTATTAACATGATACATTTATTAAATATGCATTGTGATGTTGTTTTATTGTTTAAACAATAGAAGTTGGAAATAAGGGAGGAGAGATTTTAAATAAATTCTAACTAGTTTGCTACAGTTGTTCATCACTTATAATCTGCAATAAATCCCTGATGCTATTGCCAAAATAAAAGTAAAAAACATTTAATTTTGGTTATATGAACCCGTGCCATAACCCGAGAGCATCTGCTAAAACATTTCTGACTCTTTAAGAATAGCGGTAATTCAGCAAACATCCCAGTGTTTTGCCTGAGCACAAATTAACAAAAGTGCACGGCTTCTATAGCCCATCTATGCTATGTGTGATTGGAATTAACTGTTTTTAACAACTCAAAAGAGTATTAAAACAGAAATGTTTACTAAAAGATGCATTATTCAATGATAAATTGATTGCATGGATCACACATTTGCACACACATTACACGGAATGAGTCAAACTAAACTTTTACTCTCAACATACAGTGATAGTATCTTGGTCCTAAATGTCTCAACGTAACACTCTTCAGAATAATGTAGTTATTTAGGGTTGGGAGGGTTCCTTTTTAAATTTATTCAACTAAAGATTACAGAATACATGCTATAAAATGTAGTCCATCAGATTACACAAGGTCAGTATAATTCTAAATACTTTGGATTACGTCTTCAGCACAGATTTTTCCCTTGTTTTGACTATAAACAGGATATTTTTCTTCAATTAATGGTATTTACTCCCCCATGTCTTTTCTTTGATAGTTTGGAACTCACTCAGTGACACAAACACACCTTCGGTGACTTACAGTATATGTGGTGGTCGCACACGCACCAACAGGAGGCAATAGACATGGACAAGGACCATTTCTAGAAGACTCTTGAGAGCACCATGCACCTGGATATGAGCATGAGTTGGGTCCGTTTGGAAGCAGCTCCCCAAACAACAACACAGAGACTTTTAAACATCTGCTCAGACTCAGGTCTCAGGATTAGAGCATCATGTTTCCAGCGCAAGGACATTCATCATCTGACCTGGTTCTCCAATGTTGGGAGTAACCACCAAGTCTAGACCATGTGCTTGTAAACACCAAGTGGAGACTTCTTCAGAACTGCAGAGTTTACAGGAGCCTTGAACTGGACACAGACAATAGAGCTGTGGTAGCCATGATCGCTCTCAAGCTAAAACGTTAACAAATGAGTGCTCCTGTGAATCATCGCTATAACACCTGAATACTGAGGGATTCAGTCATTGAGAAATCAATCCTAAATGCCATTAAAGGTGGGCCAATGAGAAGGTTGCAGAAGCTGAGGCTGACCTCTAGTCAGGCAAAATTAAGGACTTACCAACTTGCAAAAACTACGCTCTGCCATTCCTCATAAATCATGCCCAATAGACGCCAGTGATGGTGTGAAATAATTAATGCTTCTCAACAACTTCTCTGGTGATGTAATAAGGAATAATGCAGGCCTCTTTTAAAATTCTTTTGTTGGGTAGCTGCAGCTGCTCCCTGTTCTAAAGATGTTCTAAAGGAATGTGTTTCTTGTCTCTACTCTCACGTTTCACACATAGTTCAAACATGTATGTCACCCCCATATAAGGTAAAGAACTATTTCATTGGTGGGGGTCCAGTGGAATGAGGTTTTTTCTGGACCATATAACAGAATGCTGAACAATAATCTTGGAAGAAGGATTTGATACCATTGGGTGTCTGTGTCATTTCTTTCTTCCCTCAGCTGAGCTGTATCGAGATGGGGATTGCAGATCAACAAAATAAATTAGATCATTTTGTCATCCAATGTATTTAACAGTTTGGGGGCTCGTCCGGGATCTCTCCAGACAGGTAAGACTGGTTTAAGTATCAAGTATTCCTGTCTGATGAGAGATTGAATAAAATTTAGTTTAATTTGGCTCTATATTAACTCTGTTACTAACTCTGCTCGGGGGCCCCTTCAGAGGGAGGAACTTGCCATATTATGAAATAGGAAGGAGGGTTTTGCTGTATTATAAAATAGCGAAAACCCCACAACCGCAGCAGTAGTTTAAAGGATATCCTTATTCTGGTATGAATAAGAAGAGGACGGGAATTGTACTAAGGAAAAGACGGAGAGAAATTTGATCTGCATGAACCGTGTCGATCGGGAATTTTATTGAAGTGTTTATTAAAAGGGTGACATTATGGGACAGGAAATAAGCCATCCTCTATCGAAGGAAACTCCAAAATAATGGATGTTTTGCAATAAATAAGATTATAATACTGAGCCATATATCAGCAATTTGGCTGGGTGGTCAGAGAAAGGAGAAAGAAAAAAGAAGAAAAAAACGAAAAAACCTAATTAAAGGTGATAAATAATTAGATCAATTCATGATTAAATCAAATCTATGATTAAAAGGGTGAAAGGATCCTCAGTGGGATACATATATAAATACATAAAAGAGTCATACGAGGTGTGGAAGAAAATAAAACCATTCTGGGACAAAGGTCCTGAACGAAAAGAGACTAATCAAATGCACGCAGCGGTCTCTGTTTCAAAACAAGCCGCCTAAATATGATATTGTCGTGAACAAAGCTTTAACCCCTAACCTCCCAAAGACACCATGCACACTGTTGTATACCTATTTAACACAATTTAAATGCAACTCATTCGCTGCAGCCGCGGACGTATTCTATTCAGATTCAAAGAAAGATACGAGTGAAGGTACAACAGCTGCATTTCCTTTAATCAAGTGCCCAGATGGATATAAAATCGTTTCACTAACATTGTCAGAGACGCTGGCTATATGCAAAGAATTACTATATATAAACCGCATACCTTTTCATTGAAACTGGCGCATCTAAATGTTCATTTACAGCGCATTGCTATGAGGGCTCTATTACGAGACGCACTCTGAACTCTGTGGGAATTAATGGCATTCCTGTGGAGTGTAATATGACACCAAAATTACCCGTAACATCTACAGATAACACAAACTTGTTTAAAATGCATGATTTTGCCTGACTCTCTGTTCTGCCTACTGGTCTGCGATCCGATGCATAAAATTGGGAAAAAAAATTACTTTTGATTCTAACTCATTACAATTGCTGTTTCCCTCAGTATATTTTCAGTCTGTGTATACAGGACATTACGGAGAAGTTTGCAGCTCAACATCTGACAACACTTCTGCTGCGAAACAGGAAATGCTCAACGTCGACCCAGCGCTATGGGCCACCTACAAAGATGAGGCGGGCCTTATTGACGTAAGACCATATGTTGCCAAACTCTGCTCTAACCTACCTGTATACTGCAAACAGTATCCACTTTCCAAAGAAAAAGAACAAGGCATTGGCCCAATAATACAGAAATACCTGTAACAAGGTATTTTGAAACCCATTCACACATCATATAAATCACCAATTAATCCTATGAAGAAAGATAATAATACATGGCGATTAACGCAAGAGTTGAAAAATTAATGCCATTGTCACCAGTGGTGCCGGATGTGTGCTCTACTATTAACTAAATTCCAGCAGACCACACTCATTTTACTATTATTAATTTGTGTTCTGCATTCTTCAGTGTTAGTTATGCCAATTACACAGCCGCTTTTCGCATTCACATATGGAGGCCAATAGTAACAGAATTTAGAGACTCACCTGCTGTGTTCCCTGCTGTAGTGCACGCTACTTTGAAGGACACCAAGCTGCCACCTGTCTATTGCAGTATGCTGACGACATTCTGCTTTCCGGCCCGGACATCAAGTCATGCACAACCGCTTCAACTATTGTGTGCAATGTATTAGCGAAGGCTGGCTTCAAGACATCAAAAGAAAAGATGCAATGGGTGAAACTGAATTCAGTCTGGGTCATGAACTACAGAAAGGAACAGTACGTCTCTCCACAGACAGAGTGAAGATGATTAATACCTTCCAACACCCTAAAACAAAGGTTCAAATGTAAAGCTTCTTGGGTTTAGTGAAATTTTGTCAAGCATGGGTGCCAAACTGCTCATTATATGACAAAATCCTGAGAGAAGCAACACTCTCAAGGGCTGAGGAACCTATCAAGTGGACTGCTGAAATGGACATTGCTACCAAATCATGATGAACCCTTTCATCTGTACGTGCACGAGGCGGCAGGCACAGCAGCAGCGACCCTCCCATTGCGGAACATATAGACCAGTGGCGTAATTGTCAAAATTTTAGAGGCAGTCGCCAAAGGCCTCCCTGCATGTTTGTGAGCAGTGACTGCTGCAGCATTGATGGTACAACATGCAGAACGTATTGTTCTCTCACATTCATTAGTTGTGCACACCTCTCACCAGGTAGGAAATATCATGCACAACATTACAACACAACACATGACAGCACAACGTTGATCAGGGTTTGAAGTTATTTTACTGGCTACTGCTAATCAGACAAATAAACCAACCTCTGATGTACATGCCGGGGCTTTGTCATTACAAATTTATCATTACAAATTACTAACTAAAGGTGAATTTTACAATGATTCACATGATTGCGTCGATCGCCTGAAAACATGTACTTTATGCAGGCCTGATGTTTCATCATCGGCCCTGGAGGAGGGGGACCATTGGTACGTTGATGGGTCCGGTTCCAAGCCAAATGATTCCGTATACTGGTTTGGGTATGCTGTAACGGAACTTCCGAATCGAATTATTGAAGCTTAATCACAAATATAAATCTGCACAAGCTGCTGAGTTGTTTGCGTTGATCACAGCATGCCAATTGGCTAAAGTTAAATCAATAAATATATATACACAGACTTGAAGTATGCTGATGAGGTAGCAAAGTGGGCTGCACGGGAAGGTATGGTAAGCCCAGAGCTGAATCAAGCTGAAGAGACATTACCATTACCGAATCATTACCACACTCGGAACTGCCATTCTAAATGGACAGAAGCTTTCCTGTGTGTGAGGTAAAATTATAAAATGGTGAAAATTTTGTAAAATAAATAATACAGATTCGGCTGACTGAGCTCAGAATCTCACCATCCTCTGTTGTTAATCATTCCATTTGAAATACTAATGGTACGCCTTTGGATGACAAAATTATCTAACAGATGGTCACCTCCTTACTGAGAAAAAAAAAAGTTAGAGCGTTGGAAGGAATACTTTGACGGCCTACTTAACAGGTCAACTCCAGCCCCACTCAAACGCTTTAAACATCATGCAGAACGACTCCGATGTACTACCCATTCTGCCTACCCATTCTTCCAAACCTTTGCTGTCCTTTTTTCTTGCTTTACCCATTCCAGAGCAGTCACCTGAAACCTGATCCACCATCCATGAACTGGTAACCAATGCTGACACTACTTCTGAGATTCAGTTACAACTTCACAAGCTGATGAGAGATTGGCCTTTAGTTTGTACCAGTGGAATTGGTCACACCAATATCAAACATTGCATAATCACTACTGATGAAGTTCCAACCAGGAAAAAATCCTACAGAGTCTCACCAGAAAAGCAGCAGTTCATTGACCAAGAAATCAAGTTAATGTTAGACAAAAAGATAATACAGCCACCAGTCTCTCCTTGGGCCTCACCTGCCGTTCTTGTGCCAAAAAAGGATAGAGGACATAGATTCGGCATTGATTTAAGAGGATTTAATTCCAAAACCCATGGATATTCCATGAGTCTTTGCATGGTGCAGGAAACCCTTCAGTACCCTTGATTTCAAGAGTGGGTATTGGCAGGTAGAGATGAAACCAGAGAACATTCCCAAAACTGCATTTGTTACTTCCTCTGGATTATTTGAGTTCTTACGCTTACCTTTTGGGCTCCAAAATTCTGCCGCCTCCTTTCAATGAATCATGGAGTGTTTGTTAAAAGATTTACATTGTAAGAATTGCTTTGTCTACATTGATGACATTGTGTTTCACTCCAAGACAGCAGAAGACCACCTGATTCATCTTAGTGAAGTCTTCCTGTCTGTACAATGCCGGTCTTTAAATCTAAAAAAAATGCAAAAAGTTATCAAGACAAATCCTGCTAATGTGGATGCAATCACTAAATTTCCTGTTGCTCCATCTCTGAAGGTCTCCCTGGCTGGTACCAGAGATTTATTCCCCAGTTTTCAGAGAAAGCAGCCCCATTGCATGCCTTTTCTTGGGCTTGGATTGATGACTGCCAATGCGCTTTTGAACTTATTAAACAGGACCTGACCCGTGCCCCTGTTTTGAAGGCCCCAGATTGAACAAGTACATTTTAAAGTACAGACTGATGCTAGCGAGGCTGGTTTAGGAGCAGTCCTAACCCAGGAGATAGACGGAGTGGAACATGTCATTGCATATGCTTCACGACTTTTGAAAAGAGCTGAGAAGTCATACTCAGTTTCAGGGGAGTATTGTGCCATGATATGGGCAGTTGAGAAGTGGAGAACCTATCTGGAAGGCTCACCTTCGAAGTGATCCCTGACCAGGCAGCTCTTAATTGGGTTTTCAATCATCCCAAACCATCTTACTGTTTTACTTGTTGGTCAGTTCGCATGCAAGAATTTGACTGTCACTGTCAAATACTGTAAAGGTCAGTGTAACATCATTCCAGATACTCTCTCTCATTGTCACCATGATACCTCCACACCCACTATACTTGCTAATGTCAAATCAAGGGATTCAGCCTCTACATTCTCTAGTTCAATGTAGCTGAGGCAGGTTATAATAAATTTAAGCAATATCACTCAAGCATATCGAGTGCGATATGGCCCTGAATCAGCACAGCTGTGATTCGGCCGCAGCGGCAGAGTGCCGTAGGTAATCACAGCAGTGCTGATTTAGGGCCATAAAGCTGCAAGTGTGATATTGCTTCTATACAACAGTTCAATGAACAGGTAAATTGTAAAAAATTAGGTAAAAAGTAAAAGGGCTAGAAATAACATAAAGCTAAATGTTCACATGGCAAGTTACACAAGGTTAACTATGTCTGCTGCTCCAAACTTACTTCAAATCCCACAGAGTGAGTGTACACAATGACAACATTTTATGATCTTATAAAGATCTTACAACTATTGATATCCCAAAGGAAATTGTCCCTAATGACATTCACCATTTAGCTTATAACATTGTGAGAGTGCTCTTTGTATGCTCGTATGAATGTAACACATCATAAGAAAGGGTTTCCCCACTGTTCAAATGCTCCTCCGATCGCATAATTTATATGGATACTTTTTCCAATTGAATAGACAAAATATTTAATAAAACAATAAAATGCAAAGTAATCACTTTAGTAATCAAATCTAAAAATATATATTTTCTGATTAACAATGGTTTTAAAATGTAACTGTAGTGGAAAACAGTTAGCTAACTAATATTTTGTATTTTAAATACATAATCCCATTACATGGATTCAGTTACTTCCCAACTCTGTTGTTATTGTAATTTGTCTTTAAGAATACTGTATTAATACCTATTATTGAATGAGAAGGTATTTAAAAACATCACTGTGCTTTAGAAACTGATCATCTTAATAAACGTCAGTCATGGTGGATTTGCTAATATGTGCTGTGTAGTAGATTGTTGTCGGGTACATTTTAATGGGATTATATATTAAAAGACCCCAGCAGAAAACCAGCTTCCTCTGGGCTTGGCTAAAGGATTCCTAGATACACATTTGGATACATACTAAATGAGGATTGTGTGTCATTAGAAACTAAACGCTCCATGCAACCCTTTCCTCCTCACTCTTATCTTAGTAATATAACCAAGATTTCTTCATATTAGCATAACGACGGGGAAAAAACATTAGTGAAGGGAAATCTAAGCATTAGCATTCTCCGAAACCCCCCTCCGACTCTCTTAACCCAAGAGTCCCTCCCACAACAAAACTCAGTGTAGCCACGCATGAAGTAACCAATGCTGCAATGCACTGGGTATCTCTTTTTCTCAAACATCTGTTTGAGGGGTTTTACTGGAAGAGAAACAGAGAGAATGCTAATGAAATATCGATAGTACATTTTTGTGGAAAAAAAAGGGGGGGGGGGGTTGTTTAAAATACATTCTATATAGTACATGTGTGGCAGCGGGGGCGTGGTCAAGCGCCCGTCCGGGAGAGAAGAGCGGTAAGGGCGCTCACACCTGAGCTAAATTATGTCTAACACCTGTCTCTAATTGCAGTAGAGCGAGGAGAGCGGATTAAAAGCCAGCAGCCACAGAGCAGAGGAGAGCCCCGACCTACAGCAACCCAGTGTTTCTGTGTCGATATATGTGTGTGTGCACATTATAAAGTGTCAATAAAAAGGCTTACCTTGTGCCGGAGACCTGTTTCCCTGTCCTCTTTCAAGGAAGTTGTCACACTGGCGCCGAAACCCGGAACATTAATAATGGAACAAAGTCAGCCCCATAGAGTCCTCCCAGCTGGCGGAAGTCCTCCAGTCCCTCGCGACACTCCATCAGAGCCACCAGCAATCCCTGCTTGAGCTCCGGCAAGACCAGGATCGTCGGTTCTTCGAAATCATGCGGGCTCAAGCAGAGGACCGACACGCCATCCGGAGCCTACTCAGCCAGGAGGCCGCTCCAGCCGCAGCCGCGACCCCGGACACCAGCGCCACGTTGCCCCCACCAGCGCTGCAGAAGATGGGGCCGGCAGATGACCCTGAGGCGTTCAGTCGACCTCTTCGAGCGGACAGCAGAAATTTGGGGGTGGCCCCAAGACCAATGGGCGGCCCGTCTAGTCCCTCTTCTGTCCGGGAAGCACAACTCGCGGCCCAACAACTGCCGGCAACAAGCCTCCTGGCCTACCACGACCTGAGGAAAGCCATCCTGCAACGGGTTGGTCGGAGCCCGGAGGAAAGTCGCCAGCTCTTCCGGGCCCTGAAGCTCGAAAAGTCCGACCGCCCGTTTGCGTTCACTCAGCGGCTCCGTGATGCCTGTCGGAGGTGGCTGCTCTCGCAGGACCGCGGCGTCGAGGAACTAATCGACCAGGTGGTACTGGAGCAGTTTGTTCAGCGTCTGCCCCGGAAGACGGCCGAGTGGGTCCAGTGCCACCGCCCGGCGTCGCTGGAGGAAGCCGTCCAACTCGCGGAGGACCACATGGCGGCGATTCCCAGGGCGGATGAGCCCTCTCTGTCTGTCTCCCCTTCCCCTGTGTCTTCCCCTGTTTTTTTTCCCTCCCCTCTTCCCTCTCGCTCTGCTCTCTCCCCAGGGTCCGTTCCTGCCCCCCGCAGGTGCGGAGCGTCTGCGCGCCCAGCTCCCCGGCCTTGGGAACACCCGCCAAGCCCTTCCCCATCCTTCAGCCGCTCTCCTCCTCAGGTGGGGGCACCCGCCAGCACGGGTGCGGCCGCAGCGCCTGGGCCGGTCTGCTGGAGGTGCGGAGACCCGGACCACTTCCGGGATCAGTGTCCGCTGATGGAAATAGGGGCAGTGGTGCGGGTCTGCGATGTTCCGCAGGCTGCCCCGATCGGGCTGGAGCGTACGGATTCGGTAAGAATCCAGGGGTACATACCAAGCTTTGTTGGATACCGGCTGTAACCAGACCACCATCCACCAACGCTTGGTTCAACCCGGGGCTTTGGGCTCAGCTAAACTGGTGAGGGTAAGGTGTGTGCACGGGGATGTTCACAAATATCCCGTGGTGACTCTGGCGATCAAATTCAGGGGAGAAAAACATAGTGTAGAGGCAGCGGTTAGTCCCCGCCTCACCCATCCGCTAATTTTGGGTACGGATTGGCCGAATTTTAGAAAGTTATTGGAGGGAGTTTGTGCGGATGGGTCCTGCGTGGAAGTGAAGGGGTGTGTGATGTGCGATGCTTTGGCGGGGGAGGCGGAGCCAGGGCCGTCCTCTGCTGCTCCGAGCAACGTGGGAAGGGGCGAGGTGGACGCTCCTCCTCTCCGGGAATTCTCGGAGGGGGACTTCCCCTTGGAGCAGTCGCGGGATGAAACCCTCAAGCACGCCTTTGACCAAGTGAGAGTAATCGATGGTCAACATCTCCGACCGGGTGTCGCCGTTTCATACCCATATTTTTCACTCATTAAAGATCGGCTATACAGGGTGACGCAGGACGCCCAAACAAAGGAGGAAGTAACCCAATTATTGATTCCACGGAGCCGCCGGGAAATGGTTTTCCAGGCGGCTCACTATAATCCCATGGCCGGTCACCTAGGGGAACGGAAAACACTTCTCCGTCTAATAGCCCGTTTCTATTGGCCGGGCATTGGCGGTGACGTCCGCAGGTGGTGTGCGGCGTGCCGTGAATGTCAGCTGGTAAACCCACCGGCCACCCCAAAAGCGCCGTTGCGCCCTCTACCATTAATCGAGGTCCCCTTCGAAAGAATTGGAATGGACCTCGTCGGGCCATTAGAACGGTCAGCACGCGGACATCGCTTCGTGTTAGTCCTGGTGGATTACGCGACGCGATATCCGGAAGCAGTGCCTCTGAGCAACATCTCCGCACGTAGTGTTGCAGGGGCACTCTTCAAGATAATCTCCCGGGTGGGGATTCCGAAAGAAATCCTCACCGATCAAGGCACGACTTTTATGTCACGGGCACTTCGCGAACTTTACGGGCTCTTGGGCATCAAATCGATTCGCACTAGCGTTTACCATCCTCAGACAGATGGCCTAGTGGAACGATTTAATAAAACGCTTAAGAACATGATTCGTAAATTCGTACACGATGACGCTAGGAATTGGGATAAGTGGCTAGACCCCCTGTTGTTTGCAGTACGAGAGGTCCCGCAAGCCTCCACCGGGTTCTCCCCGTTTGAGCTGCTGTACGGGCGACGCCCCCGCGGTGTCCTTGACGTCATCCGCGAAGCATGGGAGGAAGGACCTTCTAACAGTAAAAATGAAATTCAGTTCGTTCTTGATCTTAGAGCAAAACTCCACACACTGGGGCGACTAACACAGGAAAATTTGCTCCAGGCTCAAGAACGCCAACGCCGGCTGTATGACAGGGGTGCTCGGCTACGGGAATTTGCACCGGGAGACAAAGTACTCGTATTACTCCCAACATCGAGCTCTAAATTACTCGCCAGGTGGCAAGGACCCTTTGAGGTCACACGACGAGTGGGGGATCTCGATTATGAGGTTAAACGTACCGATAGAGGGGGCGCGCGCCAAATTTATCACCTCAACCTCCTAAAATTATGGAGGGAGGAGGCGGCCTCTGTGACGTTGGCCACGGTAGTTCCGGAGAGGGCGGAGCTCGGACCGGAGATAAACAAAAACTTCAATCTCAACACTCCGGTTACTTGTGGGGACCAACTCTCACCGCGGCAGCTCACAGAGGTTTCTGAATTACAGAGGGAATTCGCGGATGTGTTCTCCCCTCTACCGGGCCGTACAAACCTCATACAGCACCACATCGAGACCGAGCCGGGCGCGGTGGTGCGTTGCCGGCCCTATCGCTTACCCGAACATAGAAAGAAAATAGTACGGGAAGAATTAGATGCAATGCTGGATATGGGCGTAATAGAGGAATCCCACAGTGATTGGTCCAGCCCGGTTGTTCTTGTTCCCAAGAGTGATGGGTCTATTCGATTCTGTGTGGATTACAGAAAAGTCAACGCGGTGTCTAAATTTGACGCGTACCCAATGCCCCGGGTTGATGAACTGCTCGATCGGTTAGGTACTGCTCGATTTTATTCGACCTTGGATTTAACAAAGGGTTATTGGCAGATCCCCTTGACACCAATGTCCCGTGAGAAAACAGCCTTCACCACGCCGTTTGGATTACACCAATTCGTGACGCTTCCTTTCGGTTTGTTTGGGGCACCAGCCACGTTTCAGCGACTCATGGATCGGGTCCTCAGACCGCACACCGCGTACGCCGCTGCCTATTTAGATGACATTATCATTTATAGCAATGATTGGCAGCGGCACATGCAACATCTGAGGGCCGTCCTGAGATCGCTGCGGCGGGCGGGGCTCACAGCAAACCCCAAGAAGTGCGCGGTTGGGCGTGTGGAGGTACGGTATCTGGGGTTCCACTTGGGTCATGGCCAGGTGCGTCCCCAAATTGATAAGACCGCGGCGATTGCGACTTGCCCTAGACCTAAGACCAAAAAGGGGTGAGGCAGTTCCTGGGGCTGGCTGGCTATTACAGAAGATTTGTGCCTAATTATTCGGACGTCACCAGCCCGCTGACTGACCTCACTAAAAAGGGGGCTCCAGATCCGGTCCAATGGTCGGAGCAGTGCCAACAGGCGTTCACGCAGATTAAAGCTGCACTTTGTGGGGGCCGCTTTTGCATGCACCTGACTTCTCTCTCCTTTTCTATTACAGACGGACGCTTCAGACAGAGGGCTGGGGGCCGTACTCTCGCAGCTGGTGGAGGGGAGGCGCCCGGTGCTGTACATTAGCCGGAAGCTCTCCTTAAGGGAGACTAAGTACAGCACCGTGGAGAAGGAGTGTCTGGCCATCAAGTGGGCGGTCCTCACCCTCCGGTACTACCTGCTGGGGCGGGCCTTCACCCTCTGCTCGGACCATGCCCCACTGCAGTGGCTCCACTGCATGAAAGATACTAACGCCCGGATCACCCGTTGGTATCTAGCCCTCCAGCCTTTTAAGTTCAAGGTGGTCCACAGACCGGGGGGTGCAGATGGCTGCCGCCGACTTCCTCTCCAGAAATGGGGGGGGAGTGGTAGGCAGGCCGGATGACGCCCCGGCCTGAGTCGGGCGGTGGGGGTATGTGGCAGCGGGGGCGTGGTCAAGCGCCCGTCCGGGAGAGAAGAGCGGTAAGGGCGCTCACACCTGAGCTAAATTATGTCTAACACCTGTCTCTAATTGCAGTAGAGCGAGGAGAGCGGATTAAAAGCCAGCAGCCACAGAGCAGAGGAGAGCCCCGACCTACAGCAACCCAGTGTTTCTGTGTCGATATATGTGTGTGTGCACATTATAAAGTGTCAATAAAAAGGCTTACCTTGTGCCGGAGACCTGTTTCCCTGTCCTCTTTCAAGGAAGTTGTCACAACATGCTACATCCATTCATTAATATGCGGTCAACTTTGATGGTTAGGAGTAATGAAAAGAAAGAAAACAGGAAATAAAACTTGTTAACCTCACTTGCAATAACATGGATGACCTGCCATCTCTAATTAATTGTGCAACTATGTAATGTCAATTACAATAAGATTTTGGTATTCTTGGTACTGACCTGGCATCCTCACACTGCAACTGTGTAGTGTGAACTATTGTAAAAACTGAAGCTAGTGAGATGGCTTTGCTTTCTTGTGATGCATTTAATTATATGAATCAGATTGTGCTGCTTAGATAATTATTATTCTTTATATTGCGGGGGGGAAAAGACGGCTTTATAAATTTGCAGACATGACCAACAGACTGCAAACATTATTAATATTATTGCTGCCTCTTTAAATGTGGATTTTGAAGTTCCAACTGCAATTTTCACATATTAAATCTGAGAATAGTTGAGCCAAACCTACCTGTCACAGGACAGATAATTCGGTAAAAATGAAATTTTGACAAAATATGACAAAGTGCTTTTTACTTTTCACCAGTATAGGTGAAATGTTTAATTGCTGTAACACAATAGGCAAAACAGCGAATTACAAAACTACTGACTGTTTTTAAACAGGTTTCCCAAACATTACCCTATTGGTCAGTCACTGCTTTTTGTCGGACCAACAGGTTGTCCTGTTGTGGGACACAAGATTTGCATTAACCAAATATTAACTTAAATTTTTTTTAAACATTGACGGATAATTCCAAATGCCATACAACATTTGAATAGATAAAAAAGAAACAAGACAACCATTTTATACAAGATAACCTTTTGCACGAGTTTTGACTTTGCTCTGGCTTTCAATCTCACACTGTGTTTGTCTGGGTGCCTTGTTTATTGCCTGGTATTAAATATGCATTTCAGGCGATCTGATCACAAGTGGAAAGGCACCATCATCGTACCTGGTAATATGCATTTCTTGACCACTTGTGTTGGGATTTCAAGTGAAGGGTCTCTGATTTCATAACATCTTGGTTACTGTCATAACCTCCGTTTCCTGATGGAAGGAACGAGACCTTGTGTCAATGTGGTGACACTACAGAGCCCCGAACACCTCCCATTCTTTGAGAAAAGGCCAATGAGAATTGGCGAGTGGAATTTTCAGGCCACTCCCCCGGACATATGGTATGAAAGGAGCTGGAATGCGATTCCATTCAGGTTTTGTTTTGAGGAGCCGAGACAAGGTCCGGCCATTTCAGCAGTTAGTACAGTGTTGTGGCAAGAGGGACACAACGTCTCATTCCCTCCATCAGGGAACGGAGGTTACGACAGTAACCAAGACGTTCCCCTTCTGTCACTCACTCAACGTTGTGTTGATGTAGTGACACTAGAGGTCCCTATAGAAAAATGCCACAACAGCTGAACTTTGATACGTGAACTGCTGATGCAGGTGCAAGCAGGCTGCTGCGTGCGTAATAGCAGGTGCATCAGACTGCATGTAACATCCCCCAACGCCCCAAAAGACTTCATATAGTTCCCCACATCCCTGAAGGGGGGAAGAGACGTAACTAGAATGAGAGCAGGCCGTACCAGCAGCCTTTTCTCTCTATGTTTTCTCTCCACTGAGTATTAGATTTGGCTGAGGCCATCTAACACTATCATACACATTGGGGAAGGTGTTCTTTTCCTTTCCTATACTTTCAGGGGGAAAAGACCCCGTGGAGACCACATCCTGCCCAAAAGGGGAGGTCAACATGTGGCAATACTACACATGGTCTCAGCAGCCGCACATGGAAGAGGCGCCTGAGGCAGGTCCCGCCACGAAAGGCGAGGGGAACTCTACATGCACAGCGACCGGGGGCAGAGAGAGCTCTGCCCAAGGGAGATGTGAGTCTGCCAACTGGGAGACCATACCGCAGAATATACATCATAGGGTTTACCGGAGAAATTGGCACCTGTTGAGCACGTATCCCAGTACAGGGTATATTAGACCCCGTAGTGGGGCTGGCTGCAAACTCCTCCGCCGAGTTTACGAACCATAGGGCTAGGGAGGAAATTCGTCCAGGGTCCACAACTTTGTGGACTTGACCAGGGGTAAAAGTGGAAGGCGCTATACACAAGCGATACACCCGGTCAGCTGTTCCATATTACCAAACTCTACCTGTTCGTACCTGAAAGAACATGAGATGAAACCGGCTCAACACAGAGATTGTAAAATATCAAAATGGTATTGTGTGTTGCCCAGCCCGATCCTCTGCAGATGTCTGCTAGAGAGGTGCCATTGGACAGTGCCCATGAGGATGCCACACTACTTGTAGAGTGTGCTCGAACCCACAAGGGGGCGGACACGTCCTGGGTCTGCTAGGCAAATGTACTGCAATATGTCCACGATCCAGTGTGATAGTCTCTGTTTAGAGACAGCGTTCCCTTTCCGCTGTCCACCAAAGCAGACAAAGAGCTACTCAGTGCGATACAAGTAGGTGTGCAAAGCATGCACCGGACACAGAAACGACAGGGCTGGGTCTGCCTCTTCCCGAGACAGCGCTTGCAGGTTCACCAACTGATCCCTGAAGCGGGTCGTGGGAACCTTGGACACATAGCCCGGTTGGGGTCACAGGATCAACTGAGAATCTGCTGAACCAAACACCAGGATGGAGTTGAGCGCAATCAGGAGGGCCCTCTTTAAGGAGAGGACTTTCAGCTCGACTGACTCTAGCAGTTCAAATGGGGCTCTCCGAAGGCCTAAGAGAACCACGGAGAGATCCCATCAGGGGACGAGGGAGGATTCAGCCTCTGGGTGCCCCTGAGGTACCTGATGATCAGGTCGTGTTTCCCTAGGGACTTACCATCCACCTCGTCGTGGTGTGCGGCTAAAGTGGCTACATATACAGTACCTTCAAGATGGAGGGGGACAGCCGCCCCTCAAGCCTCTCTTGCAGGAAGGAAAGCACTGACCCGACTGTGCATCTCTAGGGGTCTTCAGCTCTGGAAGAACACCAATTCGCAAATAAATGCCACTTCAGGGCATAAAGCTGCCTGGTAGAGGGAGCTCTGGCTTGAGTCATCGTGTCTATGACTGCTGGTGGTAGGCCACTTTGATCTTCTGTGTCCCTTACAAGGGCCAGACGTGGAGGTTCCAGAGGTCTGGGCACAGGTTCCATCTTGTGCCACTTCCCTGAGATAGAAGGACCTTCCTCAGATGAATCTGCCAGGGAGGGCGAGGTCGGTTGCTGAGCGCAGCTCCTGCAGCACATCGGGTCAGGATTACCCATGTGCAGTTCTTTTATTGCCTTGGCCTGGTGTACCTGCAGGATGGCCATGGCATTCAGGGTGGAGACGGAAAGAAGAAAGGGACCAGGGGGCATGGCCATGAGCGGCGCCCTGAACCGAGGAACCAATCATCAAGCCGCGAGTGGTCAGGGGGGGTGGAGGGTTCCATTCCAACCCGATGCTTGCAGCGGCCCAGTAAAGCATGGCGGTCAGCTCTGCATCAGCCTAAGACTGGGTAGGTAGAACCGAAGGTGGCAGCCCAGTCGAGTCATCGGCGTCCAACATCGCCAGTGCGTTCTCCGATGCAGCGATCAAAGCCTCATCCTGCTCGCAGGCCCCAAAAGAGATGTCATGCTGGCCGTGAGGCAGGCTGGTCTCATTTCAGGTCCAGACGGGAGCAAGCGAGTGTGCTGGGGAACAGGAGATCCGCTGGGAATTACCCGGCGAAACCCATTGAACTCCCCAAATAGCCTCCAGCGCCAGCCAGGCCAGCCTCATACCTGTGGGTAGAAGGTGCAGCATGGGGGGGTTGGCTAGAGTGGCTTTCCTGCGGAAGAAAGAAAGCCACGACCGCAACATTGCCATGGCCATATTCTCGCAATGAGAACATGAACCATCCACAAATGCTGCCTCAGTGTGATCGCTGCCCAAACATGTGAGGTAATGCCCGTGGCCATCGGAAGCAGAGAGATATCGACCGCATCCAGGAATCACACAAAAAAGTAAGGCATCTTTATAAAGAAGCATCTTTAAAAAGACGTTCGACATCAATGTGTGTGCTCTAATAGAGAAAATATACTCTTTAGCAGGAATATACACACTTTTAGCGCTGTCGAAGCGGCCAGGGGCTTAATATGCACTCGACGAGCAGAAGGAGAGAAAGCCGCTGGAAATGCATATGCTTCTTAAGAGGTGAATGGAACAGCAGTAGTATTCAGCTCGCTGATAGTACAACCGCTCAGCTCCAAAGAATCTGAATGGAATCGCATTCCAGCTCCTTTTATACCCGTATGTCCGGGGAATGGCATGCAAATTCCACTTGCCAATTCTCATTGGCCTTTTATCAAAGAATGGGAGGTGTTCGGGGCTCTCAAGCGTGACCCCTGGTGTCACTACATTTACAACGTCGAGTGAGTGACAGAAGGGGTACATCAGTTATTATGTCAGTGTGTTACTGTTTGATAATAAAGCACAAAGAAGTATAAAAACAAAACAATAGAGTAATGTTTCTGCCAATTATACTAATCTAAGCGCAAACGTCATTAACTCGTCTGTAACTGAGCTTCAGATGTGTGTGGTTCTCATCTGTGTCCCTTGATGTTAATTTTTGGACCACTGAAAAAGTTCAGTGAACTTGTGCATGTAATTAATGTACAGTATGCACCTTATAACATTTTCAGACTGGAGGGTTATTTTCTTGAAAAGCTGCACCTGTCAAAGTTATTGTTTTAGCACAGCAGTTGATTTTTGACAGGTAGACGTTTCACCCTACAACTTCTTGTTTTACCACACTCTCTTGCAGAGTGAAAAATCTATTATGTATTCACTGTCATGTGTATACAATATAATCGTTGCTACACTGCTGAATAGTACTTATGAAATTAAAAGAAGTATGATGGATAAACTACACTACAATGGATATTTTACCTGAATTCTTAAATTTAACTCAGTTCGTCAGTGATGGAAAAATATTTTTTCTAATGCAACCTCTGGTCGGACTACTCAAACAAACTGAGTAATGTTTTTAAAATGTCACAGTGTGTCAAACGTTTTTTTACTTTTCAAAAAAATAAACTGTGAAAACTTAAAATGGGATAGGGTAAAGTATTTTAACACTAAAATAATAACATATCACTTTTACATGCACTTCTCTTTAAGTCATAGTAGTTTGACTCACCACTGACTACTTTAAAAGGATGTATAGCTGGCTGTGTGGATGTATGTGTGCAAGATCTAGCGGTGTGTATCCATGGCTGTTGGGGATCTTTTGGGCCTGCAGGGCTCCAGGACACTGCAGAAGGTCACAGGCCAGATCTCGCAACCCATGCTGGGCTGCAAAATGCAGGAGAGAAGGGATGTCCTCTGAATGTGACTCTGGAAAAACATTTCAGCACAATCTAATATAAGATAAGATTATTGAAATGCTGAAAAGGTCTCAGTAAAGGGCTCCATTTAAATTAGTTGACTTTCATTAATTGGACACAATGGCAAAAGTTAGCTTACTTTATGGTCTCAATAGCTCCATCTGCTCTCCATCCTAATGAGTAGGTGTCTTAACAACAAACCCCTTGCAGTGTTAATGTACTGTATGAGTGGGCATTTCTATGGGATCAATATCTCGTCAAAAGCATTGCGGTCACAGATCCAAAAATAATAAGTGTGAATCAAATCAATAAGTGTTAATAAAACAATTATAAGCACAGAAAAAAATAATTAGCGAAAAAAAATAACAAGCATGAATCAAAAATATATAAACATGTTTAAAATATGCTGCCAAAAAAAAAAACATCAGAAAATGTAAAGCAAAGTCATCAGAATTGCAAAAAAATCATGTTCCCCTTCTGTCGCTCTCTCCACGTTGTGTCAGAGAAGCGACACTAGGGGTCTCTCTTGAGCGCCGATATTCACCTCTGAACTATGAAAAAAGGCCAATGAGAGTTGGCAACCAGTATTTGCATGTCCCGCCCCCGGACATACGGGTATTTAAGCGGCGCAAATATGGGAGTTCATTCAGAAAATTTCTTCGGAGCCGATGGTCGTGTTTGCAGACTGCTGCGTTTTACACACCAAGTTCCTGCTATCCTCTGCTGCATGCTGTTGGATTCTACGGCGCACAACAGCGGCTTTCTCCTGTTTGCACGGCTGTGCACTTCCTGCCCCTGAGCGCATCGACAGTTGCAGATAAGAAAGATCTCTCACGAGTTCTTTCATTCATAAAAGAGTGATTTTATTTAAAAGAGTAATTTCCTCTAAAAGAGCAAAAACACAGCGGCATTGAACGTCCTTCTCAGGACGGGTCTTTTTAAAGACGGTTTTCCACCTCTGTGTAGTTTCTGGATGCGTTGATTCTCCCCACCTCTGACGGCCATAAAAACTGCCTTGCATTCCTGGGTTGCGATCACACGCAGGCAGCGTTTTTGTGAATGTCTATGTTCTCAGTGCGAGAACATAACCATGACAGCATTGCGGTCGTAGGCTTTTTCTTGTAGTGAGAAAAAAACGCTTTAGCCGCCCCCCGCGCCTCGCCTCCTTCCTACGGGATTGAGGCAGGTGCCGCGGGCGATGAAAACGATCTGGGGACAATGACGGGCTCCGTTTTCGCCGGGTGAACCCCCTCGAAACCCCCCGCCTCCCCGGCATGCTTGCTTGTTTCCGTCCGAGCTCCGTCCGGATGAGCATTCTCTCCAGTGGGTTATGTTTTCAGTGCGAGAACATAACCGCGGCAGCGTTGCGATCCCTGCTTTATCTTGTAGTGAGAGAGAGCCACTTCAGCCGCCCCCCGCGCCTCGCCTCCTTCCTATGGGATTGAGGCAGGCGCCGCGGGCGATGGAGAACGATCTGGGGAGAATAACGGGGCGCTTTCGCCGGGTAAATCCACCTGAAAACCTCCCGCCTCCCCGGCAAGCTTGCCGGCTTCCCGCGAGCTCTGGATTAGTCCGGCCGGCTTAACGGCCTGCCGTCCGGTCCCTCGAGCTCCCTGGCATTGGATGATGACATCAATGCTGCATCGGAGAGCGTAACAGCAGCGCCGGATGCGGATAACTCGCCTGGGCCGCCACCTTTGGGTCCCCGCCCGGTCTGAGCCTGACGCACGAAGGTCCGCTATACCTCCCCGGGCTTAATTGGTTCCGCGGGCATGTGCGCCGCTCACAGCCGTGCCCCCCCGGGCCTCTTCCCGGACGTGCATGACGAGCTGAGCAAGCCCAGCTTCCTCGCTCCTCTGCTCTCGCTACCCTCGGTGGTAGAACGGTCCCAGACCGCTCTCCCCTGCATGCCATGGCCCCCTCCTGCAAGTCCACCAGGCCAGGGCACTCCAAAATCTGCACTTGGGTAGTCCTGTTTTTGACATGCTGCAGGAACTGCACTCAAACAGGCGATGGACACTCAGTGGTCCAGAAACGCAACGATGGACAGGCAGTACAGGAGGCAGACAAAGCACGCTTTCTCAAACTCCCCCGTCTCCCAGTTCCGTCCATTCGGCGACGCCGCGTGACGACTTCGCCCAAAAAGGCAGTACTCAGTGGTGAAGAAACAGATGAAGGCTATTTTCACACATCCTGCCCTGACGCAAACCTGCCGCCAGGGGCCATGCCCTGTCTGCTCGCCGAGGGCGCCCTCCTGTGGCTTTCAAGGAAGAAAGAAAGTGGTGCTCCGCCTCAACTAAGTGAGTGGGCCCAGCTCTCAGCCCCAGCGTCGAGCTCCCCGCAGAAGTTGGACGCCCATCGTCTCACGGCCCCCCTTGTGGACCCAGAAGGCTCCCAGGCACCCCTGAGATGACCGACCCAAAGACCGAGACAGTAGCTCCGGAGCTGGTAAGACAACTCCGTTCCCCGGTGGAGGGCCGGAAGGAGAATTTATTTTTTGTTAAATTCTTTACACACAATAGAGCTATTTCCTTGTTGTCTCTGGGTCACCTGGCCTACAAATGCCATTCTCACGGCACTCTGCTTTCAGGCCTCAACAGTCCCGGCTTACTGGACGCTGTGTCCCCGCCCTCAGCCCCACGACTGTTCCCCGGCCGGCCGGTTCAGACGAGTCCAGAGGACGCCAGCAGACCTCCTCCTCAGTCACGAACCCGCCGTCTGCCAGGTGCGTGGAGCAAGGTAAGTGCTTTGAGTTTATTCTCAGCACCAGAGCCTCGGGACGCTGCAGTGCCTCCCGACGCCACGTTACCTGTTCCGCACTGCTGGGAAGCCCCGCCGGGTACGTCCAAAATACTCGTCCCCTTGGTGCCCCTAGCACGGAGCTTAGAGGCGTGGCTCTCACTGCCCAGCCCGTCACGCTGGCTGCACCGGACCATTTGACTCGGTTACGCCAGGTCTCCGCCCCCCTTCGTGGGCATTCACTTCTCTGCAGTGCACGACAGACATGCTCAGTCCCTGCGCGAAGAAATCGCCTCCCTTTTAATCAAGGACGCGATAGAGCCTGTCCCTCCAACCAAAACGAAGAAGGATTTCTACAGCCCTTACTTCGTTGTACCCAAGAAAGGCGGCGGCGTACGACCGATCTTGGACTTGCGAGTTTTCAATCGGACCTTGTCCAAACTCCCGTTCAAAATGCTCACCCAGAAACAAATTCTATCTGGCGGACGGCATCTAGATTGGTTCGCAGCGATGGACCTGAAGGACGCGTACTTCCACGTCTCAATTCGCCCTCGACATCAACCCTTTCTGCGGTTCGCGTTCGACGGCCAGACGTATCAGTACAAAGTCCTCCCCTTCGGCCTGTCTCTGTCCCCTCGCGTCTTCACGAAGGTCGCAGAGGCGGCTCTTGCCTCGCTACGAGGAGCGGGCATACGCATACTCAATTACCTCGACGATTGGCTCATTCTGGCCTCCTCGCAGGAATTACTATGCGCACACAGAGACCAGGTGCTGGAGCACCTCGGCCGTTTAGGGTTTCAGGTCAACTGGGAAAAGAGCAAGCTCACCCCGGTCCAGAGCATCTCTTTTCTCGGTTTGGAGTTAGACTCAGTCTCAATGACAGCACGTCTCTCCAACGAGCGTGCTCAGTCAGTGCTGGAATGCCTCGCTTCTTTCGAACCAGGCACCGTGGTCCCTTTGAAATGTTTCCAACGGCTCCTGGGGCATATGGCATCCTCCACGGCGGCCGCGCCTCTGGGGTTGATGCATATGAGACCACTTCAGCATTGGCTCCAGACTCGAGTCCCGAGACGAGCATGGCGCCACGGCACGCACGGCGTGGAAGTTACCTCTGCCTGCCGCCAAACCTTCAAACCCTGGACAGACCTCTGCTTTCTACGGGCAGGAGTACCCTTGCAGCAGGTGTCCCGTCGCGTTCTGGTTACAACCGACGCCTCCAAATTGGGTTGGGGCACCGCGTGCAACGGGCGCGCAGCCGCAGGCCGGTGGAACCGAGGCCCGCTGCGCTGGGACATCAACTGCCTAGAGCTGCTGGCCGTTTCTCTTGCCCTGAAGAAATTTCTTCCATTGATTCGTGGCAAGCATGTCCTAGTCAGGACAGACAGCACCACGGTGGTGGCCTACATAAACCGCCAAGGCGGAGTACGCTCCCTCCACACGTCACAGCTCGCCTGTCATCTCCTCCTTTGGAGTCAACAGCGACTGGAGTCACTGCGCGCTACTCACATCCCCGGCAACCTCAATGTGATAGCGGATGCGCTGTCAAGGCAAAACTTGCCCGGCAGAGAGTGGAGGCTCCACCCCCAATCGGTCCAGCTGATTTGGGACAGGTTCGGCAAGGCCCAGGTAGACCTGTTTGCCTCCCAGGAAACCTCCCACTGTCCGCTCTGGTATGCCCTCACAGAGGCTCCCCTTGGGACAGATGCTTTGGCGCACAGCTGGCCCGCGGGGCTGCACAAGTACGCTTTTCCCCCAGTGAGCCTTCTTGCACAGGTGGGGGTCCGAGCCCACTCCACCAGGAGTGTTGCGTCCTCGTGGGCACTGGCTAGGGGCACTGCCCTAGCAGACATTTGTAGAGCAGCGGGCTGGGCAACACCTAACACTTTTGCGAGATTCTACAATCTCCGAGTTGAGTCAGTATCGTCCCGTGTTCTCTCAGGTACCAAGCCCGTAGAACTCGGTGGCACGTCCACGATCTGACCGGGTGAATCGCTTGCACCCAGCCCTTCCCCTAACCAGGGAAACAGTGCACCTTCTTTCCCAGGAGATCCCAGGTTTGGGACACTGGTTGACTCCTCCCTAGCCCTCGTGGGTCGCAGTTCTGCGGAGGAACTCGCCGACCCAAACCACTGCGGGTACCACTAGCTACCCTGTACTGGTATAGGTGCCCCACAGGTAAGGCCTCCTGTTCGGACTCCCCCTGTGTGTAAAACCACGGTTCTGTCCCCTCACGAGAGTTGACTCCGTGTTTCCCTTAGGTAGTTACAGCTGCCTCGGGTGCCGTGCTGTATGCTTCCCCCCTCTGCGAGACCGGATCTACCACCGCACTACTGTTCCGCATAAGACCTAAGTATAGGCCATGCGATGTATTTGCCACTCAAAATTTGCCTCCCCTCCCGGGTAGGTGTGGCCTCCGCAGGGTCTTCTCCGCCCTAATAAGGGCTAAGACCCCCTTCCCTCAATGCGTGTAAGGGCCCCGGCCGTAGTTGCTCTATGCGAGAAACATAGAGAGAAAAGAGGCCCAGCCAGGCTGGCCCGTTCCCATGTTGGCGGCCGTCACCTTTTTACCCCCTCCAGGGTAACGATAAGGAATCCTGATGGCTTAAATGGGGCACTGGGGAAGGGTACATGCAGCCTGATACAGTTGGTCATTCTGCACGTAGGAATACCTGCTCGCTCCTGTATCAGCGGATCACGTACACGGCTCAGCGCATGGCTCTTTTTAAGTGGACCCCTAGTGTCGCTTCTCTGACACAACGTGGAGAGAGCGACAGAGAGGAACGTCTAGGTTACGTATGTAACCTCCGTTCCCGATGGAGGAACGCAGACGCTGTGTCTCCCCTGCCACGTCGCTGAGCCGAGCCCCTGTTGTGGCCAGACCATTTCCGGCTCCTCAGAAAAATCCTGAATGAACTCCCGTATTTGCGCCGCTTAAATACCCGTATGTCCGGGAGCGGGACATGCAAATACTGGTTGCCAACTCTCATTGGCCTTTTTTCATAGTTCAGAAGAGAGACCCCTAGTGTCGCTTCTCTGACACAACGTCTCGTTCCCTCCATCGGGGAACGGAGGTTACATACGTAACCTAGATGTTTTCCTTGGTTATATTAATAGTTTTTTGCTCTGACAATTTTGCTAATATTTTCATTTTTTTTTTGTGTATGCTTACGCTGTATTTTTCTTTGCTTTTGTTTCTGACTTCTGCGCTTGGTTTTCCAAAACTTGTGAGTAGAGCTTCATGTAAATCAGGGGTCGTTTTGCGTCTCCTTTGGTCCACTAGTTCTTGATCGACACAGTTAACCAGTTCTGAAGTCTCAGTTCTGTGAACAAATCGAGGTTAATATGTAATATATAATAAAAACAAATCATTTTAGGGGTTTACCCAGTAGCGATGCAGCAAGTACAGTTTAATGTACTTGTTTTGGGTCTGATTGCTCTACAAAACCTCTTGTTCCCTTGTTCATTGGTTTGAAATGTATGGGATCAAAATCCCTTCAAAAGTATTGCGGTCACGGATCCAAAAATATTAAGCGTGAATCAAAATAATAAGTGTGAATCAAAAAATAATAAGTGCAGATAAAAAAATAACAGAGAAATGAAAGCAAAGTCATTAGAATTGCAAACAAAATAATGTTTTCTTTGTGCTCTCTGACAATTTTGCTCAAATAAAAAAAAAAATGGTACACTTACCCTGTATTTTTCTTTGCTTTTGTTCTGCACTTGGTTTTCCAAAACTTGTGAGTAGAGCTTCATGTAAATCAGGGGGCGTTTTGCATCCCCATTGGTCCACAAGTTCTTGATCGGCAGCTCCTCCTCTAGCCAATCATTCAAAGAGGGGAGGTGATGTCACTCCAGTGTAACTCCAATGGCTCAATATTATATTATTTGTGGTTGATACATATGCTGCTTGTGTCTGTTTTTAGTATTTTCTGCCAGCTCTAAAAAAACAATGTGTCCGAGTAGGCCATTGTCATAGTCTGTATCGAGTCTGCTGAATTCAGTTAGTAGAATCTTAAGTTTAGGTGTTACGATCCCGCGTTGTCTGCCCTGTGTTTTCTGATTCATATATCACTTATCACGTTCCATGTCACGTTTTCCTTGTTGTCCGCCCCGTGTTTCAATGTCCGTGTAAGAAACTATATTTCCCAGGTTTCCCGGCCCTCTCCACTGCCTGCACTGTGTTATTGTCCGCACCTGTTCGTGATTTTGTTATTACCGTGTCTGTCTACTTAAACCCCGTTGGTTTCCCTTTCCTTTGTGGTTCGTTATCGTTGCATGTTATGTTTCTTGTTCATGCCGTTGTTCTCCCGCTGTTCCCCTGGTTCGTTCGAGGTTTACCCTGCCCTTCGTTTATGTTCACTGTCTGTTCTACCCGCTGTGTGTTCTTTTGTGTTTGAGTTAACTTTTTCCCATCGTGGACTTTTCCTTTGTTCCTGTGTTTGTATTATTATTATTTGTTTGTTATTTTGAAATAAACCGCGTTTGGATCCGCACCCCCCGTCTGCCTTCTCCTGCTTTCCACACACGCATAACATTAGGCATTATTTAAGACTTCCTTGTTTGTAGGTTATTGGCTGCATTTCTAAAAAAAAACAAAATGCTGGGTTGGTGTGGCTGTTTGATGCATGTTTTTACTAGCTTTTCAGCTTTTCCATGAAATAAAATCCAGATCCCGACACCAAGGCCAATTACAATACTGATAAATATAGAAATGCCTACATATAATTAGATTTTTTTTTTTATTATATCAAAAATCTAAAAGGTGTGCATTATTGCTGACACTTACAGTACAAGTACACTTTGGAGTTGGTTGTATGCCTGTAAGTCATTTGCTTCAAATGTTACTGAAGTTATGGAAACGTTTGTAAAAGTTTTGGATAATTATGTTCCAATGTTGCCTGTATCTTTAGAGGCTGTCCCTAAATATGCGAATATTTTTTTATAAAAACGTCCAACTATATTTCATTATTTATTGACGTGGGGACGATTGGTCACTTGTTTCTGATTTTGCTGCACTATTATGAAAAAAAAAAATTATATGTAGCCATGCCAACGATGCCAAGGTAGGATCAGTACATAACAGCACATTCAGCAACATGGAAAAGTGGATCAAGTTGGGTTCTGAACTCACGACTACATTGGTACAGCTAATAAAAACATGCGTCAAACATCCACACCAACCCAGCCTTGTTTATTTTTAATTTTTTTTATATATGCAGCCAATAAACTACACAAAAGGAAGTCTTAAATAATGCCTAAACTAAAGACTCTACTAAATAAATTCAGCTGACTCGATACATGTGTTTATGATAATGGCCTGCTCGGACAACACATTGTTTCCTAGAGCTGGCAGAAAATACTCAAAACATAAACAAGCAGCGTATCTATCAACCACAAATTATAAAATATTGAGCAGCAGCTGTCGGAATTGCACTGGAGTGACAACACCTCCCCTGTTCTTATGATTGGCTAGAGGAGGAGCTGCAAACTAACAAGCTTGTTCTGTGATATTCAGAGAGTTGTTTCTGCCCTGTTCAGTCTTTAATGGCCAAATGTCAATATCCCTCATCAAAGGTCCATTTAATGAGTACATTTTATGCCTACATTACATTATATATAGAAGAAACCAAATATTCATGTTTTGCATATAACGTGGTACTCATTTGATCAGTACAAGATTTAAGAAAATCAAGGTGAAATAATTCACAAGCATTAGGGCTGGGCAATATAAATGTATTTACTGAATGTTCACCATACTGTATATTCCCAATTACTTTACTGGTGATATTAAAATTAAGCATCATCAAGAATATTATGATTTTATTATGCCATTTAGTTTCCAAACAGTGTGTCTTATCATTTGAGAGCATAATACAGACATTTTAATATCATATCTGATTTGATCTTCAGTAGCAAAAATGCCAATAGTATTGTTAAATATGATTCATTTCTGTGAATTAATTAGTTCAGTTTTTATTAATTGATTCAAAACTCAGAATCAATGATCATTTAAAACATTTTCATGGAATTATGTAATACATATACATAGGTAAATATTGCTGCATTTTACTATGTATAGTTATTGGTCCATATTATCCCTGAAACACATAACTTATAGCATATCTTTAGATATCGGGACCTCATTTCATTGCCTGTACCTCATCCATTTTTTGTAGTTGTGACCCCACCTCTTTAGTATTCCCCAATCTATCATATATACACACAACCACACATACCCACCCACACCCACACCCACACCCACACACACACCCCCACACACACCCCCACACACACCCCACCCCACACACACACACACACACACACACACACACAAAGCCAAAATTGCAACAAAAAATAAATACATTTTATAATGGTTTAAATGCCTTGATGATTTTTGTGATTATGTGATATCTATCGATATATACGTTTACTACACAGGATATCTATTTCTTTGTTTTTTAACAAGAGTCCTATATTCATAAAAATAAATATTATATCATGTTGATTGTAATGGGTCGGTCGTTCTGTAATGATGTGAGGAAGAGGCAGACAGGAAGTGCGGATCCAAACGCGGTTCTTTTATTGACAAGAAAACAGATACAAACACTGGAACCAAAATAAAGATCCACGAGGGGAAAAATAAACTAAACACTGGATACATATAAAGAGTGAACAGACAGCAAACATCTACGAGAGAGTAGGGTTATCCTCGAACGAACTACACACAGCAGGGAACATGAACAAGGAACGTGAAACTTCAACATCCATGTGCAGTGCAAACAACGACCGACAAGGGAATGGAGGAACAAACAGGGTTTAAATACACAAGGACACAATAAAGACTAAACAAGACACAGGTGAGAACAATGATGAGTGCAGGCAGTGAGGGAGGCCGGGAATTGTGGGAAATGTAGTTTTCTACAAGGGCAGTGAGACTCGGGGTGGACAACAAGGAAAACATGACATGGAATGTGATCAGTGTAGGGTGAAATGGAAAACACGGGATAGACAACAAGGAATCGTGACAGAATCCCCCCTCAAAAGGACCGGATTCCAGGCGGTCCTAAAATCAAAGACAAAAACAATAAAAATGAACAAAGAACCCAGGAGAGAGGGGGTATTCTTGGGAGGAAACCGACAGACAAAGGGGGAAACAAGGGGCACCAAGACAGTTCATGGGGGCACAAGGGGTACTGAGACAATCCACGGGGGCAATTAGGCAGTCCACGGGGGCACAAAGGGCAGACAGGCAGACCAGGGAGGCCGAGAGGGCAGACAGGCAGACCGGGGAGGCCGAGAGGGCAGGCAAGCAATCTATGGGGGTGTGTGAAGGGGACCGGGTCTGGTGGCCTGGGGGGCATCAACCGGGCAGGGACAGGTTCAAGAGGCCTGGAAGGCGGCCACAATGTAGGGATTGGCCTGGGGGGCCTGGGAGCTGGCCACAAGGCGAACACCGGGTCAGGAGGTCTGGGAGTGGGCCATGGGGCAGGGGCAGATTTGGGTGGCCTGGGAGCTGGCCTCTGGGCAGGGACCGGTACATGAGACCTGGGAGGTGGCCACAGGACAGAGGCTGGCGGAGCCGTGTGAGGCGGAGCCAAGGAGGACTTCGGAGGCGGAGCCGTAGATGACTCGGGAGGCGTAGGCAGGGCCGTGGGAGGCTCTGGAGGCGGAGCCGTGGAAGGCCTGGGAGGCGGAGCCGTGGGAGGCTCGGGAGGTGGAGCCGAGGGAGGCGGTGGCTTAGAAGGCTCAGAAGGCGGAGCTGAGGGAGGCTCAGGAGGTGGAGCTGAAGGAGGTTCTGGAGGCTCAGGAGGTGGAGCTGAGGGAGGTTCTTGAGGCTCTGGAGGCAGAGCTGTGGGAGGCCCAGGAGGCAGAGTCGAGGGAGACTCAAGAGGCGGAGCTGAGGGAGGCTCTGGAGGCTCAGACGGCAGAGCTGTGGGAGGCCCAGGAGGCAGAGTCGAGGGAGACTCAGGAGGCGGAGCTGAGGGAGGCTCTGGAGGCTCAGACGGCGGAGCTGTGGGAGGCCCAGGAGGCGGAGTTGAGGGAGGTGGAACCATGGAAAGCCCTGGAGCCTCAGGAGGCGGAGCCGTAGGAGGCTCGGGAGGCTCGGGAGGCGGAGCCCTAGGAGGCTCGGGAGGCGGAGCCCTAGGAGGCTTGGGAGGCGGAGCCCTGGGAGGCTCAAGAGACTTGAGAAGCGGAGCCCTGGGAGGCTCGAGAGGAGGAGCCCTGGAAGACTCGAGAGGCGGAGCCCTGGGAGGCTCGAGAGACTTGAGAGGCGGAGCCCTGGGAGGCTCGAGAGGAGGAGCCCTGGAAGGCTCGAGAGACTTGAGAGGTGGAGCCCTGGGAGACTTGGGAGGCGGAGCCCTGGGAGGCTCGAGGGGAGTCCTGGGAGGCTCGAGAAACTTGAGGGGTGGAGCCCTGGGAGGCTCGGGAGGAGGAGCCCTGGAAGACTCGAGGGACTTGAGAGGCGGAGCCCTGGGAGGCTCTGGAGGCGGAGCCCTAGAAGGCTCGAGGGGCACTGGCTCTGGGATGGTCATGGCTACTGGCGCTGGCTCTTGGACGGTCATGGCTACTGGTGCTGGCTCTTGGCCGGCTCTTGGACGGTCATGGCTACTGGCGCTGGCTCTTGGACGGTCATGGCTACTGGCGCTGGCTCAGGGACAGCCGAGGCTACTGGCGCTGGCTCAGGGACGGCCGAGGCTACAGGCGCTGGCTCAGGGACGGTGGAGGCTACAGGCGCTGGCTCACTGACATCGGGGGCTAATGGCTCTGGCTCGCTGACCGTGGCTGACGAGGACTCAGGCTCGCTGACCGTGGCTGACGAGGGCGCAGGCTCGCTCACCGTGGCTGACGTGGGCGCAGGCTCGCTCACCTTGACAGGCGTGGGCGCAGGCTCGCAGACCGGGGCAGGTGTGGACCAGGAGGCGGAAGCCCGTCTTCTCTTCCTCCTCCGGGCAGATGAAGTGGACCGTGCAGGCTCATGGGAAATGACTGGTGTGGGGGTTTGCTCGCTGGCAGGTGGGGCAGGTGTGATGGGAAGAGCCATGGGCGAGTGGGAAGTCACCACTGCGGGAGGTGAGGTTGGGTCCTCCTCTGCCACGGACACAGTGAGTGGCGAGCCGCTGACCAGCAAAGTCTCTTCCACGATTTCCTGCAGGGTCCAGCCGCGCGTCGCCGGGGGCAGCCGCTCCTTCAGCGTTGCGTTCAAATTGCCCCTAAAGACCACCAGGGCTGAATCCGGGAAGTCCAAGATGTGTGCCAGCTCAAGGAAGTCCTGGATGTGGTCTTCAACCGGTCGGTCCCCTTGCTTTAAACAAAGCAGCTGATAGTTGGCCTGTTGGACCGCTGGATCCATTGGGGGTCGGTTGTTCTGTAATGATGTGAGGAAGAGGCAGACGGGAATTGCGGATCCAAACGCGGTTCTTTTATTGACAAAAAAACAGATACAAACACTGAAACCAAAATAAAGATCCACGAGGGGAAAAATAAACTAAACACGGGATACATACAAAGAGTGAACAGACAGCGAACATCTACGAGAGGGTAGGGTTATCCTCGAATGAACTACACACAGCAGGGAACATGAACAAGGAACGTGAAACTTCAACATCCATGTGTAGTGCAAACAACGACCGACAAGGGAATGGAGGAACAAACAGGGTTTAAATACACAAGGACACAATAAAGACTAAACGAGACACAGGTGAGAATAATGATTAGTGCAGGCAGTGAGGGAGGCCGGGAATTGTGGGAATTGTAGTTTTCTACAAGGACAGTGAGACTCGGGGCGGACAACAAGGAAAACGTGACATGGAATGTGATCAGTGAAGGGTGAAACGGAAAACACGGGGCAGACAACAAGGAATCGTGACATTGATTTTGACTGGATTTAAATTTGACATTGCTGTTTGATGAAGAAACAACATGGAAGTAAACTATAGCAAGTACAACACATGAACAGTAGGATATGACTATTGACATTTGGGTGTCCTATTGAAATCATGTAATTTGTGCATATATTTAGATTCAATTAGTGCCTGAGAAAATACATATGTGTAGCTTATGTGTATGTTATGTGTAGACTATGTGTTATGAGTAGCTCAATATGTGTTTGACAGCCAGTTGTGTCTCAGGAAATTTCAGTGTTACAGTAATGAATCATTTAAAAAATAAATCATCAAAATATATTTTATTTAATTATTTAAAATTTTCTTGTAAATATTTTGACAATTTTACACTACCTGGGCATTTTGAAGATCCATTTTAGATAAATATACGTGCCAGGTCTCTAAAGATGCGAATATGTAAGAGAGTTGAAATTTCAATGCATTTAAGGGTTCATTTCAATTATCCAATCAGTTTATTTAGTAAAGAACAGTAGGGAAAACATGCCTTAATGCTTTTTTAATCATATCTTTTTTTATACTGTACTTTTTATTACACTTTTTATTAAGTAGTGTTGCAATGATTAGATGGCAAGAAATTTCCTTCTACTCAACTCACAAAACAGAGGTAGTAATTATTGGACCTGTCACATCTTTTACGGCATTGAACTTAGGTGTTTTTAATTTAATAGAAATCTGTCCTTTGAAAATCACATTTCCAAGCATTCTTCCACCTCAGAAATATTGTTAAGTTACGACACTGTTTCTGATGCCATTATTTATGCATTCATGACCTCAAGACTAGATTATTGTAATATATTACAGGGAGGATGTCCTGCTGGTTCAATAAATAAACTTCAGTTGGTTTAAAATGCAGCAGCTAGAGTGCTGACTAGAACCAAAAATATGATAATATCAGCACAGTTTTCACAATTATCTGATAAACTTAGTATTAATTTAAAAATTCTGTTAACTACTTATAAAGTTTTGAATGGTTTAGCTCCACGTTACTTAAGTGACTTTCTATCACACTATATTCCATCAAGTTCACTATGATCGCAAAATTATGGCCTGTTGGGAGGTCACGTGATGCCATGAGAGGTTCGGACGTGTGAATGGCGAGCTCTGCGCACTTTGCTAGTTTTGATACTTATATGGAAAATCGTAGTCAGTGGAACAACATCCGAATTGTTGGAATTCCTGAGGGAGCAGAGGGTCAGAATATGGTGGAATTCCTAGACGGGCTCTTTCGGAGTCTGCTTGACATAACAGGTTATAAGCTGTAAATAGGAAAAACAGGGTTCTGGCTCAGCGATCCACTGAGGGAGACAGCCCCCGATCTATTCTGGCTAAATATCTTCGAGCATCCGATCAAGATCTTGTGTTACGCAAGGTGAGGAGTAAAGGAAGGCTTTCTTGGAAGAACCACAACATTTTCTTGTTCAAACTTTGCAAATTCGATAAGAGAGAAATGTGAACAATTCAAGGAATGCAAGAAACTCTTGCATCAATGTAAGGTTGCTTTTGCACTGATGTTCCTGGCCAAATTGAGAAAAGATGCTAAGGATGGCCGCAAAGTATTTACATGTCCCCAACAAGTGATGTCCTTCATAACATTTCAGTGGAATAAGTCATTGTTTGATTCTCACATTTCAGCCGAGTGGGCCTAACTCACTGAACATTCAATTGACCGTCCGAGGAAACTGGGCACCTTTAATATTTCTTTTTGTGCTGGTTCGGCCTAGCAGCCGGAGTTTGTTTTGTGTAGTAACACTCCTTCAGGACAGTGTTGTGGATGAATCTAAATGTTCTTTGTGCTTATGCCTCCTATTGGTTGGAGTTTGTTTTATGGGGTATTTCTTGCAGGACATTGGGTCATCTGTTGCATTGCTCACTGAAGATTAGCTTGACTGCTCGAGGAAACTGAATGGCTTTTTTTTGTGCTGGTTCCACTAGCAGCTGAAGCTTGTTTTGTGGAGGAACACACCTTCGGGACAGTTAAGTGGATGAATCTACACATTCTTTGTGCTCATCCTGCACATTGGCTGGAGTTTGTTTTATAGATTTTTGTCTGTTATGTAATTCTGTCTCACAAAATTTGTATAGAAATACCAGACTTGAGCAATCCGATGGCAAAGTTGTCGAGGGGGCTCTCGTAGGCGTACATGGACTGTTTGAGATTAAAGGGATGGATGCCTTGGTCTTACAGATATTTAGAGACTTTTGAATTCATCAGGTAGGGACTATAAATTATTTTCATCAGTCCATAATATTTATTCTAGAATAGATTTTTTTATAAATATCAAAGTCCCTCATTTCAACTTTTGTTTGGAAACAACTTAGTCTCAGATCATGCCCTGGTAAGTTTAGAGATGTTGCCACATACTAACAAAAATAAATCATATAGTTGGCACTAATGTATCCTTTTGCAAAACCCTGAATTCCCACAAATGTTAAAGGCTGAAATCAGTGTTTATATGGAGACCAACTGGTCTTCAGTATCCTCTGTGGGCGTGGCTTGGGAGGCACTAAAGGCAGTCCTTAGGGGTCGGAACATACAGTATGCCTCATTCATCAAAAAATCCAAGCACGAGAACTCGTGGAGTTGGAATGAATATTAAATGTGCCGAGGCAGAGCTGAAGCTCTGAATGTCTTCTGATGGCCTCAGAGAATTGACCCGATTGAAAAACAGATATAATACTATTTTGTCGTGGAAGGTGGAGTTTTGGATATTCAGGGCGAGACAGTCATACTTTGAGTCAGGGGACAAAGCATGGAAGCTTTTGGCTAGATATATAAAGCAGAGAGAATCTTTTTCTACCATTCCCTCAGTGAAATGTGCTGGTGGTGAAATGTTTACCTCGGCCATTGATATTAATAATACTTTAAAAGAATTCTATCTTGATCTTTATAATTCCACATTTTCGTCTACTGATGAAGGTATTAGAAAATTTGTGGAACCAATAGAACTTCCAAAATGGACGACTGAGCAAAACATTTTCTTGATTCTGAGATAAACTTGGAGGAGCTTGGCGAGATAATTAAGGACTTGCCTACAGGCAAGGCTCCAGGGCCAGATGGCTCTGCCGCTGAATTTTTTAGATCTTATGATATAGAACTGGCTCCACTTTTGTTAGAAGTTTATCCGGAATCATTAAAGAATGGAAAGCTTTCACCAACAATGGCAGAAGCCCAGATCAGTCTGATTCTGAAGGACAAAAATTCCAATTGAGTGTAAGGATTACGTCCAATTTCCCTGATCCAGCTAGATGTAAAAATATTGTCAAAAATTCTTGATAACCGATTAAGTTATGACATCTCTTATACATATAGATCAGGTGGGGTTTATTCGGGCCGCAGCTCTCCTAATAACATTAGGCGTTTCATCAATATCATGTGGTCAGTGGCGAATGATCAGACTCCAGTAGTTGCCATCTCACTTGATGCCGAAATGGCATTTGATATTGTAGAATGGCATTATCTTTTTAAGATTTTGGAAATATACAGGCTCGGGAATACTTTTAGTGGATGGATTAAGTTTCTTTATAGACACCCAATAGCGGCAGTACAAACAAATTGATTAATTTCAGAATATTTTACTCTGGATAGGGGCACCCATCAGGGTTGTCCTCTTTCCCCATTACTGTTCTGTCTTGCCCTGGAACCATTAGCAGCCACAATAAGAAGGGAAGATGATTTTCCAGGGGTGGTGGCAGGAGGTATGGTGCATAAGCTTTAGATTTACGCAGATATTTTATTATTTGTCTCTGACACTACTAGATCTATGCCTTGCCTCCACAGATTCATTCATTCCTTTTCTAATTTCTCACGATACAGAGTCAATTGGTCTAAATCCGAAGCTTTGGCTCTGACAGTGTACTGCCCAGTAATGGCTTTCCAGCCGGGGTTCACGTATTCCCTGGACTCCCTCTCCCACACTGTCAGTCACCTGCTCTCACTCACCCGAGTTTCAATTACGCACACCTGCTGCTCATTATCACCTCGTTCAGAACTGTATTTAAACCTCACTCTCACACTCTGTCAGCGTCTAGCCTTGTTGTGAGGTACCTTGGACTTCCCTCTCATTCAGCTGCAGTTAAATCTACTTCTCTGTTACTGACTTTTCAACGATCTGTTCTGGAAATTATTAGAGGAATTATACTATGAATTTGGTGATAAGCTTGATCTACTTACATATTTATCCTCATCAGTTTGTCTATGATCCTCTTAAGACGCATCAGATAAGTGACTATGTGATATTCAAGTTTACCGCATATCTACTCACCTGTTTGAAACGTACCTGTTCAACTATGAGCACTTCTGAATGCTCAGGAAACATGAATCTGAAAATGCTGAGAATTCCTTGTGTTTGGATATCCTTCCCTGGTCCACTATTTGTGCACATGACTCACCTGTGTTCCTGTTTGATATTGAAGTTGCCTGTTTGAGCACATGATGTGACGTACCTTTGATCCTGTTTTATGTTGAAGTTAACTGTTTGGCCACCTGTTGGTTAATAATCTACACTTGTAGATTTGTGCCTTCTGCCTTGGTTCCCTGTCTGGTCCTAGACTGTCTCCAAAGACAGTGTACTTAACCTGTATACTTACCTTGCCTGCTTACCTGCCTAATTCAGTGTCCTGATCAATAAACTCCCACACTTGGGTTCATCTCCAGCTTCAGTGTCTGTGTATCATTACACCGGGTGCCTTCCAGTGACCCAAACAGGGCATTAAGTATTTGGGCATTTTATTCCCAGCAAATTTGTCTGATTTAGTTAGTTAATTTTTACCCCTTTTTCGAGCGATGTGGGCTTCATTACATTTATCTATGATTGGGAAGGTTATTGTTATTAAAATGAATTGTATTCCAAAATTTAACTACCTGCTACAATCTCTCGCAGTAGATGTCCCCCTCTCTTATTTCAAGCAATTTGATAGCATAGCGAAGTCATTCATTTGGAATGGTTCCTAGATCACATTTTAATTAGTAACATAGGCTGATTGACAAAGGTGGGCTAGGCCTACCTAAGATTTTGTTTTATTACTATGCATTCAGTCTCAGACATTTGGCTCATTTATTGATTCCACCTGAGAAAGACCCTCCCTTGTTCTTGCCCCTATTTCACCATTGCAAAGCCTTTATATCAAACTAATCAGAGAAGTTAAGTTACACCCCGTTATCTCACATTTGCACTAAATATGGACAAATATGTCTAGAGCAGTGTTTCCCAAACTGGGGTACTTGTACCCCTGGGGGTACGTGAGGTGACAATGGGGGTACGCGAATGGCATTCTGAGAGTTCTTTCAATTTCATCACAGTCTAAAATAACATTAAAATCCAATTCATGTATTTCTCACTGGCAAAAATTATTTTGTGAGCCCTCTAGTGTAGAAACACCAAAATGGTTGTGTCATAAAGGACAGAAAAATATGCAATGAAATAACACGATATTTTGCAGTAAAAAAATGTATTTACTCATGCGTCGTGTGTCACACAAGTATATTTTTTTGTTAGCCCAGCCCAGTGCTAGGTGACGTAGCTATGTGATAGCAAGTAAAATACTTCACAGTTTTTCCAGACTCTCACATGTCAGTCGTCCATGATTTTAGTTTAGTTTAGTTTTTTTTTCTGTAGTTTAAAACGTTATTTGTATTTAAGGTTAGATGCATAGGAAGTTTTGATTCTGATTGTATAAGTTCATAAGATTTGATGACAGGTGTCAGACTTTCAGCAGCACCAAATCATTTTCCATATTCACATGCAGTAAATTTCAATCACATTTGCTCGCAAGGTAGAGACCTGTTTTTACATTGTTGCATGATGTTTTTTCAGCAAATGAGCTCAACATTGCTGACAGTGTCAAATGTGACATAAAAAGCACATTGAGCTGGCCGCACAATTGCACAGATACTTACCTTCAATGCTCAAATTCGGCCAGCAATGCCGTACCTGCAGTGATGCACAATTCTAGGCAAAAAACTGAATGCTATTCTTGGATACACGCGACACGATGAGGGGGGCGTTTTAAAGTTAGACAGTTATATCACATCTAGCATTCCCATCTCAATCGGTAAGCCATTTACTCAGTATACGTTTATGATTAATATAACATGACAAATATAACATGTTTAATATAAGGGAGTTGTTTTACAAAGATAATTTTGTTAAACAGACATTTTTTCAAATTATCTTGTGTGAAATGTATCTATGCCTTAGAGAGGGACACGCGAAAGGATGTTGAATATTTGAAAGGGTACGCCACTGTAAAAAGTTTGGGAACCACTGGTCTAGAGTGTTTAGGACATTAATTTAAATGTTGCCTCGAGCGTATGGCTGAACCCAAAATTATGCTTTAATAAGTCCCCCTTCAACTGGTCAGAGGGGATTGTGAGGGAGGTTAATACCCTATATGAGAGTGGAGTGTTGAGATCTTTTGAAAATTTGGTTCAACATTTTGGGATTCCCAGATCTTAGTTTTATAAGTATTTACAGCTTCTCTACAAGCTTTGTACTATTTTTGGGAGTAGCATACACTCCCCTAAAGCAGCAGATACTCTGGGAATGGTGATTACTTATTTTGGAAAATGTCATGAGGCATCAGTGTATTACTCCTGGGGGATGGAGCTTTAACCTCTTTCAAAAGATTATGGGAGAAAGATATATACTTAGTATTGGAGGAGGGAGTGTGGGCTAGGATTAAAAACAATGTCAAGTCTGCATCTAGAAATGCAAGGGTGTGCCTTATGCAAATCAAGATTTCACACTGATTTCATTGGACCACCTCTAGATTGTAAAGGCTTGGTCTCAAAAACATGCCCACCTGCTGGCGATGCCAATCGGAGAATAGAGACACGGCCCATGATTTTTGGTGGTGTGTTGAGATCCAGGAATTTTGGTTGAAGTTTCAGAGTTTTGTGTGTGACTTGTTGGGCACTCAGATTTCGTTTTGCCCCAGATTCTGTGTTTTGGGCAATGGGGCAGTCATCAATGTGGGGACTAAACACATACAAAATAGGGTTCTAATCAGTGTAATGATCGCCAGGCAAATTATTTTAAGGGGATGGAGGTCGGCTGGGTGCCCCCATTTCAGGAGTGGTGCACGGATATGGGGAGGGTGGCTGATTTTGAGGAAGTGTTATTTAGAAGACTGGGTAACTTAGATTGGTTTGTTGGGATATGGGACAACTTTTTGCAGTAGATCCAGGTCTTGACCGCATAACAGTTCCATATCACCTCTCCAAATTATTTCAGTTATTTCAAAGAGCCCTACAGGCTACCACAGCAAAATATCCAATTAAAACAAAGACATGGGTTAAAGTAAATTGGTTAAGGAAGTCAAAACCATGTCTAAAATATCCAACAAATATTTCAATTTAATTTAGAAAGAGCCCTCGCACACCCTCGTCTCCCCGCACTTACAAAAGATCACACACACACTCGCACACTCTGAGACTCGAGTTGCAATCGTAAAATAGAGCCGCACACCTGCGACTTGATCAATACAATTTCTATTATCCAAAATAACTTTTAATGTTTCAATATATTTCGCCCTAATCAGCCTCACATAGCTGTAGTGTAAAACACTGCGCTACCCCACGATTCTCTCACACACACACAGAGAGAGAGAGAGAGAGAGAGAGAGAGAGAGAGAGAAACTGAATCTGCTGGCAGGTTACTGTCAGTCCTGGGCTCTGACAGTCAACCACCATAAAACAAAATTTATGATTTTCAAAAGAAAATCCAGATCTCAAAACATACACCTCGGCCTGAAACTCACTCCAACTTTACTTTGGCTGTGAATGAACTCAAAAAGAAAGCTCAAAGGGCTTTCTATGCCATTAAAAGATAAATTTAAAATTGATATTCCAACTTTGTTCTCCAACAAATTTGGCCAAAACCCTCACCTTTTAAATATCAAAAAAAGAGCTGGAATAAAATTATGGAAAATCCTAAAGGCAAGTGGCCCCTGATTCAACAAGGTGAATCTCGATCTACATCTCGATTCCACCTCAATGCAGACCCTTCCTGCCAGTTCACCATAAGCCAGCATCTCTGCATCAATCAATTACATTCGAATATAGCCCATTATATGCCCTTCCTTCAAATGCAGTGATTATTCATATTGCTAAGTGAGTTCTCATTTATTTGTAGCATAAACCTTTAACACAAAAACAAGGGCTCCTCCTGTTCAACCCAGTGTGGTCCTGTGGTCGAGGATTCAGCCCATTCATTTTGCATAGTGAGATTGTTTAAAATGCAGCACATATCACTTTCAGCACTGAGCAACTCAGCAAAATACAACATAAACCATTCTCACATGAATTGTATTCCATCCACAGTGCGGTACCGCGCTCAACGATTCAGCACGGTCATATCGCAAAGAGAGGGAGGTCTCTCTTTTTAAATAAACTTTAATCAATTAATTTAAATTCAGCACGTGCTCTCCCGTTTAAATGCAGCGTAAGTCACCACTGTTATGAACGCAGGAGAAGGCAAACCTCGGGAGGCGGAGCCCTGGAAGGCTCGGGAGGCTCGAGAGGCGGAGCCCTGGGAGGCTCGAGATGCGCTGGCTCTTGGACGGTCATGGCTACAGGCGCTGGCTCTGGGACGGTCATGGCTACAGGCGCTGGCTCTTGGACGGTCATGGCTACTGGCGCTGGCTCTGGGACGGTCATGGCTACTGGCGCTGGCTCTGGGATGGTCGAGGCTACTGGCGCTGGCTCTGGGACGGTCGAGGCTACAGGAGCTGGCTCTGGGACGTTCGAGGCTTCAGGCACTGGCTCACTGATGTTCGTGGCTTCAGGCACAGGCTCACTGACATTCGAGGCTACAGGCACTGGCTCACTGACGTTCGAGGCTACAGGTACTGGCTTGTTGGACATGGTATGCGTGAGCTCTGGTTTGCTGACCGTGGCAGGCACTGGCTCTGGCTCGCTGACCGTGGCAGGCTCTGGCTCGCTGACCGTGGCAGGCGTGAACTGGGGAGCGGAAGCCTTTCCTCTCCTCCTCCTCCGGGCGGACGAAGTTGGCAGCTCTGGCTCGTTGGACAAGGCAGGCGTGGGCGTTGGCTCGCTGGCCGTGGCGGAGAGCCCAGGGGCGGGAGCCGGGATCGAGAGAGGTGGTTCCCCGGCAGCGAGTTCCTTCACGACGATACTCACATACTCCTGCCAGGTGTAGTCTCCGGTCTCCGGCAATTCCCAATGCAGGTGTGATGGTAGTGTGGTGATGGTGAATGGAGTCGGTAGATGGTCTTCAAGGAAGAGTCATCGAAACCGGTGTGGATGGCAACAGTGGAGAAGTAGTAGGAGTACTCGCAGATTGACAAATCCGCCTGGACCAGTTCCGTGAAGAAAGCTGCTAGATCCATTTATGGTCGATCGTTCTGTTCTGAACGCAGGAGAAGGCAGACAAGGAGTGGGAATCTAGGTGCAGCTTTATTGAAAATGATCAAGGCTAATGACTGGTACAAACAAAACATCCACGATGGGAGAACAAAACATAAACACGAAAAACATCCAGAACACAGGTTGGGGAAACATCCACGGAGGGCAAAGGTAACAATAACACTAACATTCAAGAGTCTACATACAAACATCCACATTCATCAACAATCAACAGGGGAATGGAGAAACAGCAGGGTTTAAATACACAGGAGACATGATGATGACAAACGACAATCAGGTGAGAACAAACCATTATAAAGCCCTAAAATACCCAAGAGCTGAGTGAGGCCACCTGGTGCTGAGACTGACTGACCTCACTCCTACAGAGATCAGACAACCTCAGAACAAACTCACAATCATTCGGACCAACCAAATTATGAAAAAGACAAATACATCACCAATTGGACAAACACCATTCAAAATCAACACAAATTGGACTGTTATTCTGCACTAAATTTAGAGTACACCGTGGCAAACTACCTGAGCAAGGTGACAGATGTGTATTTAAGCACTGACGATGTACAGACTCAGCGAGCACAGTCTGGCCATAGAGATGGGGTGGTGGTATCCCGTGAGGAGAGACTCTGCTCCCACTGCAATCTGAGAATGATGGAGACAGAGCTGCACTTCCTCATGGAATGCCCAAAATATGAAATCATCAGAAACCACTATTAGCCCAAAATTAACAAAATATTTCCCCAATTTAATAATTGCACCCAACTGAAAAAAATAAAGTTGAATGTGCAAACAGAGCTGCAAGACTTGTAGCATCCTGTCATCTCCTGAGGGACAACCACAGCTAAGAAATGAACATTAAATAAATGTATTATAAAAAATGTAACACCCCCCACTCACACCACAAACCTCTCATTACACATGAATGTAGATAATGATTAATTAAGTTTATATAGTTCATTGGTTAAAGTTAACATGATACATAATTGATCATAATCATTTTTATTATCTGTTTTTCTTTAACGATTTTTCAATGTATTTCCTTTTATATTGCTTGTTCAAATCCTAATTCAATTGTTCTAGAAATACAGAGCTGTCATGTCAGCGCACTCCTGCATCTCAGTCAGGATGAAAAAAAAGTTGTATAAGGGGAATATGGTGACTTGCATCTTGGCAATTTTGAAACTATGTCACTTCTGACCAGAGCTGCAATAAAAAAGGTAATCCCAGAAGCGATCTCTCTCATTTTCTGAGTTTCTCTCTTGAATCCCTCAAACTCTCACACACATGCACAAACGCACTAACTTGTTACTCCAGTAAGTTCTCACGAGCGCAAGCATCCGTTGCTAGTTCTAACATGACGTTTTTGAATTAGCAATGAAGGCTCCGGCTGTATTAAAACAAGATGCTGAATATGAGGTGGAAGAAAGTAGTTCCACTCACAAGGGCATTTTAGGGATGAAAATCAGAAAATGTCTTGAGATAAAACCCTGAACGATGTCTTAAGGTGTGGTAACCATGGTATAAGCGGAATAATGACTCCAGCCCATTAAATTGTTTAAAAATAATGTACACCCGATGTGGTAATGCGGTCATGACACACAGCGGAGTGTGCATTATTTTTAAACAATTCAACGGGCCGTTGTCAATTATTCCTTACTAAAACTTTGGCCATACTTAGTTTACTCATTTTAAACCATGACTTGTACTACACATAAATAACTAATATTGGCATTATATTCATGCTGTTTAGCCAGAGGGGAACTGGCCCCCACAGTGAGCCTGATTTCCCCTAAGGTTATTTTTCTCCATTAAGCATCTTATTGAGTATTGAGTCTTGTTATCAGTTCTGTTGTGTCATTGGTTCATGTTTCATTGTCTTATTATTAGTTCAGTCTTGTGATTGGTTGTCTTGTTTACTTGTTACTTGTTTACTTGTTACCCATGTCTGTGTATTTAAACTTTCATGTTTGCCATGGTCCTTTGTCATGTATTGTTGGTTTAACGTCATGTCATGTCAAGTCTAATCATGTATAATCCAGTTCCCCTTCTGTCACTCACTCGACGTTGTGTCGATGATCCAAACGTGAAACATAACAAAACATAAATGTCCCTGATGGAGGGAACAAGACTTTGTGTCTCTCCTGCCACAACACTGAACTACCTGTTGAAATGGCCGAGACCCGAGGCTCCTCAGTGCGAAACCTGAATGAGTGGCTGCATTCCAGCTCCTTTTATACCTGTATGTCCAAGGGAGTGGCATGCAAATTCCACTCTGCAATTTTCATTGGTCTTTTCTCAAATATCAGAGATGTCAAAGAGCGACCCCTAGTGTCACTTCATTGACACAAATCTCGTTCCCTCCATCAGGGAATGGAGGTTACGAGAGTAACCGAGACATTTATGTTTTGTTATGTTTCACGTTTGGATGCCAGTGTAAATAAACTGCACTTGGGTTCTTCACATCATCTTCGTCTGCCTATCATTGCCAGCTACGTTACGGTCACATTTAGCCTGCTCACTTGAGGTCTAAGTTAAAATATTATTAACTTATTTATTTACTTATTTATTTTAAGGCTAAATTTACCATTATGTTTATCAAACAATTATGACTAAGACATTACGGATATTACAGCTTAATTTTCTGTAAAGCTGCTTTGAAATCATATGATATGAAAAGCGCTATACAAATAAAAATGTCTTGACATTTGATTAGCATTAAACATATTGAATCTATTTTTGTTTGGACAGAAAGATGATTTTTGATAAAGCTTGTCTCTTCCGAAAAATCACACTTTTAAGCCATTTCAGAGCAAATAGTGTACATAGATATATAGTGAGATATATATTGCTGTTATGTATTGACTCTGATTGCAATACATAGATGTAGGCACTACTTTGTGGCGCGTTAGAACATTACGCTCCACTATGAGTGTGTGTGTGTTAAGTCAGCGGATTGATGCATGTTTGTTCTGTGTGCGATGATGGTTCAGTAAATACAATCATCTCAACTGTGACTGCGAGTCTGTGTTTATTAAAGGTTATGTTAAGAGAAGAAACATAACAAAACTGGCGACGAGTCTTAAGAAGAACCCGCGAAATACATCAGATTGAATAAGACCGGTATAAAGTTTTGAATGGACTTGGTTTTGTGGACGAAAGTTTCGTCTGCTCACCCCGCAGTTCTGCCGTGGACGAGCTAGCTGGAGGTGGGGACGTTTGTTCATCAAGACCAAGGTAAAAGTGATTAGACGCCAAGAAGCAAAAATGGCTGGAATATTGGGACATATGGACAGTTTTGATAGTTCGGTGGAGGACTGGACAACATATGTGGAAAGAGTTGAGCAGTACTGTCTAGCAAACGAGATACAGAACGAAAGACAAGTAGCAGTCCTACTAAGTGTTATGGGCGCGAAAACTTACAACCTACTCCGCAGCCTTGTTGCTCCAGCTAAACCGGCGGACAAAACATTTGATGAAATAACGCGAACGCTGAAAAGTCACCTAAACCCAGCGCCATTAGTGATCGCTGAGCGTTTTAGATTTCACAAGAGAAACCAGTCAAAAAGTGAGTCCATGTCAGAATACATCGCTGAGCTGAGGAAACTAGCCGAGCATTGCCAGTTTAGAGATGGATTTTCTGACGCTTTGAGGGACCGGTTCGTGTGCGGGCTGCACAACGAGAGCATTCAAAAACGGCTTTTGACGGAGGACAAGCTTACTTTACAACGAGCAGTGGAAATTGCGGTTTCAGTGGAGACAGCAGCAAGGGATGCAACAGAACTGCAAGGTAAAAACCCAACGACATGTTCTGTATTCAAAATGCACTCCAAGCTGTGCAATACCAAAGCAAAGCCCTGCTTCAGATGCGGTAAACAGTCACATGACCCCACGGAGTGTTGGTTTAAAGATAAAGACTGCCGGCAATGTAATAAGAGGGGGCACATACAGAAAATGTGTAAATCAAAGTACAGCAACTCTAAAGAGAAAGTAAATGTAAAAAGAGGGCAGAGGCTTCACAAAGTAGCACGAACAGACTCTGACAGTTCTAGTGAGGAAGAATTGGCTTGTTTAGGGTTGTATGCGACAGAAAAGGATGACAGTGATGTGATATGGCTGACACCAAAAGTCAATGGAGTGCCATTAAAAATGGAACTAGACACCGGGTCAGCGCTGTCAATCATATCTTTCAAGGATTACAAGAAAAACTTTCCAGACACAAAACTGTCACGCACCAGAGTAAAGTTGAAAACATACACGGGTGAAAAAGTCACACCACTGGGAAAACTCAAAGTGAAAGTGAAATATAAAAACCAAACTTGCAATCTTGAGCTGTTTGTTCTGAAGGATGGAGGGGTGCCACTGTTTGGTCGCAGATGGCTAAGACAGATCAGGCTCAACTGGCATGAAATAAAGACTTTGCGTATTGCCTCCAAGCAACTCACTGACAAAAAGTTATCTGAAATACTTGACAAGCATGCACAAGTCTTTAGTGAAGGCATTGGAACCATGAAACACATCAAAGCGCGTCTTGAGCTACAAGAAGATGCAAAACCAAAGTTTCACAAAGCACGACCTGTTCCATATGCTCTACGGCCAAAAGTGGAAGCTGAACTGCAACATCTCATGGATCAACAGATATTATCCAAGGTGGACTGGTCTGAATGGGCTACACCAATTGTGCCTGTGGCTAAAAAGTCTTCAGACAAGTTGCGCATTTGTGGTGATTTCAAAGTAACTGTTAATCCTGTACTTCATGCAGATCAGTATCCACTACCTCGCATTGATGACATTTTTGCATCCTTAGCAAATGGTGAACATTTCACAAAGATTGACCTTGCACAAGCTTATCTACAAATGGAGATGGATGAAAGTTCACGCTAGTACCTCACCATTAACACCCACAAAGGTCTATACCAATACAATCGGCTTGTATTTGGCATTACTAGTGCTCCAGAAATCTGGCAACGTGCTATGGACCAGGTGCTACAAGGAATTTCAGGTACTCAATGTTACTTGGATGACATTATTGTGACAGGCTCAGACGAAAACTCACATTTGGTCAATTTGGATGCAGTTTTGACAAAACTGGAGGAATATGGGCTTAAGGCAAATAGGAAGAAATGCGAGTTCTTCAAGGAGTCCATTGAGTATTGTGGTCACAAAACAGATAAACAGGGACTTCACAAAACTCAGGACAAAACTGAGGCCGTTGTGAATTCTCCACAACCGGAAAACGTAAGTCAGTTACGTTCATTTCTTGGCCTCGTTAACTATTACCATAAGTTTTTGCCAAATCTTTCAACGGTGTTGCACCCACTCAATGCGCTGTTGCATCAAAACACAAAGTGGGATTGGACTAGAGACTGTGAGCAGGCATTTAAAAAGGCAAAGAAACTCATCATTTCAGACAAAGTGCTGACTCATTATGACCCAAATTTGCCCTTGCGCCTAGCATGTGACGCTTTGCCTTACGGTATTGGTGCCGTTCTGTCACACAAAATGAGTGATGGCTCTGAACGCCCCATAGCTTTTGCATCATGTTCTCTGTCACCAGCAGAGCGTAATTACGCACAGATAGACAGAGAAGCTTTAAGTTTAGTGTGGGGAGTGAAAAAGTTTAACCAGTATCTATATGGCAAGCATTTCACGCTGATTACAGACCATCAGCCACTAGTTTCTATTTCCAGTCCACACAAAGGTGTTCCGGCAATGGCTGCGGCTCGGTTACAGCATTGGGCTCTTTTTCTGGGAGCGCACACCTACACCATTGAATACAAAGGGACAAAACTACATGGAAATGCAGATGGACTGTCCTGTCTGCCTCAGTCACTGTCAGGGAAGGGCTCTGATCCTGCTTTAAACCTTCACATGTTACAAATGGAAACGCTCCCTGTGACAAGTGCACAAATAAGCAAAGAAACAAGAAATGACCCATTGCTTTCCAGAGTGTATGATTTAACTGTGAATGGTTGGACAGCACGCACAGATACAGAACTTTCGGACTATTTCACCAGAAAAGACCAACTTACCGTGTGTCAAGGATGTGTCATGTGGGGTCACGTGTAATTGTACCTCCCAAACTGCGACCCAAAGTTCTTAACTCACTGCATGATGGACACATGGGTGTGGTGAAAATGAAAAGTCTCGCTAGAAGTTATGTATGGTGGCCTGGCCTTGACAACCAAATTGAAACTCTGGTCAAAACATGCACAGGTTGCCACCACACTCAGCGCCAACCTCAGATTGCACCCGTTCACACTTGGGAATGGCCAGTTGCCCCATGGCAACGCCTTCATATCGACTACGCTGGACCTTTCTTGGATCACATGTTCCTTATTGTGGTCGACGCTCATTCCAAGTGGCCCGAGGTTTTCACTGTGAAGAAAGCAACTTCAACTGTAACAGTGAACCTATTACAGATGCTTTTTGCTCGCACTGGATACCCGCTACAACTTGTAAGTGACAATGGTACCCAGTTTACCAGTGAGGAGTTCCAAACTTTCCTGAAAATCAACGGGATTAAACACTTCACATCTGCTCCTCACCATCCGGCAACTAATGGACTAGCTGAACGGTTTGTACAAACCTTTAAACAGTCCATGAAAGCAAGTAGAAAGGAGGAAGTGCCACTGCAGCAGAAAATTGCCAACTTTCTGCTGGCGTACAGAAACACTCCACACACTACAACTGGACAGTCACCGTCAATGTTGTTTATGGGAAGAAACTTGAGATCTCGCTTGGATCTAGTGAAACCGGACATTCAAAAACAGGTGTCAAACAAACAATGTTCACCCATTCAACAACAAAGGAAACTGAGATCATTTGACGTTGGACAAAAAGTACTGGCAAGAGACTATCGCAGCCAGAGTGACAAATGGCAACAAGCAGAAATCTTGTCACAAACTGGACCGCTGTCACACACTGTGAGTGTGGAACCCAATGTCGTCTGGCGCAGACATGTTGATCAACTTCTTGATGCTTCACCTGGAAAGGTGACTGGTCAAACTGGGACATCTGCTGTTCTACCGAATCTAGGGGACAGTACTACAACACCGGACATGACAACTGTGGAAAATATGCTTACACCAGAGGCAGTGAACATACCTCAACCAACGACAAACCTGCCTGATCCATTGGAACGCAGATATCCGGAGAGGGTTCGCAAACCTCCGGACAGACTTGATTTATAACATTAAAAAACAAAGTAAAGGAAGAGAAAATGTTCTGTTAAACATATATATATATATATATATATATATATATATATATATATATATAAAAAATAAAAAAAGTTATTGAAATGTTGTGAAATTTTAATTGTTTTCAAATTGGATATTGGTAAATCAATATAATTTTTGTTTGATGATTATAAGTGCATCAAAGCTGGAAGGGAGGAATTGTTATGTATTGACTCTGATTGCAATACATAGATTTAGGCACTACTTTGTGGCGCGTTAGAACATTACGCTCCACTATGAGTGTGTGTGTTAAGTCAGCGGATTGATGCATGTTTGTTCTGTGTGCGATGATGGTTCAGTAAATACAATTGTCTCAACTGTGACTGCGAGTCTGTGTTTATTAAAGGTTATGTTAAGAGAAGAAACATAACAATTGCCTAGCATCAATAGGCTGAAAAGTTTTGTTATATATATTTTTGAGCTACATCACCAAGCCCTAATCTGCAAACATATAACTCGTGAGGATATAGGACTACAAGATGTTTTCTCAGAGGAAAGGAAATGCAAATATCTGTCAAGTAGAACTAAAGGTCAAATTAAAGCTTGCCGGATTTAAAAAAACAAACATTTTTATCTAGTCAATTTGTTGAAGTGAAGGGGATGAAATGTATCAGGGATTTGTAACGTCAGCTGAAAATTAATTTCAGAGGTGGCTTTTTGATACAAGATTATGAAGACAAAGATTTTTTTTATTATTATTTAGAACAAAAATAGACTCTGATGTTATTAAATCTACATCACTTTGTACTCTCTAGGGACATCTGTGTTTGAAACGTAAAATTGCAAGCAAATTGCGGAAGTATACATTACGTCAGTCGTGTTCTGGCACTGCTCTTCAGGTGGATGAATCTTCCAATTTGAGCTTACATTTGACATCGCCTGTGTGTGATCATGACTGGAGCCAGAGTCATTACGTGCTATTTTCATGTTGATATTATGTTATACGATTAAACATTTAAAACGAAAATATTACTTGCATGATGAAGATAAACAACACTCTAATTTACATATTTGAATGAATTTTAAGTACAGGGGAATCTTCTCACCCACCACCAGTAGATCTTAATATAATTATTCAATTATTCAAACTATTAATGTTTGAATTGTACTACAATTTTCAATTTAAGAGGTTAAACTAGTGATATGGCTGATACAAGTTCAACAGAAGACTTTATTATTTTATACTGATATTATATTGTCCAGCCTCAGTTATTACAATAGCATGTCTATGCAATGCACACAATAACACCATAAACTAAAAATATAAAACGATGATTCAGTAATGATGGGAATTAAATATACTTCATTAAACTTAAAAATAATATGCTTAAATATGTAATATAACATTTACAAGAAGTCAATTTCCGAAGTCATACATATTAAACATTTCACCAGGATTGGGGAGTATAAGAATACATGTAATGGGATTACGTATTTAAAATACAAGAATACTTTGCATTTTTGTACAGCATATTTAATTTCTCGAGTTGGATCATGAGCCAGCCGGCACTTCTTTCCTGTGTGTGCAGACATGAAGTAAGGATGAACATCATAAGCCAGCGATTTCGTGCCAAATCGAGTTCTCGAGGCTCTCAAAGTTTTACAGTAGTTAATCAGGGCAAGGTAAAGACATTGTTTGAACATCGATTGTTCATGTACTCAATCAATTATGGTAATTTCTTCATTTTTAACCAAAACATCTTAACATAGTGCAGCTTTAAAATCTCAGGTTGCAGATTAAATTATAGTAATAGTTAAACTGTTTGAATTTAGCTTTTATTGAGCACTAAGTATTGAAGACAACATTTTGTATGGGTACATAGACAGGCATTGCCAGTTGCTCTGTGTTGAAGTACAGTGGATCTAGGTCAGGCTGTATTAACATTATGTGAGCAGGGAGGCACATTTTGGAGTAACAAGTGCACAGTAATGCACTTCTATGGGCTAAGACGGCTTCCCTCCATCATTTATTCATGTCTATAACCGACTGTAAAATAAAGTGCAGGTAGCATTAGCCTTTTATGCTGATCTAGAAACGGTTATCTGCAGTTGGTGGTTAAACCTAAAATGCATTTAAAGAGCTAAACGCAGAGCTCCTTTTCAGACTAAATGTCTAGGTTACTGTTGTAACCTCCGTTCCCTGATGAAGTAACAGTAACCTAGTTGTGTCGAGTGAAGCAACACTAGGGTTGCCTATTCAATCACGCCATGCGCTGAACTGTGTACGTGCGCTGCTGATGCAGGTGCGGGCAGGCAGTTGCGTGCCAAAGCAACAGGCTGTGTCAGACTGCATGTACCCTTGCCCAACGCCCCATAAAATCATCATAAACTTCTTAGGTTCCCGGCACCCCAAAGGGGGGAACAAACTACGTATTAAGCATGGGAGCAGGCCGCGCCAGCTGCGCCTTTTCTCTCTCTATGTTTCTTGCATAGAGTTAAATCGGCTGGGGCATCTTAACGCTATCACATGCAGAGTTCTTTTCCAACTCCTATTCTTTCAGGGGGAAAAACCGGACACCACCACCTGCCCAGGCTGGGGGGAGGTAAAGAGTGGCAAAATACATTTGACATTTGGTGCTTCAGCTCTGCCTCAGCACTTTTAATATTCCCTTCCAATTCCACGAGTTCTTGTGCTTTGGATTTATTGGTGAATGAGGCATATTGTATGATCCGGCTCATAAGAACCGCCTTAAGTGCCTCCCAAGCCACGCCCACAGAGGATACTGAGGACCAGTTGGTCTCCTTATAAACATTGATTTCAGCCATTAACATTTGTTGAAATTCAGGGTTTTGCAAAAGGGATACATTAAGGCACCAACTATATGATTTCCTTTTCTCCATGTGTGGCAACACCTCTAAACTCACCAGGGTGAGATCTGAAACTTAAATGTTTCCAATTGAGCAATCACCAACAGATAACATGAGGGACTTAGATATAAAAAAAAAAATCAATTCTAGAGTAAATCTTATGGACTGATAAAAACGTTTATAGTCCCTACCAGATGGGTTCACAAGTCTTCAAATATCTGTAAGACCAAGATTTTTACATATCCAGTGAAGAAACAATGTTGCTTTAGGGGGCTTACTCACTTTTGCTTCACTATGATAAAGGTCTGAGTCCATCAAAAGAGTCTCCTCCCAAAATTATATCATAAGGGGTGCCAGTGGCATGCAACATCCCTTCAAGATCTATAAAAAAAGCCCTGATCCGGGTGGCTGGAGTCTCTGAATCCTCTGAGCTTTTTTCACACACTGCCTGGTATGATGTGTCCCTTCCAGGAGCAATGAGCAATAAACATATAGAGACAGTGCTCACTGTCACTCACATAAACACTTAACACCATCAGGGTAGCGCATGTGAAATTTAAATGATGCAATAAACATCAACTAAACTACATCAAATATAACACAGAACACCCCAATGTACATAACAATATAAAAAAATTAAAAAAAAACAGTTTTTTCTGCATTTTAATTTATACCAAAATAACAATATAATGAAACGTAATGGGTCACGCAGGGAATTCTGAGAAAGCCCAATTATTGTTTTTTTTAACAATTATTTACTTTAAAAAGAACATACCTCTTCTTAAACATAATATAATTTTTTACCATTAATTACACAGCAAAATAATTATTTTTACATCCAGAAAATGTCATTTTTAAATATATTAAAAAATGTTACCTTGTACATTATTTTAAGCTAACTACTTGACAAACCTATTTACGTTTTTTACTGTAGCATTTTTACAGTCTTTTACTGTTAAAATTAATAAAGTGTTTCAATACTTTGAAACTTCTTATTAAAAAAAAAAACAGTATAATGTGTTGAGCACATGGGTTAAACTTTATGAAACTTTGAAGTCATGTGGTTACTTACCTGGCACATAAACATCACAGGATCTGCAGCCTGCTGAAGTAAGTGGGCAATATCTCCCATGACGGTGTAGTATTGTAAGCTGGCCTTGATTTTGACCACACCTTTACAGTAAAAAAATCTCCAGCACCAAAGTCTGAAAGTTCAGATAACATACCACAGCTTCAATGAATAATGCTATTTCTGATAAAATGCCATATCTTATTTTTAAAATGCTAAAAAATACATTCTGTAACTTTCAGACACACTACATGGCTAAAAATATCTAGACACCTGAACCCAAGTGGTACAGTATAGCCTAATCATTAGGCCTAGGGGAGAGAGGACCCATCCATATGCATTTTGTCCCAGGCCCCAGAGATTTTAGCAGTGGACAAGCACCCATATGTACTTGATGAACAATGTTTCAATACCATGGGCATTTATAGGGAGATGGTCATCCTTTATCAGCTATAACAGCTAAATATCTTCTGGGAAGGCTTTCAACAAAATGTTGGAACATGGATACAGGGATTTGCTTCAGACACAAGATCATCAGTTAGGTCAGGAATTGATGTGGGGCTATAGGCCCTGGGTCACAGTCTGCATTTTAATTTATACCAAAAGTGATCAGTGGGGTCTAGGCTTTGTGAAGGCCAATCATGTTCTTCCACACCAAAGTAAGTAAACCAAATGGAACTCGCTTTGTGCATAGGGCATTGCCATGCTCATAAACAACCTATTCAAGTAAAAATGTTTGTCTAAGGAGATTGCATGGCTGTATGCTTGATTTCATGCACCTGTTAGAAAAGGGTGTAGCTGAAAGAGCAAAATCCATTAATTGAAAGGAAGTGTCCTCATACTTATTACCATGTATTGTAATTTGTAATTAATGGCTCTGTAAGTTTGTAACATGTACCAACCATACTCCTTCAGCTTAAAAATGTAACTAAAATAAAAAATAAAAAACAGGCATCTTTTCCTGGGGCAGTCACACTGTTCCCACTGAACTCCACCTCTGCATCTTTGCTGGGCATGACCTCCTGCAGTGGAAATAATATCTTCCCTGGATTCTGTGAAGATGCACAGCATGGAAACGTTACGTTTATCCTACACATTGTGTATGAAGAGCTGTTAAGACTGCTGTGTTATGCATTAGCATATATAGTGTGGTTCTGAACTCGGGCCTTGTTGTATGAGCCCTATCTACTGTAGTACTTGAGTGGCAATTTAAAAGCACCTGCTCTATCTGCCCTTGAATGATAGACTAGCTGTTGATGGCTTGTAAGATATTGCTGCACTTGTGAAACACAAGGCATTTCTTGAACATCAAAGCTAAACATTTTGAATGTTAAAGACTTTACTGGCTTTTTGTGGCATGGTTGTTTGCTTTGACATCATCTACATGCTAGTTTACCTAGTTGGCAAGAAAAACTATATGAACACTTTGAAAATAGCTGACATTCTGCATTAATTGGTCATACAATGTGATTTCATCTTCATCACAAGTCACAAGTATATACAAATGTATTTTACCTTCGATGATGGCAAGCAGTCAGTCCAGCCCCAAAGCAGTAATGCCTTTTTCCACCATTTGTAGTGATGCGTGTTCTTCCCAAACAATAAAGCAACCTTAGATTTATCAGTCCACAACATATTTTCCCAGTTGTGTTGTGGAGTGTCAAGGTGGTCTGTGGCAAACTTCAGGCATGCATCAATGTTTTTGTTGGAAAACAGCAGCTTTCGCCATGGTGTCCTGCCATGGACACCATGCCTGTTTAATGTTTTCCATTTAGCAGACTCATAAACAGAGATGTTAACCAGTTCCAATGATTCCTTCAAGTCTTCAGATGTCACTCTAGGGTTCTTTTTACCTCACTGAGCAATCTGTGGTGTGCCCTTTGAGTCATCTTGGCTGGATAGCCACTTCTAGGGAGAGTAGCCACAGTTCTAAATCATCTCCATTTATAGAAAACGTGTCTGTGGACTGTGGACAGATGAATCTCTAAGCTCTTCAAGATAACTTTGTTACCCTTTCCAGATTTATGCAAGCAAAAGTCTTGATCGCAGGTCTTCTGAGATCTAATTTTTTTTTATTGTGCAAGGCATGGTCCACTTCAGCAGAAGCTACTTGTGAATAGCAAACTCAAAAATATTTAAGTGCTTTTTATATGTCAAAGTAGCTCTAACCCACACCTCCAATCTTGTTTCATTAATTGGATGCCAGGTTTGCCAACTCCTGACTTTAATTAGCATTTTTTGTCATATTTAGCCTTCATTTACTTTTTCCACAGCACTGTTAATGTTTAATGTGATGTGTTCAATAAATACATGAAATATTATCATTTTGTGTGTTGTTAGCTTACGCACATTGTGCTTTGTCTATATTTTAAGATGAGATCACATTTCACAGTAATTAATGCAGAAAACCAGATAATTCCAAAGGGTTCACATAATTTTTCTTCCCATTGTAGATGCATTTAACAAAAAATCTTGATGACTAATCTTGCACTCAGGGACATCTCCATATTTGTCCAAAAAATTATCTTTAAAATGAAAACGTACTGGAATGCCATCCAATACCACCATAATACAATCTACTTCTGACTAGCAAATAAAGGCTATTGGATATGTAAAAAAAAAACAATTAGAGAGATGCATTTTGATTAATTTAATTATTCTTTAAAGTACCTTAGAGTACAATGAAAACACCATGGTTTATGAATATAGTAATCATTCAGCAGAATTTTATACATCAAATCACCATTGTATTATCTGCTACAGTAGGTAATTGGTGATGATTACATTCACTGTTCCATGGTACCACCTATGATGGAATGAATGACCCCCAAGCAAGTGCAAACTGCAAAAAAAAGACTTTTGTAATCAGGTTTTGTGAACATTTCCCCATCTGCTGTTCAGATAATCAGTCTCGTCTCAAACTCACGTCGCCAATGTTGCCAATGGTTGGGATGCTCAAACAAAAAATAACAATATGCACCAGTTTTTATACTTTGTTTTTGGGAAATCACAAATGGTGTGGTAATGGTATTTTGAAATGGTATTTTAACATTGAAAAAATTACACAATTCAGCTTTAATCTTGAGTGTTTTTATGTTTCAAACTTGTATTAGGAGTTTGGACATTAAGACAAGCATGATGATAATTCAGGATGTAGAAAGTTTTAATGATAATAAAAAGACACTTTTGTATGTCTCACCTCACATGGTACTTGCTTGGGTATGACTAGTAAAGAGTGAATAGAAGTAATAGCACCAACAGACAGTTTCTTCTCCACAGTCAACTCCTTGACTGATCTCCCATCTACTTCTGCTGCCAGTCCACCTTCAGAAAAATGCTGTATTACTGAATTGCTGCTCAAATACTTGCATGTACAGTATAACATTAAATCTTTTAGATCTTATTTCCATTCTGACTGGATGAGCTAGTTCTATCCACCTTTTTCCTTAACATGGAAGTGTTTTGCAATTCAAAAGGATGCCTGTTTTCATTTTCCGGTCTCCAGAGCTTCCCATGTATTGGCGTATGTTCTTAGTGGATAAGGTGGTTTTTAGCGTATTGAATTTGTTTAAAACTTCCAAAAAAAAAAAAAGCATGTGGCTCCATAGTGCTGATAATTTAGAGAGTAGTGATGACAGTTTTTGGCAGAGCCTCATTCTTCTAAGTGGGTGGATGACGTCACTGAGGTAAGTGGTGTTGACAGCCAACAACTGATCAAGTTGAGCCTGAACTTATTTTTTACTCCAACTAACACTTAAAATGTTTATTGCTTTCCATCTGGAATGCTCGTATTAGTGCTTCTTATGGAGACCGGAACTAGAAAACAGGTGCACGGCAATTAGAATCATCATGGCGCAGCCCAATGGTTTGGCAACCCCAAACATCCTACAGTTAGGATAATGAAATTGTAAAAGGATCAATGGAAAGGAGGAGGCGAGAACCAGCTTGACAATATAAATAATAGCTTTAATGATAAACTTAAAAGACAAACACACACACACACACACACACACACACACATGATCGACATGTCCGTAAACTATCTCTCTCTCCCGCACGATCCTCTGCAGTCGACCCTTATCCCTCTCGGAGGCTTGACTAGCTTAATACGGGACTGGGTGTGTAGGATCACGAACCGGCCCCGCCCTCTGCCCTGCCACATTCCTCCCTCGTTCTCTCAGGCTGGGGAGCCCCCAGCATGACATACACCCCCCCCCCTTTCCCTGGGGGAGGGCGTGCCCTAAGCCCCGTCTGCCGGCAGGTCATCCCCGTCCACCTGGACGAGGTAGGGGACAAGGAGAGGGAAACAGAAATAATTAAACTGGGGGGGTACTTCCTGTAACAGTGTAGTACCCCCCAAAAAAACACTGTAAAATTTAAAAGAGAGGGAAAAGCCCAAGGCAGAGTGGCAGTGAGAGAGAGAAAAAAAAAAAAACTCTGAATCGCCAGTTCTCCGATGCGCCACAGCTTGTTCCTCGGCCACTCCTCCACCCTCTATCGGATGACAACTGCGCCTCTCTGGGCAGATCAGAGGCAGACCTCCAGCCCCTGGCAGACGGAACGCCCCGCCGCGTTCTCGGGAACAGAAGGGGTCTCCCCCACCCCTGGCAGCGGTTCTCCCGCTCCAGGCGGTCGGCGATCTCAAATCCCACTGCGTTTCAGCGTCCGGTAGGCGACTCCTGCGCCCCTGGCAGCGGCCCTGACCACTCCAGGGGCTAGGAGCCCCTTCTCCCCTCGCGGTCGGCGGCCATCGTCCTCTCCCAGGTGGCTGGGCTCCTCATCCCCCGGCAGACGGCCACGGGTGCTCCACAGCGTATCCTTCCTCCTTCCCGGATTTCGGCACCAGTGTAAAAGGGATCAATGGAAAGGAGGAGGCGAGAACCGGCTTGACAATATAAATAATATTTTAATGAATAACTTAAAGACAAACTCTCTCTCTCTCAGAGGCTTGATTAGCCTAATACGGGACCGGGTGTGTAGGATCACGACCCGGCCCTGGCCTCGGCCCTGCCACAGAAATATATTACTTGGTGGAAGAATTGTATATTCCGATAATTATTAATAATGAATTCAACTTTATTGAACATTGGAGTCTTATCATAGTGTTGTTGCCACCATTTTTGCAATGTGTTGCAGTGATTTTACTATAGGTGAGTGGGATTCACTTCACTTCTTGGCAAATAAAACCCCTTACTGTGGTTAAGTCAATGCTTATTGCTTTATTTGAACACAGTGCCTAACCACCAAAAACAAGTACAGTTTGAAATCCCACTCTAATCACATAAGTTAGTTTAATTTCATATTTTATTGTTGCTGGAATCTACAGTGCATAAAAGTGTGAGTGGGTGGTTCTTTCTCAAAAGCAATTATTGTTGTTGCATTTGCTGTTTCTTTGAAATGATAGCTACTTATAATTAGGACCTTAGGGTGCCTAAGGTTCCAAAAAAACATCAGATTTGCACGACTCGAATACTAAGACATTCCTTAATCCAGAAGCATCGCACACAAAGTTACATTACTTTGCTGAATCAACCTTCTAAAATGTACAGAATGCATTTAAATCCACAGTTCATACAATACCTAGTCTTGCGAGGCATTCGGACAAATGCATTGATCTGTGGTAACCTGTATAACTGACAAATTAAAGATTATAGCCTGATGTACCTCTTTAAAATGTGTGTAATGTTTCATCCTTGATGTATAACCCATGAATTAACCAGTATTATTTTGTTACCAGGGATTTTCATGTTTTGTTACATACACGTATAACATCCATGAAAAAAAATTTCATGTTTAAGCGTTTGCTGGTGTATGCAGAGAAATCTGAAGACTGAAAAGTCACTTCTGATTGGCGCAGGACACCTTTGGGGATGCGGCCAATTTCAGATAAATATTTCCAAACAGGAAGAACACGCTCTCTTCTCTCATCTCTTCTCTTTGTTTCATCGGGTCTCCTCTCTTCTGCCTGCATGTGCTTCGTCTGATTGCTCTGCTGACTGCCAGGTCCATGCCATGTGAGGCCCAAGGAAGCTCGGGACTCAACGTCATGAGAAAGCTCATCACTTTCTACGGCCTCGCTTCAAAGCTAACCCCAAAATTCATACAGACAATAACACTTCGATCATACAGAGGTTAAAAGCATTGACGGAACGAACTTTCGACCAAGTGCCAAGAACCAAGCAACACAAAGAACGCAAGGAAACACCACAATCCGATAATCCGATAGCAAAGCGATGTAGACTCAAAGAAGGATAAATTGTTCTTAAGGTATTGTCAACTGACTCCACAAAGTTCATTTTCACTGTATTGATCATTTATTTCACATTCTGTCACTCTTTTCACCAACTTGTATTATGTATATATATATTGTAAAGGGGTCCAATGGAAAGGAGGAGGCGAGAACCGGCTTGGTAATATAAATAATTGTTTTAATGAGAAACTTAAAAAGATACAAACACCCACATGACGGACATGTCCGTAAACTATCTCTCTCTCGTCACACCACCGTCTGCCAACGACCTTTATCCCTCTCGGAGGCTTAATTAGCCTGATAAGGGGCCGGGTGTGTATAATCACAACCCGGCCCCGCCTTCCGCCCTGCCACATTCCTCCCTCGTTCTCTCAGGCTGGGGAGCCCCCGGCCTGACGTATACCCCACCCCATCTTTCCCTGGGGAGGGCGTGCTTTAAGCCTGGTCTGCTGGCAGGTCATCCCCATCTACCTGGACGAGGGAGGGGACAAGGGCAGGGAAACAGAAATAATTAAATTGGGGGGGTACTTCCTGTAACAGTGTAGTACCCCCCAAAAAACACTAAAATTTAAACGAGAGGGAAAAGGCCAACGCAGAGCAGCAGTGAGGGAGAGAGATTAAAAAAAAACCTACTCGCCAGCTCTCCGATACACCGTTGCATGGTCCTCGATCACTTCTCCACCCTCTAAGGCGGATGACAGCCACTTCTCCCCGGCAGACCAGAGTCAGACTCACGACCTCCGGCGGTCAGAACACTCCTCCGCCCCTGGTAGCGGCCCTACCGCTCCAGGCAGTCGGGGAACACTTCCCTCCTCCCCTCGTGGACGGCGGTCTTCCTCCGACACCTCCGCCTTTCTACGGGATTGCAGGGCTCTCCTCCGCCCCTGGCAGTGGCTCCATCGCTCCAGGCGGTCGGGGAGTCCAGTCCCCACTTGCCTCGCGTATGGCGGCCGTTCACCGCGTCCGGGCGACCCTCCCCTGGGGGATGGCAGCGGCGCTCCCCTGGGTGGACGGCAGTGTCGAGGACTCCGTGATAGGCATCCATCCTCCTTCCCAGGCTTCGGCACCAGTGTAAAGGGGTCCAATGGAAAGGAGGAGGCAAGAACCGGCTTAGCAATATAAATAATAGTTTTAATGATAAACTTAAAAAGAAACAAACACCCATCTCTCTCTCGTCGCACCACCGTCTGCCATCGGCCTTTATCCCTCTTGGAGGCTTAATTGGTCTGATAAGGGACCGGGTGTGTATAATCACATACCGGCCCCGCCCTGGGATATATCAATACATATATATATATATATATATATATCCTTTTATATCAATATCTATCTGTATTCTGTTGCTTAACTTCTTTAATAAAGTGATGAATTAACTATATGCATGATCACATAATCAATTCTATTTTCTTATGCATAACTGAAATATACTTTGAATCATATGTGTGTTGAATGTTAACTAGTCTCTTTTAGGAACATTCCAGAGTCTTTCTCTCTGTCCTGCACGTAGGCTGAAGGTCTTTTGGGGATAAGCTTATCTGTGATGCTCTCCAGTCTCTTCTCTCATAGGTTCCAGATGTATTCTGTGTTTGATTGTTACCTTTCCATGACTAATTATATGGTTTAAAGTCCTATTTAATAATACCTGAATAGTAGAAGTGTGATTTTCTCTTATTATTTCTTTAGGGAAGAAATGTATGTTATTTCTACCCCTCTCCTCTGCCCGAGGAGTGAATATTTTATCTCTCTGTTTTGGTTTAAATGGCCTGATAATGTTGTGCTCTGGCTCTCTTGTGCCCAGAGAAGAACTGTCGTTCGTCAGTGTTTTGTGTGTGCGTTTGACTTTCTACCCAGGTTTTGAACCCAGGGATGCACACCAGGCCGACTCGAAGACACCCCGCGACCATCTGCGAGGTCACTTCAGATGTAAATCTCGGGCTTGGACGACAAGTGCGCTGATTAATGTTGATAGGCCGCATAGCTGTCTATATGTTGTGACTTTATGGTCTTTTAGCCAATCAGGAGTAAAATAATGGAATGTACGTCCTTGCAAATGGTATAATTGATGTAAGATTTTGTGTAAGGGACCAGTTGGCTTTCGATCTCCTCGTGAGACTTTGCTGCTGGCTCAACCAATTTCACTGCAGACTATACTTCAGTAAATTTTTGATTCTTTAATTGAACTTCTCGACTCCTGGTCTTCTTTCTCCATATCTGGTCCGGGTCAAAACTGTTATACCCCTAACAGTTTGGTGGAGGATTCGGCGGGCAATCACTCCGTGGTGACATCTCTGGCAAATCAGCAAACAAGGTAGGAAGCTTTTATTAATTGTTAGGGCTGTCTGACTGGAAGAGATTTTGAAGGGGAGCGGGAGAGCTTCACTCCGACGAGGCGAGTGAAGAGTAATTTAATTATACTATTGAAAGTATAAGAAGTCGCTGAGAGAGCTGTTAAGGGTTAAAACAGCAAACAGCGCAAGTGAAGCGTGCTCTGTGGGGGGCCCAGGTGGGCATTGGTGTAGCACCACCCCGGCAGAGTGCGTCCCTGTATGGGAGGTCCAGTGGCACCGTAAACCTGCTCAATCTCTTCCACCTCAGACAGAGGTACCCCGAGTTTAGTGAATCAGGCAGTTAGGGATTCAGATATTAGGTATAAAATAAAATAAAATAAAATACAATAGGGATTGTTTTGCCAGGGATGCATCAGGAGTGGTCCCAAGTAAATAAATAAATTATGACCCGAATTGGTATGGATCAGTATATGTGACCAGGATGTTTGTGAAGAATACTTTGTGGTGTATTGTGTAGAAATCCAGTATTGTTGCTGCTATTGTTAATTTATCCGCGTAAAATATTTGCTGCTAAAATCTTTTCGGTAGTGATTTTCAACTGTGACCAAGAAAAATGACTGATAAAGGGAATTTTCTGAGTAGTTCTGACCAAAACGAGGAGGGCACACGCTGTAAACAGCTCTGCTCTGACGAGCTCAAATCAAAGAAATGTGCACAGCTCATTAAGAAAATGGTCAGTCAGGAGTTTGATTCTGATTGGAACGTCATGCAGACGATTGACTGGCTACAGAACAAAAAAGATGCTGATAGGGCCAAATATCTATCCGTGTTTGCCTATTCATGGATTTGTAAACTGGGTGGTATACCTTTAAGCCATGAAAAGGCAATTCCAAATATGATGGACGGATGGTCTAGTTTGATTGCCCAGCGTGATAGAGTGGCAAAAATTATTGGGCAGGAAGTCGGCTGTGATCTGTGTAGTTTGAGTAAGGGTTTCGAAGGCTGTTTGTGAGAAGGCAGAAAATGCTGTGAAAAATGAGACAGTTCCCAGTGTTCCCTTGGCCCCCACCTTCTTTTCTCAGACTGCTCAGGCAGCTGCTGCTTTCAGCGATGCTGATCAGACTGATAATCAGAATGATGGGCCATATGCTGAGGCGCGCGGATTGTTGAATGTGGCTGTTTCGCGCCCCCCACCTTATGACATTTCGGAGATTCCTGCCGTGCAAGCAAAGCAGATTAAGCAAAAACCAGGGGTCAGAAATCTTAACTTGTCCCCCAGAGAAATGTCTAAACCCATTGAGACGGCATTCGCCGCCCCAATCCGACATCAGGCTTGGGGAGGATTGAATACTGAGATGGGTGCTGGCTGGGAGGATGGTCAATGGGTCAGACTCACAGCGGCTGAGAAAAACAGTTTGCTTGCAGGGTTGGAACCTTTTAAGTTGTATAACCCACACAAAATTCTATGGGACAGGCTAGAGGCCGTTGCTAGGCAACAGAATCTGGGGATGGCAGATATACAGTCTTTGGTTTGGTTCCCACCAGCAAATTAAGGGCGGTTCAGATTGCTCCTTTCCACCCCAGAGTCCCCACAGATTGGCCTGAGTTTTGTGAAGCTTACTCAGATTACAAGTTACGCGTGAAAGATATTTTGGGTCGGGGGTCTTTTCCCTGGACCAGTGTGACACAGATTAAACAGAGGGCTGGCGAAAACCCCTTAGAATACATTGAGCTTTAGCATAGCCTATGAAACGTACTGTGCTGCAAACAACAACGCAGAAGATCTTGATTCTGCCATAGTGATAGAATCCGCTACAGGCGGATTGAATAAACAATACCGAGACATGTTGTTGAACAGTGCCATTGGCATCAGATATTGGGAGGATTTGCTTCGTTGGTGCTCTGTAAGCTGGAGCCGTTTGCAAACACGTGATGATGATGTTAATGTGGGTAAAGTATCTGCTGTGTCAGTTGAAGTGGAAATGAGTCCCGCAATAACATAACCTGCTATAATTGTGTCGAGAGAGGTCATACCTCTAGAGATTGTACCAAGCCTGTTGCCAGATGCAGAAATTGTAACAGAGAGGGCCACATTGCTAGACATTGTCGTAGTGGTAAACAAAAAAATCACAGAAATGAGAAAAAGGAAGGTCCTAAAAATTATGTTTCTGTCAACAGTGATGCTCGAGCTTAACTCTCTGACTACAGCTGAGCTCAAAAAGCTGAGGCAGCTGATAGGGGACGAATAGGGGTCAGCGGCCTCCGGTTCATGTAATTATGCAGACACCGCCCATTCATACATGCGTTGTTAGGAGGCCGGCAATGCCTTATTTTGATTGACACGGTGCGACTGTATCAATTACAGATCTCGATCTTGAGATTACTTCTGAAACTTTGTATATAGAAGGTCTAAATGGCACAAATGTATATCATAAATCTGTTCCTATCCCTCTAACCATTTCTAACTCTGAAAAAGTCTATTGGACTGAGTTTTGGGTAGGGAAAAATACTGTAGGGACTCTAATTGGTGTTGACATTCTGAAAGAACTCGAAGCTGATGTTTGCTTTCTCAAGATAAGCTAGTGCTTGGCTGCAATGAAACAATTCGCTTATCTCAGAGTGGCCCCCACCATGAGCAGAGATGTGCAGTGGCTGAACCTGCTAGTCTAACTGAAACTCGCCCTGAGTGGAAGTTTATAATTTCCAAATTTCCTGATGTATGGGCAAAAGATAAATATGATTGTGGTTTAGCACAGATTCAGCCACTGAGCATCCCAGGTCCTTTGCATGAAGCCAGAAGACAATATTCTTTGAAAAATGAGGCTCGAGGGGAGCTGACACTGTTGTAGATGAACTATGCAAATGGGGGATTGTGATTCCCTGCTCCTCTCCCACTAACTCTCCCATGTGGCCTGTCAAAAAGCCGAATGGGAGCTGGCGTTTGACCATTGATTACACTTCTCTGAATTCAGTGTCTGAGAAAATGCACCCTCTGGTGGCCAACCCCATAACTATCCTACACGAGATAGGATCTGAACATTGTCTTTTACTGCTTTAGACATTTCTAACGGTTTTGGACTTGTCCCTAGCCAAGGAGGACCAAGGCAGATTTGCTTTCACCAGCAGGGGTCGCCAATGGACATGGAGTCGTTTGCCACAAGGTTTCTGCAACTCACCCACACCGTTTCATCAGGTACTAGCATCCTTCATCGATCCGGTAAGAAAACAAATTGAATATGATGGATCTGTTGTCCTACAATATGTGGATGACATTTTAATTGCTAGTCCAACCAAGTTCAAACATTTGACTGCTGTACAGACTGTTTTGAATGCCCTCCAAAATGGGGGATTCAAAGTGAACTTGAAGAAAGCACAGCTAGCACTGCCTGAAGTGACTTATTTGGGGCAAATTGTGGGTGTGCATGGCAGACGCATCACTCCTGAACGAGTTAAAGCTATCATTGAACTTCCAAAACCAAACACGGTTACTGGTCTAAGGCAAGTAATGGGTCTTTTGAATTACTGCCCCCTAGTGGAGGTTTTACATACATTCTAATGATTGTTGATCTGTTTTCCAGATGGGTTGAGGCATTTCCACTGAGAAACTGCACCGCAGATGCAACCGCCGAGATTATGTTGAATGAAGTTTTCCCAAGATGGGGTTTGCCCTTACAAATTGATTCAGATCAGGGTACACATTTTACTGGGAAGGTAATGAAAAATGTCATGAAATTGATGGGGGTGAGGCAACACGTTCACATTCCATTTAGGCCCCAATCTAGTGGATCTATTGAACGCACTAATCGTATGCTTAAAACTTCATTGAGAAAGAGATTGTTGGAGTGGGGGAAAGGGTGGCATGCGGCTGTCCCAGCGATTTTGTTAAGCATGAGAGCCAGCCCTAACAAGACTACACAGCTCAGCCCTTTTGAGGTAATGACAGGTCGCTACATGCGGCTGCCCTGGGATGCCCCCTTGCAACATGAGGGACCATCCGGGCCTTTGAAAGACGCTTTACAAAATTATCTGAAAGCTTTGGATAACAGTCTGCGAGACACACGGTTTAGTGTTAGCACACGACAAGCAGATCGAGATAATGTTGAGCACAAAGACATGCCTGCTTTGCCTGAAATAGGTGACAATGTAATGTTACAGCAGGAGATAGTTTCCACTTAGGTCCGAAATTTGATGGGCCTTATCAGGTGGTATTGACCACTAACACCTCTGTTCTACTGGACAGGGGGGTTTTGGGTACCGTATGGAGACATTGGTCACAGGTGAAACCACTTGAAAAGTGTAACAACTTACTACCTCGGGATCATTAAATGTCTGTCGTGTATGTTAAAATTCTAGAATCCTAGAACAAATGTTTTATCATTACAGATGGCTGAATCTGACGACATACTGAAGCTGCTAATTCTTCAAGAAGAAGTGCGTAGTGAGAGACGACTGAAAGTGAAACGAGCTTTCATCCGATTGGTATTTCCGCTCTCGTTGGTATTTTTAATTCTGATCGCTTTATCATTTTTGATGTGGATTCAAATTTCAATTTGGACAGGGAGATTCCATGCGTTTTCAACTCATTGGGATTGTGAGGAGATCGATAACCGTCCATCATGGGTACAATACCCATGTCTAAATTCAACTGAGGGTCTAAATTTAATTCCGACCATGTACCAAAAGGTAAATGATCGTTGTTATCATCTGGACGGAAATGAGACAGTGACCTATTGGCTTGGTCACTCCCCAAATTATCCCGATACTACCCTCATTATGCAAAAAGGTCGGTGGATGAGGAGTGGAGGCGTTGACCTGTTTGAAGGAGATTTCAGTTCAATGAGCTGGATCCCTGACCACATAGCTCGTGAAAACATGAGTGCATGCTCTATACTGAATGGATATGGTTAATCGATATTTGTTAAAATCTAGAAAAGGTGAGAGTAGAGCAGAACGAAGGAGGCATCAGGTAGCAGATGTGAATGACTCCCACATGATTTTAGGTGGAAAAGCAGTGAAACTTCCGTTATACCCAAGTGCTCCTGATCTTCGCCACATCATGTCATACTATCTTCCCAAAGCTAAGAATGAACTTGGTTACAACAAAGTCGTTAAAGATGTAGCCCAAAGCTATATATACAGCAATATTGTGATTAGAGAAGAACCGGGGTCTGATGAGTATCAAACAGCAATAAATGATAAGGATTTGATGAGATGGGGAGTGTTAGTCCCAACTAAATGCCACATGATCCGGTGGGACACTAATAGGGCTTACGGTGCAGTCTGTGATAGGTTAGGACGGATAGATAAAACTGACAAGGACAAGTTCGATCTGAATGGCAGTAAAAATGGTTTGCCTGTTATTAATGCTTTGTCCCTCTCTTGGCCCTGGTACACTAGATTCGATGACCCTTGGAAGGAGACTGCACATGTTGAGCGTTGTTTAGGTAAAGAAATTCAACAGTGGTTTGTTAAGATGTTTCCTCCTGGAGATGTTGATAAATGTAGAGAAATTTCTGAGAAGCTCACCGGTGTGAAGATGATGGAGATACCCTGGGAGGTGTGTAATGCTTCGTTTGTTAAGTCAGGTTACACTTGGGCTAGTTTTTCTGATGTGTTTCACCAGTATGAGTTTGCTAGGAACCTTGCTAACAGAACTGTTTTCAACATGGATCACTTGCATGATTACCTTGAAGATAAATGTTATAATCCTACATCGATGGCTTATAATGTGACAGCATGGATGCACTTGCAAGTGTTTAAACTGAATATTGAAATGATGTACACTCGAGCAAAGACTAGTCTGGTACCTTTAAAGTATGAGGAGCTGTTGTGGGACAATTATAAATCATTTCAGGTGAGGATGTGGCCTCAGTTGTCCGGTGTAACTATTGGAGATGAGTGGTTTGACAGGGCAAAACAGTTTAGACAATTTCTGAGTCCAATTCCTTCAGTACAGGAAATCAGAGATCTAGAGCCTAAGACTCCATCAGAGGACTGTGCTAAACACAGGTTGACACACCCCATGGGTCCTGCATGGCGTCCAGTTGATAAGAGAAAGAAAGCTAACGAAGCAGAGCTGTCTCTTTGTGTTGCAGAGTTGAAGCAGAAGACTGAATATTTTCCTCGGTTGAAGGCGCAAACAGCTCAGCAGAAATTTATCACTGCATTTCTGGAACAGATAAAAACTAATGATCCATTTGCAGGTTATGAGTATTTGAATTCTGTATGGCTTAAATCTAAGGGCACTCCATGGTATACTGATTCGGAACCTCCGTCTGCTATAGCAGTAGCATTGGTTTTGGCTTTTTCGGTAGGAGCAATATTTACTGACATGACGGAAACAGTGGAGGAATATGTGGAGGAAGCTTGGGAGGAGTTTGTGGCTGCGTCAGAGGATTTGGTCATGGGAGCTGTTAAATATGTGTTATATGCTTTTGGAGCTCTTTTGGGAGTGGGTGTCCTCTGTCTGTGTGTGTGGATGTGTGTTCGTTTCTGTTTTTCTTACGTATGCAGGTCTGCTTGCAGTAACTTGAACCCTTCCGAGGAGGAGAACTGACTGAGAAAACTGACGACACGCTTGAAAGAGAAACTTAAGAAGGATAACATCCATGCCCTGTTGTGAGTGGAAGGTGGGAGAGCCTTCGCGTGGGGACTGGGAATTTTTAGTATCCAGCATGTCCGCAATGAGGCGAAGAGACAAGTGTGACCTGTCAGGGAAGCATGCGTTACCACTCCACCTTCCGTAGTGACCTCACTTGGTAGACCAGACGGTATTGGTATTGGACCCCACATTGGTCTAAAACGGGGGACTGAAGGGTGACGGTCAAAATCCCTTGTCTCTTCAGATATATCAATACATATATATATATATATATATATATATATATATATATATATATATATATATATATATACTCACCTAAAGGATTATTAGGAACACCTGTTCAATTTCTCATTAATGCAATTATCTAATCAACCAATCACATGGCAGTTGCTTCAATGCATTTAGGGGTGTGGTCCTGGTCAAGACAATCTCCTGAACTCCAAACTGAATGTCAGAATGGGAAAGAAAGGTGATTTAAGCAATTTTGAGCGTGGCATGGTTGTTGGTGCCAGACGGGCCGGTCTGAGTATTTCACAATCTGCTCAGTTACTGGGATTTTCACGCACAACCATTTCTAGGGTTTACAAAGAATGGTGTGAAAAGGGAAAAACATCCAGTATGCGGCAGTCCTGTGGGCGAAAATGCCTTGTTGATGCTAGAGGTCAGAGGAGAATGGGCAGACTGATTCAAGCTGATAGAAGAGCAACTTTGCCTGAAATAACCACTCGTTACAACCGAGGTATGCAGCAAAGCATTTGTGAAGCCACAACACGCACAACCTTGAGGCGGATGGGCTACAACAGCAGAAGACCCCACCGGGTACCACTCATCTCCACTACAAATAGGAAAAAGAGGCTACAATTTGTAAGAGCTCACCAAAATTGGACAGTTGAAGACTGTAAAAATGTTGCTTGGTCTGATGAGTCTCGATTTCTGTTGAGACATTCAGATGGTAGAGTCAGAATTTGGCGTAAACAGAATGAGAACATGCATCCATCATGCCTTGTTACCACTGTGCAGGCTGGTGGTGGCGGTGTAATGGTGTGGGGGATGTTTTCTTGGCACACTTTAGGCCCCTTAGTGCCAATTGGGCATCGTTTAAATGCCACGGCCTACCTGAGCATTGTTTCTGACCATGTCCATCCCTTTATGGCCACCATGTACCCATCCTCTGATGGCTACTTCCAGCAGGATAATGCACCATGTCACAAAGCTCGAATCATTTGAAATTGGTTTCTTGAACATGACAATGAGTTCACTGTACTAAAATGGCCCCCACAGTCACCAGATCTCAACCCAATGCTATCCTATCAATATGGGCCAACATTTCTAAAGAATGCTTTCAGCACCTTGTTGAATCAATGGCACGTAGAATTAAGGCAGTTCTGAAGGCGAAAGGGGGTCAAACACAGTATTAGTATGGTGTTCCTAATAATCCTTTAGGTGAGTGTATATCCTTTTATATCAATATCTATCTGTATTCTGTTGCTTAACTTCTTTAATAAAGTGATGAATTAACTATATGCATGATCACATAATCAATTCTATTTTCTTATGCATAACTGAAATATACTTTGAATCATATGTGTGTTGAATGTTAACTAGTCTCTTTTAGGAACATTCCAGAGTCTTTCTCTCTGTCCTGCACGTAGGCTGAAGGTCTTTTGGGGATAAGCTTATCTGTGATGCTCTCCAGTCTCTTCGGGGGCAGGAGGAATGCGTTAAACATAGGTTCCAGATGTATTCTGTGTTTGATTGTTACCTTTCCATGACTAATTATATGGTTTAAAGTCCTATGTAATAATACCTGAATAGCAGAAGTGTGATTTTCTCTTATTATTTCTTTAGGGAAGAAATGTATGTTATTTCTACCCCTCTCCTCTGCCCGAGGAGTGAATATTTTATCTCTCTGTTTTGGTTTAAATGGCCTGATAACGTTGTGCTCTGGCTCTCTTGTGCCCAGAGAAGAACTGTCGTTCGTCAGTGTTTTGTGTGTGCGTTTGACTTTCTACCCAGGTTTTGAACCCAGGGATGCACACCAGGCTGACTCGAAGACGCCCCGCGACCATCTGCGAGGTCACTTCAGATGTAAATCTCGGGCTCGGACGACAAGTGCGCTGATTAATGTTGATAGGCCGCATAGCTGTCTATATGTTGTGACTTTATGGTCTTTTAGCCAATCAGGAGTAAAATAATGGAATGTACGTCCTTGCAAATGGTATAATTGATGTAAGATTTTGTGTAAGGGACCAGTTGGCTTTCGATCTCCTCGTGAGACTTTGCCACTGGCTCTACCAATTTCACTGCAGACTATACTTAAGTAAATTTTTGATTCTTTAATTGAACTTCTCGACTCCTGGTCTTCTTTCTCCATATCTGGTCCGGGTCAAAACTGTTATACCCCTAACACCTCAAAATAACTTAACACATTGCCATTAATGTCTAAACCGCTGGCAAAAAAAAGTGAGTACACCCCTAAGTGAAAATGTCCAAATTGGGCCCAATTAGCCATTTTTCCTCCCCGGTGTCATGTGACTCCTTAGTATTACAAGGTCTCAGGTGTGAACGGGGAGCAGGTGTGTTAAATTTGGTGTCATCGCTCTCACACTCCCTCATACTGGTCACTGGAAGTTCAACATGGCACCTCATGGCAAAGAACTCTCTGAGGATCTGAAAAAAAGAATTGTTTCTCTAAATATAGATGGCCTATAAGAAGATTGCCAAGACCCTGACACTGAGCTACAGCACCGTGGCCAAGACCATACAGCGGTTTAACAGGACAGGTTCCACTCAGAACAGGCCTCGCCATGGTCGACCAAAGAAGTTGAGTGCACGTGCTCAGCATCATATCCAGAGGTTGTCTTTGGGAAATAGACGTGTGAGTGCTGCCAGCAATGCTGCAGAGGTTGAAGGGGTGGGGGGTCAGCCTGTCAGAGCACAGACCATATGCCACACATTGCATCAAATTGGTCTGCATGGCTGTCGTCCCAGAAGGAAGCCTCTTCTAAAGATGATGCACAAGAAAGCCCACAAACAGTTTCCTGAAAACAAGCAGACTAAGGACATAGATTACTGGAACCTGTCAAGCGTGTGTGGCGGAAACCAGGTGAGGAGTACAAAGACAAGTGTGTCTTGCCTACAGTCAAGCATGGTGGTGGGAGTGTCATGGTCTGTGGCTGCATGAGTGCTGCCAGCACTGGGGAGCTACAGTTCATTGAGGGAACCATGAATGCCAACATGTACTGCGACATACTGAAGCAGAGCATGATCCCCTCCCTTCGGAGACTGGGACGCAGGGCAGTATTCCAGCATGATAACGACCCCAAACACACCTCCAAGATGACCACTGCCTTGCTAAAGAAGCTGAGGGTGAAGGTGACGGACTGGCCAAGCACGTCTCCAGACCTAAACCCTATTGAGCATCTGTGGGGCATCCTCAAACAGAAGGTGGAGGAGCACAAGGTCTCTAACATCCACCAGCTCCGTAATGTTGTCATGGAGGAGTGGAAGAGGACTCCAGTGGCAACCTGTGCAGCTCTGGTGAACTCCATGGCCAAGAGGGATAAAGCAGTGCTGGAAAATAATGGTGGCCACACAAAATATTGACACTTTGGGCCCAATTTGGACATTTTCACTGTTTGTTTCCAGCGGTTTAGACATTAATGGATCTGTGTTGAGTTATTTTGAGGGGACAGCAAATGTACACTGTTATACAAGCTGTACACTCACTACTTTACATTGTAGCAAAGTGTAATTTCTTCAGTGTTGTCACATGAAAAGATATAATCAAATATTTACAAAAATGTGAGGGGTGTACTCACTTTTGTGAGATACTGTATACATAGATTTATGTTTAGAATAGTAATAAAGTTTGTCTGTGTTCAAAGACGAAGTGACTGTGGTTTATTTTGATAAATAATCTCATCCCTGTTCTAAAAGATTTTGCTTCAAAGCTGTACCTAAATATGTGTGATATTATTTTCAATAAGCCATGAGAATAATATCACTCCAATAAGTGAATTAATCATAACTCAATTATTAAAGCTAATTCCTTACAGTAGAAATTGTGAGCTGATACAACTAGCCGTTGTATTAAGATTTCAATGGTGGAGAATCTATTAAGACAAATAATCTAGTTATTTGTCATTTATCTAATTTATAATGATTGTTGAACGTGATTAATTCTGTTATACATTTCATTACCTAATAAGGTACAATAAGGACAGTTTAATTTAGTTCACAGCTCACATATTTCGAAAATTTTGCATACCAAATATCCTTACATATAATGGTGTGAGAATGAGGGCAATTTAAAGCTCACTTCTAAATGTTGCATACCAAATATCCTACAATGGCTATATTTAAAGAGTGTCCTCATAGCAATATGTGGCAAACTTGCATTGAGCAGAATGGATTTCAGAAGCATTAAAAGCAAAACAGAATGATTTATATGATTTATTTAATGAGTTATACTACACTAAAGTAATCAGGCTTTTCAACTGCATGTAATGTGCAGTGTAATTTATAAGGCAAGTTAAGGATCCATGCATCTGAGTTTCTAAAAGCAATCTGTGTGCAACGATGTCTCAACCAATGGCATGAATTTGAGGCTATCTGTTTTCTGACTAATGGCAAACAGGGGGCGTATTCTGGAATCCTACATGAAAACAGTGATAATTTTTGCAATTCCTATGGTGCCACTAGTGGTGCAGAAATTCCAGACTTCACCTTAAAGCTTCATTCATTTGTGGAAGGTATAACTCCGAACTCTTTTACTGAATCAAGTTAGAGATGAGTTTTCTCCCTAGGGAGTCTCTCTTCCTTTCGCTTGTTATCAGAACACTTGTAGAATTTGTTTCTGGTCAGACAGTTTTTACAAAAATTTAAATAAGTTTATTCAATAAACTCATTTCTTATTATCTCTTTAACTCCTGCCTCCTGTTATTCCCCTGCATCTGCCTATTTTGGTGATAAAAAAAAGTTCACATGTCAACAGAGGTGACCAAATTTGAGTTCCTGATGGAGAGAGAGACAGATCTATTAACAAAATAAACCGGATTTAAATAGGATCTAACAATAAAGGAAAGAGTTTAAATTAAATTCTAAGCTTTCTCTGCAAAAAAAAAAGAAAAAAAAAAAAGCATGCTGGGCCAAAATGGCTGAGCTAAACAGAAACAAATAAATATTTGAATCAACATGCCTGCTGATGTGTGTATATATTTCCATAATACCCACAATATTATTCTCAAAAAAACAGCAGATTGTGTTGTAGTTAAGAGAGGACAGTAATTGGCTTTCAGGCTCTGGAAATGATAATGAAGTCTCACATGTGCCAATTGCCAAGAACAGCTCTGTCCATGGTCCTCTTACACTATATCATAATTACAGTCTCCAAGATAACCAATTATAGAAGCAAAATGTAAATCTGATAAAACTCCACATGGTGCTGCTTAATCTGCACCAACAAGCTATTTGTCACAATGCAACTTCTGCATGGTGATGTGGCCAGTTCACCTAGCTAGAACTGTTCTCAATGTGAACATTCTTAGGTCATTGACTGCCTAGGTCCCATTATAATTATTATAATAATTATTACTATTACTAAATGGGACCTCCTTACCACACACGTCAGGGTTTTTGAGTGCCACAAAATGACAAATAAGGAGGCTAACATTAAAGCTGAAGAGGGTTATTCTGCACCACTAGCGTTACCAAAAAGAATTGCAAGACATTATTGTGGAGCGCTCTCACTTCGAGAGAGGGAAAACACAGGAAACAGGGTTTTTATCACTCCCCAGGTAACAGGGGTTTTAATATTTTTAACACAATTGTACAGCAATGGTAAGTCTCTATTGGGAACACTGGGTTCTTTTGTCATTCTCTCTCCACTCTCTGGAGGTTCTGTCGCTGCTTTTATGTCGCTCTCCCCGTGCTCACTGGAATTAGAGACAGGTGTTAGACATGATTTAGCTCAGGTGCAAGCGCCCTTACCACTTCCTCTCCCCGATGGGTGCTTGACCATGCCCCCACTGCCACATACTCCCACCGCCCAACTCAGGCTGGGGCGCCATCCGGCCTGCCTACCACTCCCCCCCATTTCTGGAGAGGAGCGACAGCCATCTGCACCCCGGTCTGTGGACCACCTTGAACTTAAAGGGCTGGAGAGCTAGATACCAATGGGTGATACGGGCGTTAGTATCCTTCATGCGGTGGAGCCATTGAAGTGGGGCGTGATCCGAGCAGAGAGTGAAGGCGTGCCCCAGCAGGTAGTGTCAGAGCGTGAGGACCGCCCACTTAATAGCCAGGCACTCTTTCTCCACAGTGCTGTATTTTGTCTCCCTCAAGGAGAGCTTACGGCTAATGTAGAGGACCGCTCCTCCTTCACCACCTGCAAGAGCACGGCCCCCAGCCCCCTGTCTGAAGCGTCCATCTGCAATAAAAAAGGGAGAGAGAAGTTAGGTGCATGCAAAAGTGGCCCCCCATAGAGTGTGGCTTTAATCTGCGTAAATGCCTGTTGGCACTGCTTCGACCATTGGACCGGGTCTGGAGCCCCCTTTTTAGTGAGGTCAGTCAGCGGGCTGGTGACGTCCGAATAATTGGGCACGAGCCTCCTATAATAGCCAGCCAGCCCCAGGAACTGCCTCACCCCCTTTTTGGTCTTAGGTCTAGGGCAAGTCGCAATCGCCGCGGTCTTGTCAATTTGGGGCCACACCCGGCCATGACCCAAGTGGAACCCCAGATACCATTCCTCCATCTGCCCAATTGCGCACTTCTTAGGGTTTGCCGTGAGCCCCGCCCGCCGCAACGACCTCAGGATGGCCCTCAGATGTTGCATGTGCCGCTGCCAATCAATACAATAAATAATGATATCGTCTAGATAGGCAGCGGCGTAGGCGGTGTGTGGTCTGAGGATCCGATCCATGAGGCACTGAAACGTGGCCGGGGCCCCAAACAAACCGAAAGGAGATCACCTCTCCTGGACTGAGGATTCTACGTTCTTCTTCGGTAAATGCAAGGTAATATATTTTTATTTAAACCTCAATTTCTGCTTTATTTGTTTAATACTCTTAATAATTGATAGAGCTTTTTGTACTTTGTTGTTTTCATGCTATTTTGTGTGACGTGTTAGCTCATGTTAAGAACTTGCACAAACACGTTATTCACTACCCGTTATTTGAAGGCATTTCTGTTAAAACTTGTCTTTGCCCGCTTCATATCTGTAAAATTAGCTGACTGGTTGCATATTAAATAATTTAGAAATGTATATGTTTTTGATGGGCACGAGTATGGGAGTACTGGAGTAGTTTGAAATGAAGACTGGGCAGACTGACATGGACGCATTCACCCTAGAGAGAGCGCAATCCAGACAAAGTTCAAATGGATGTAACAGACCACGACATCTTGATCCTGGTTATTTTAAAGTAACTCTTTTTAATTTGATACGTGACGTTTCTAAATTAAAAACGCATCGATGTGTGGTGAACTCCAGTGAAGCCAATTGCCGCGAAAATATTATGATTATTACGGTAGTCTGCAGGCACCAAAAAAAAAAAAATTAAAAAGAAAAGGGGGATGGGGGTGGTTATTCTGAGGTACTTTTCAATTTAGTTTATCAGCGAGTCTTTAGCAGACCCCATCGCTGCCACCTCTTCAAGTAGAGTATTATTATCATTATTAGTATTATGCATATCTTATGTAATATAAATCGGTACAGAAACTTCAGCAGCATTGTTTTTAATACCTGTTTCCATTTTAGTCATTGTCCAACATTGTAAGTGGCCCACAATTTGAAGAAACATATACATCTGATTTTGTTTCTTTTAATTTTGAGTGATGGATTAACTATTATTATTATTATTATTATTATTATTATTATTATTATTATTATTATTTGTAGAGTACCAGATGATGACCTGCTATGTAGTGGAAATGTAAGTTCTGCACCTACACATCTGAAAAAAGGGCACAACTTCTTAAGCACTATCGCATAAGCCATGAACATATTCTTGAATTGTTTCAATATCATGTCTCCATTCTGATTGTCCATGTCATTCAACGTATTAAAAGTACATTTATCAAAATCAATTTCCAACCAAAACTTGAGGAATGTATGGGCTGTTGAGAAATCTATGAACAATTTGATTTGAGGGGAAAAATAAGTTTAAGAAAAATAAAGACAGAAATACCTGCTGAATAAAATCAAAGTGGAGACATACAGAATGTGGCAAATTTGGGACATCATCCATGACAATTCTTCCCTCCATTGCATCCATGTTGAGGGCATGTGGACGTTTGGCAGGCATGCCTTCAGGTAAAACTGTGAGCAGTCCAACATCTAATTCGCTGAAGCCTGCATCTACATCTGAATCCTATAAGAGAATGAAAAATAGGAAGTGTGAATTTCCGTTCAGTGCTGGATATATTCTAATGACCAGGGGCTGTTCATTAACCTAAAAAATGTAAACTTCATTAATTTTTGATAACCACAGCAGGTGTACAGTGATCAATGCAAACATCAAGCACAAGGAAATGTAATCATGCTTTAAATCATGAGAGAGATGACAAGATTTAAAGAGTTACAAAACAGAACATATTGTTACAGAAGACATGGATTTAATCACTCCGCATAAGGGTGAATTATAATTTTTGGTTGAACTATAATACTTAAAAAAATAAAACTATAAACTTTGTTTTCTAGTTTACTGTATCATATTGCATGTCTTCAGAAGACTTGGAAAATCACAAGTTCAACTTTTACATTGTTCTGAATTATTAAAGGGTTTGTTCACCCAAAAATTTAAATTATCCCATAATTTATTCACCCTCAAGCCATCCTAGGTGTATAAGACTTTCTTCTTTCAGCCAAACACAATTGGAGTTATATTAAAAAATATCCCGGCTCTTCCAAGCTTTAGAATGGGAGTAAAGGTAACCTAGATTTTGAAGCCCAAAAAAGTGCATCCATCCATCAAAAAAGTAATCCATACGGCTCCAGGTGGTTAAAAAAGGCCTTCTGAAGTGATGCATTTTTTAAGAAACATATCCATATTTATAACTTTATAAACTATTATCACTGTTATCCGGTAACGTCCCTCCGCATGTTCACATGAGAGTCGAGTTCCGGCGTATGACGTTGGCATAGCGTAAGCTCCGGTGATAAGTGACAAACGCAAAAGCGCAGCGGATAGAGAAAGCCAGTGAACGTGCGGACGACCATGACCGGAAGCCAGTGATGCAAACTAAAATGACAAAACAAAGAAAAAAGGATATTATTAGTTGTGCCCTCTTATCAGATGTATAAGTGCAGAACTTACATTTCCACTGCATAGTAGGTCATCATCTGGTAATCTACAAATAATAATAATAATAATAGTTAATCCATCACTCAAAAGTAAAAGAAACAAAATCAGATGCATATGTTTCTTCAAATTGTGGACCACTTACAATGCTGGACAATGACTAAAATGGAAGATTAAAACAAAGCTGCTGAAGTTTCTGTGCTGATTTATATTTAAATAAGATAAACATAATACTAATAATGATAATAATACTCTACTTGAAGAGGTGCTGGCGATGGGGTCTGCTAAAGACTCGCTGATAAACTCAATTGAAAAGTACCTCAGAATATCAACATTTTGGTTAAATTCAAGTAAACATACTAATATTTTTAAGTAAGGAATACTATTACATTTTACAGTGTACCATTACAATAAATAACATATAAAAACTTAAATAACAGAGTGTTTATTTAAATCTCACATGGTTTTATAATTGTAAAACATAACAACATTTATCAACTGTAGCTCCTTCCAATGACAGACATGACACATGAGGTCATGGCTAAAAGCCCTCGTAGGCTGCCTGTCTCTTATGAGAGGCTAAATCTTCCATTATTTTTCTTTTCTTTCTTCTAGGTTTGTCTGCTTGCATGTATATTACTTAGTGTAGCTGTCACTAACTTTTTTGGCGCTTCGCTCAACAGGTGTTTTCTTAATTAGTTACAGGCGGAACACTAGCGCCGCAATGAATATTTCTGCCTCCAAACTACTATTACTATAGGTACCAAAAAATTGCAGGATAAACAGCTATAATTTAAACTGTCGATGGGAGGCAGTCACACCAACCTTGCTTTTAAATTAAAAGAACGCTGTAAGAAAGAAACAAACAAAAAAATTATAATTTTTGGAACAGTGGCCACACACGAACTACGCATTGTTATTTTTTCTTGCTGAAATGCTCATTGTTACACTTGTGCCTGATGGCCACTCGCTTAAAATATATTTTTAAGTGAAGTGCAAATAAATACACTTTAAAAAAAAAAAAAGAATTTTCACTTCAAGTATATTTATCTCAAATATATTTTTAGATAATATACTAAAGTACAATTATTTTAAAGTGTGCTAAAAGTTGTATTGTGAAAATTGGTAAAAGCATGATGCTAATATACTTTAAATATATATTTTTTTAAAAAATTGACAATTTTAAAGACAATTTTGGTTAGTATATTTGCAATATACAGTTGACAAAAAATTATATATTTAAAATATAATAAAGTATACTCTTTTTTTTTTCACTAGGGTAGACATTGCAATATAGTGCCTTTTTACAGTAGCTGAAGTATTGACTTCTTTAAAGTCATTTTACCCTTGCAAGTTTTGCTTTATGCTTAATGGCCAAAAAGAAATAACTCCCACTTGAAATTCATTAGTCTATTGTTCAGATGCGCATCAATAAGAAGACAAATACATCAGAGTCTTTAGTTTGAGAAACGGACTCCTCACAGGTCCTAAACTCACAGCTTCAATGACCAGTACATGCCAAACACCAGTGAAAAGAAGACTCTGGGATGCTGGCCTTTTAGGTAATTTCAAAGAAAAAGCATCATCTGAAACTGGCAAATAAGAAGAGTATAATGTGCAAAAGAAAGATTGAGTGTTAAATTATTAGAAATTAGTATTATAGATGGATGAACCAAAGTGGTCTATAATTGAACTGTACATATTTGGGAAGTGCTGCAGAAAGATACCCTACCTGAGGATCTAGAGTAAACTGACTGAAATAAAATGTCATAGTGTTTCCAAACTTTTAAAGGGTTGTGTAGATTCTCGAAAGCATGGACCAAAAAGCCACAAAATTCCTATTTGGATTTCATGGGGTCTTTAACAACTACACCACAGCCAACCTCATAAATTACACTAATCCCCTTCCAAAGATCTAAAAATCTTCACCTTTGTTTACAATCTCAGCCACAGCCATGCAGTACTCCTGAGGCTCCTGCTCACTGGAAATCTGGAGACATTCCTTACTCCTCAGTGGAACCAGTTCCAGCAGAGGATCCAGGCTCTCCACTCCACACAGTAGAATAACCACATGAGCCTCTGGTCGCAATACACGAGCCAGGAAGAAACTCTAGAGCTGGCATAGCCCTTCCAGCATGCCCCGTGACAGAATAAGCAGCTTGCACTCGTACCCCTCCAGCCGTGGGAAGTCATCCCGGCGACTGGTCACCATAGCAATATCGTAACAACAGATGCCAGCCTCGGGAATGGGGCCTACAAGGTGGAAGTGCAGATATGATGCCCACTGCTCCGCCTCTGACTCATAGATGATCAGGAGATCTTTTGCTAAAAATAAAAATAATCTTAATAGTTTTATTACATGAATGTCTTAAATGCTGACTGAATTTAATTAAAACATTTGTGTTTTGTAAAATATTAAATTATTTACCATTTTAGTTTTCTTGTTTGTTATTTGTTTTGTTTTGGGTTTTTTGTTTTTTACTTTAACTTAGTTGATTGATGGTTACGCAGTGTGAAGCTATTCAACAGTTATAGCAGGATTTGCAACTATAGTGTATCAGAGTTTAAGAATGTCTTCATTTATTAATCCATAAATCATGTATAACATTTGATGTTGGTAAATAAATTGAACAACTAGTTACTAGACAAATTTTAAAAGATGTAGAAGAGGTAAACTCACATGTACTGCTCATCTCTCTGTCTCTGGGACCGATATGTGCTGTTGATTTCTGTGATGGGGAAGGTGTTTCATAAAACACAGGCACCTTTGTCCACTGTGACCAATCTATTCACAGGCTGGTAGTTTTTGTGTCATGGAGACACAGAGGCGTGTGAATATGATTGCAGCTTCCTTTTCATTTTTATTTCCTGTTACACATATACAAGCACACTTGTATTTATAATTGTATTATTTTAATGTGGTATTTTAATTAGAAACTAAAGAATCACATCTCCACATTTTAATGTTTTTCAATATTAAGTCACATTTTGTTGAAACAGCAGCTTCTGGGGTTTTGCGAATTTTGGTAATTGTGTTTACTGTATACAGTATACAGTGGGTACGGAAAGTATTCAGACCCCCTTAAATTTTTCACTCTTTGTTATATTGCAGCCATTTGCTAAAATCATTTAAGTTCATTTTTTTCCCTCATTATTGTACACACAGCACCCCATATTGACAGAAAAACACAGAATTGTTGACATTTTTGCACATTTATTAAAAAAGAAAAACTGAAATATCACATGGTCCTAAGTATTCAGACCCTTTCTTCAGTATTTAGTAGAAGCACCCTTTTGATCTAATAGAGCCATGAGTCCTTTTGGGAAAGACGCAACAAGTTTTTCACATCTGGATTTGGGGTTTCACATCAGGTTTTACAGGCGTACCAGGCTGACCTCCTGGATGACCTAAGTGTGGGTTCTGCGCTTGACGAGCAAGCCTCAGACCCGCCTCGGTCCTGACTGAAGGGAGGCTCAAAAGCAAAGCGTGGTGAGTCGTGCTCCTCCTCCCAGAGATTGGGGACAGTCTCGCCGCCCTCGCCAGCCCCCGAAGCAAGACCTCAGGACTATAAATTCTTGCGCCTAGATTAGGGGGTAGCTCCCCTCAGGACGGGGCGCGTGCTTCACCTCTCCCGGTACCCCCTCGAAGCCCCTCCATTCCCGCCACCTCTTGGTTTTTCGGGTTGCAGAGGCTTCCGTCAAAATTTGGTGTTTTCGCTGTTCCTGCATTTTATTCAGGACGCGAAACACTCGACAACCCCTCAACAGGAAGAGTTAAAATATAATACCCATCTCAGAGATCCTGGCAGCGTGGAAACTTCTGCTGGATATATTCTTTTCTGTGGGTCTTATAAGGCCGGATTTAATTCACTCGCCGCTTTTTAATTCACTCGCCGCTTTTCCATGTTTCAACGGCGTGTTCTCACTACCGTGAACCGGATTTCTTTTTATGTAAAAACAAAAAAAACTCAATCTCCTGGTTAAAGGGGCCATGGTATGTGTTCCCCTTCCAGAGAGAGAGTTAGGTTATTACACTAAATACTTCCCGTTTCCCATGGAGGGTGAGGGGTGGCGTCTGGCTTAGATCTTAAAGCTTGAACTACCCGTGGGTGTTCAAGTCCAAGATGATGCCTGTCAAGACGGTCGTGTCTCAAGCCCTACAACTCGTTTGGCTGGTCACCATCGATCTTATGATGCACTTTTATACTTCATTTAGAAGTTCTGCCACAACATGGAAAGTTCCTGAGGTTCACTTCCGGGGGCGAAGTCTTCCAGGGTCAGGTTCTTTCACTCAGCCTAGCCCTTTTTACCCACACATTCACAATGCATGATGTAGCGCTGGATCCTTGCGACTCCGGGGCATCTGCATTCTGAATTATGTAGATGACTGGCTGATCCTAGCGCAGTTCCAGGAACTGGCAGTTCAGCACAGGGACATCGTCTTAGCTCATCTGTTTCTCTGGGGTTGAGGCTCAACGCCAAGAAAAGCGTCCTCTCACCCACTCAGAACACTGTCTATCGGGGCATCGTATGGAGTTCAATCACAATGCGGGCACAACTGTCTCCCGCTAGGATTGAGTCCATTCAGATCACCCTGAGCAAAGTCAGGCTAGGTCAAGGTTGCACTGTTATCAGTATCAGCGATTTCCAGGTCTCAGGGCGACCGCGTCCACGGTAATCCCTCTGGACCTTCTGCTCATGAGAACGTTTTTGTTGTGGCCAAAAGCCAGGGGATTTCTTCCAAGGGCCAAAACCCCTAGGCTAAAAAGGGTTACGCGCCTCAGGCTTCGTTCCCTTTATATGTGGTTCAGACCCCAGTTTTCTGCCTTGGGTCCCACTCTAGGTGCGTCTTGTTGTCGCAGACTGCTAACGACAGACGCCTCCCTGACGGGCGGGGTAGTGGCCTTAAGTGGTCGTCCAGCTTAAGGGGATAGGAGGGTCGTCAGCTCGGTTGTCACAGTCACTGTCTCGGGTTGATGGCTGTATTTCTGGCCCTGAAATACCTCCTCCTGAGCCTGCCATGTCTTGGTGCGGGTGGACAATACAGCGGTAGCCTCTTACATAAATCATCAAGGAGACCCACGTTCTTGTCAGCTGTATTTCTGACACGTCGGATTCTCCTTAGGGCCCAGGGTAAGCTCCTGTCACTCAGGTCAGTTATATCCCTGGATGCCCGTGATACTGGGAGCAGATTTACGGTCCAGACAGAAAATACCAACGGGGGAGTTAAGAACTCCACCCTAAGGTAGTAGTTGCCCAGAGTTCGCCAGCAAGGGTTTTTGCCTCTTACTGATAGCACCGCGCTGGCCGAACAGGGCTTGGTTCTCGGAGCTAATCTCTTCCCTCGACGGCTCGCCTTGGGCTATTCCGAACAGGAAGGATCTTCTATCTCAGGCACAGGGCAATATTTCATCCCTGCCCCGAATTGTGGAACCTTTCATGTTTGGCCCCTAAAGGTACCAACTGAGGGACACAGGGCTTTCTCCTGAGGTTATAGAGACCTTTTTAAATGCCGGGCTTTTTCCACTTGGAACAAGTTTGGGAGAGATCTTAGTGCAGAAGAGGACCTCTTCGCCTCTATGAATAGCGCAATGTCTCCTCTACTTCTCCCTGAAATCACCCAGCCCCCTTGGGTCTGGACGTTAAGACACATACATGACCCAGAATGCGTCTGTATGCATTTCTTTCCCGGTTTCTCTGCTCCCGGAGTCTTGGCGATGTTCACCAGCAAGGGTCTTGCCTCCTATTAATGGCTGCGCTGGCCGAACAGGATATGTTTCTCGGAGCTAATTCCTCTCCTCGACGGCTCGCCTTGGGCGATTCCGAACAGGGAGGACCTTCTCATCCTTGGCCCGAATTGTGAAACCTTTCATGTCTGGCCCCTAAGGGTACCAAATGAGGTTCACAGGGTTTTCTATTGAGATTATCGAGACCATTTCAAGTGCTAGGGCTCCCTCCACTTGGAACTGATCTGGGTAGATTTTACAGGGCAGAAGAGGACCTCTTCGCCTCTGTTGATAGCGCAGTGTCTCCTCTACTTCTCCCCGAGTTGCCCAGTCGGGAGGGGCTGATCGTAGTAACGCATACATAGCACAAATGCGCCTGCATGCGTTTCCTTCTACTAAAGTTCTTATTACAGAACCAGCTTACTGCCAGTTTGCTTCAGTTCTGGATTTTCTGTAGAAAGAACTGTCAGCGGGCACTTGCCTCGCCACTGCCAGGTTCTATGTGGCCACTGCGGTTTGCCACGGCTTGGTGGGCGGGGTGCCCTCAAAGAGGCATCCTCATTATTGCCCGGGCCTACGAGGCGTGCGGTCAAGCTTCACCATTAGGTTTTAGGGCGCACTCTACCAGAGGGCTCTAGTCCTCTAAAACCTTGGCTAGAGGTCTCCCTCTGCAGCAAGTTTGTGATGCGGCAGGTTGTCCTCTCCGCACACAGTCATTGGACTTTTTTAGTTTGGATGTTCTGCACTCCGGGCTCTTATGCCCTTGAGTCAACATCTCAGCCCATGCCTAAACAAGTTTGTGATGCGGCAGGCTGGTCCTCTCCTCTCACATTCATCAGTTTTTATGATAAGGTTGTGTTGCGATAGGGTTCTCTTCACACACATTCATCGAACTTTATGGGTTAGATGCTTTGCTACTCTGGGCTCTTATGCCCTTGAGTCGACATCTCAGCTCATGCCTGAACAAGTTTGTGATGCGCTTAATGGAAATGAACAACAATCTACTGAGATAACAAAAGAAGTGCCAGTGTTCCTTCCAACTACAACACTTAGATGTATTCTTTTCTTCATAACAAGTTAATTGAGTCATTAAGCTCTGCTTACTTAAATACTGTGGTAATTCTGCCACATTCCAGTAAAGTCTTGGACCTTGCACACCAAAGCACACTTCCCCAAGGCTAGCTCACTTGGCAGTACTTCACATTCATTCTGTCTTCCCCTCTGTAAAATAAACACATCTCTATGGGGTGTTAACTTTGACTCATCCTTCTCTCCTTAACACCTCAGCCATTTTAAGGAGCAGTTTTATCTTAGGAGGTTTTGAGCTGACAGTGTAATTAGTCAATTCATGTTGGTCTCTGATACACACTGACTATATTTTCTCAGTCACACCTAAATTGCCTTAGTATATTCTGCACATTAGACAAAGTCCTCTGAGAGAGGTCCACGTTCCCCTTACAATGCTGAGGATACATTTCATCACTTTCTGCCATTTAGTTTAGCAGGCTGGCAAAAGCAAATTTGTTTTGCAAATGTCCCTCTCATTATTCTCATATACAAATTCACTTGTGAATCGAATTTTCCTACAACTCATTCATCAATACATATATATATATATATATATATATATATATATATATATATATATAAAACATTTAGAAATAATCATACTATTTTTAATATGATAAACAGTAAGATTCCAAGTTTGCTCAGCAAGTGCGTGAGATTTAGGCCTACTCCAATCAAAGTTTTGTCTTGTATCTCAGGTTCAGTCAGATAAATCCAAAGACAAAAGTTGTCCCTGAACATGATGGCATTCCATAAGAACTGATGTGAAATCTACTAACAGTGGCATACAGCAGTTCAGCAGTTTGTCATTATCAAAATTGTTTAGCTTTTCCATTAACAAGCTGCTTTTCCCATCAAATTGCGAGGTGGCGTTTGCTAGTGCTACACAGCAGATATAAATGTTGAATTGTTTTTTGAGCTTTTAAGCCCAATGAGCTGTAATCAAACACTCTACTGAACTGTCCTCTATATCATACTGTATATAGTTGGAAAATTTGAGGCAATATAGTGAACCTATCGTACTAAATGTCCTCTCTAGCATTCTAAAGTCCAAATCATTTTAGTGAATCGTTCTGTCCTAAACCATCCTCTCTCTCATATCGTTGGAAATTCTGACTCCTTATAGTGAACCATATCATCCAAAGCGGTCCTGTCTCTCATATGTAGCATTAGAAAGTCTGAGTCATTGCAGTGAATCAGTTCATCTAAAACCGTCGTCTCTCTCATTTGGAAAGTCTGAATCATTCTAGTGAACCGGTTTGTCCTAAACTGTTCTCTTGTTCATATTAGCATTGAATGAATCGGTTCCTTCAGACTAAATAACAGATTCACCGATTTGAGTCAATGTTTGGTATTTTAGGTCTTCTTTTTAATAGTTAAATATTTAGTTAAATATTTAGTGCTGTTCATTACAATATTTTCGACTCTGTTACATAAATAATTTGTATTCGTTTTATCTAAGTTGTATTTAGTGTAAATCTATGGCTAATTATCAGAATATTAATAAATACAGTCTTGATCAACACAAAATAGGTATTGTTTTAAAGCTTATGTAACAGGTGTTATATTTATTTATTAATTTCACTCAAAATCTCCTTGTTATTATCATATGTTATGTTTCTATAATTATTTTGTATTTTGGAAATTATTCTTTTAATATTTCATTTATTCTTTTAATATTGATTTCTTTTCATTAAGATGTCATGTTTCTATGGTTATATGGTAATTTTTCAGTGTTATTAAAAATAGTGCGTGGCTCCTTTAAGATTCATGTTCGGTTGCTCTCCTTCAGTTCGCGGTAAGCTGACTGAAGAGAGGTGAGTTGCGTTGAAGCTCCGTCGAATGAGTTCTGTTTAGTACAATAAAGCATATAATTTTGTTCAGAATGCACTTAAATCATATTCAAATATGTATGAAGTTTGTGTGAATGATATGGAGTATGTATTTTTGGAGATTTCATTAAGCATGAGTGTGCAAGCTCGGTGGCTAAAATAATGATTTTCATTGATAGGTTGGTTCCTATTGTGAGAGAAGGCCACAGATTTGAGTTTTTGATTTAATTGTCTTTATTCATGCAGGTATGTTCTCTTTCATGCTTCTGTTAATATTATTTTGAATTTATGTAAAATGCTTTATTTTATTTTGCTTTATTTAAATTTTTATTTTTTGATGATATATGTTGAACACAATTGATTTATATTTAGAAACACGAAAAGTGTAAAATGTGTGCAGTTCGCGGTAAGCGCGACTGAAGAGAGGTTGGTTCCTATTGTGAGAGAAGGCCACAGAATTGAGTTTTTGATTTAATTGTCTTTATTCATGCAGAATAAAATCTGGCCTGAGTGATTTCTGTTGCCTGGTCTTCTTCATTAAACCACACAACGCAGAGCTAATGAAGACCAGTCACATTGGTGCCGTGACTTTTATTTGATGCAAGTCATCGTGGATCCTTCTAGATCAACATCAGCTTGGTCGCCAGGGTTTGCGGCATTCAAATGTCCTAATTCTGCCTGTACCTGTACGAAGGGAGAAAAAAATAGGTTGGACATTATATTCTACATAATTCTGAAAAAAGTTAATATTTACTGACGAGAAAAAAAAAAAGTTGAATTTGAAATAACATTTTTGGTTGATTATTTGGTTGTGTATTACTTTTAGTTGTGTACTCATGTGAACAGTTTTTTTTCTGTGGTCATTAGCTGTTCTAATTTACATTTGTTGATCTGTAAAACGCAGAATGTCAGAAAATAGTGAGAAGACAAATTACTCCCCTAATGATGGGTTTGAATTGGGTTTTGCCAGGGGGCATTTCTTTGGTGAACTTGAACAGACACCACTCAGAAGGACAGTTAATGTTGGTTCTCCTCATTTCTGTTCTACCCGTAACCCAGGTAGAGTACATACTAATGAATCAGAAAAGTGTGAAGGTGCTGCTTCAGATAAACAAGACTATAGTAACACTGACCTGAGTAGTTTAATTACACAGCTTGCTCAACAGATAGGGCAGTCAATATCTGATCAATTGAAAAAAAGCAGCAGTGAAAAAGATGAGTGTCCTGATATTCGAACGCAGAGCATAGGGATGAGCCAGGTTCTCGTGGAGTCACCTTCTCTAAATTTGACTGGTATGAAGTTAGTGATGAAGCCTGATGTTAAGGCACCTCCCTGTTTCAGAGGGGATGGATCAGACAAATTATCAGTACACGAATGGGAAGAATTCATGGATGTTTATTTGAAGAAGAAAGGTGTTCCTTTAGCTGAACAAGCCGATGAGCTCATGTCGAACTTAATGGGGAGAGCTAAAGATGTAATCAAGATAGCACTACGCAGCAATCCATCACTGAAGCCTAAAACAAACCCAAGGATTGTCACAGACATACTCAAACAGCACTTCAGCGAATTATCATATTCATCAATGCCGCTTGCTGACTTTTATGGCACTTTACCTGTTGCAGGAGAGAATGCTATGGAATATTGGATTAGGCTTAATAAAGCTGTTGATGTCGCTGATGAGTGTTTGAGAAGACAAGGCAGAAGTATTGAAGATCCTACCCGTGAGGTGACACAAATGTTTGTTAAACATTGCCCTGACCAATCTCTTTCTGCTGTCTTGAAGTTCAAGTCTGCTGATAGGTGGACGGCGGCTGAAATACAAGAACGTCTTGATGAATATCAAGTTGAGAAAAGAGCACAAATGAAGGCGCAGTCTAATCATTCTGCCTTTGCGAAGACTGTAGCTACCAACGCCCAAATGTCAACTTTAAATGATGGAACATCTGGGAATGTGCCGAAAGTGTCCGCAGGTCAAGGTGGGTTGTCAGATACACCATCAGTTCAGACAAGTGACAGCTGCACTCAGTCCCTTATCAGTTTACTCGATCGTGTGCTGAAACATAACATGCAAACACCCTCTGTACCTGTAGATTCATATAGGCAGGGGAATACGAGCAGGAAGTTTTGCAAAGTGTGCAGAGGCATGGACCATTCTAAAGTTGCACATTGTAGAAGAGACGGTTTATGCTTGTTTTGTTTTGAACATGGACACAGAAAAAGAGAGTGCCCGAAGTGGAGTAGTCATGACAGTCTGGAGGTAAACTACTCATCTCGGGGAGCTGGTCCTTTAAACCATTAGACCCACATTTTGAGAGGGGATGTGTGGGTGAGGATCAAACCCTCATAAGTGATTTGGAACAGCAGTATGAGAATGCATGCCATACGGCTTCTGATGGTACTTGCGTGATATATGCACAAAACATGCAGAAAATAAAGGCTTTTGATGATCTTTTCTACACTTCAGTGATTGTAAATGACCGGTTCCACATGAGAGGAATGCTTGACACTGGCTCCATGTCTTGTACCCTTAGTGAGACAGCTGAACAAACGTTGTTGGCTGAAAATGTTGTCTTGGACAAAAAATCACTTCCTGAGAATATCATTCTTGTCGGTGTTGGGGGTAAGACCGCACAGCCTAAATGTTTGTACGAAGTTAGTATGAAAGTGTATGGCATCAGCTGTCGAGTTCCAATTCTCGTTGTTCCAGGACAACATGATGATTTAATTCTTGGCACCAACTTGATCAAGCATATTGTGAATCAAATGAAGAACACAGATGAGTATTGGGACTTTATATCTCAAAGTGCTACACAGTTATCACCGGACGGTGAACACTTTTTGGATGTGATGTCAAATCTCACACGATGGCGACATGATGAGATCCCTAGCAAAATCGGAACCGTAAAGCTCCATCATGCTGTCACTCTCGCTGCTAGACAAGAACATTTAGTGTGGGGAAGACTGCCCAGCAACACTTCATTGTCTCTCGGGAGTACCATTCTCGTTGAACCTACCACCTCCAAGACTATGTCAAGAAACATCATGGTAGCTCGTGTGATAACATCTATGTGGGGTGATAGGTGGGTACCTATGAAAATAACCAATTTGTCTGACCAACCTGTCACACTAAGAAAGAATCGGAAATTAGCAGATGTTTCACCTTGTCTGGCTGTTGAAGATTTCCCAGTTTTGCAGGGCACTGGAAAGATAAAGGAGGTTAGTTCACAAGCTTCTCCAAATTATGCCTCAAATTTGAGACTGCAAGATGTTGGGTTAAGCGAGATTGACATTGATCTCTGTAAAGTCACTAGTGCATCCAAAGAGAAACTTGTACAGTTATTGGTGAATTACAATGATGTGTTTTCTAAGCATCCCCTAGACTGTGGTGAGGCTAAGGAATTTGAACACCGTATCCGACTTACAGATGAGAGGCCTTTCCGGTTGCCATATCGGAGAATCCCTCCTGCTCATTACCAGAAGCTGCGTCAGGTGTTAACCGAAATGGAGGAGCAAGGGATAATTAGAAAATCAATAAGCGAATATGCATCGCCTTTGGTACTTGTGTGGAAAAAGGATGGAAGCCTCCGCATATGTACGGACTTTAGGTGGCTTAATGCGAGGACACGCAAAGATGCTCACCCACTCCCTCATCAGGCCGACTGCCTTGCTGCTTTAGGAGGTAACAATTACTTCAGCACCTTGGACTTAACCTCTGGATTCTACAATTTGCCTATGCATGAACAAGACAAAAAATACACCGCGTTCATTACTCCTATGGGACTACATGAGTATAACCGCATGCCACAAGGCTTGTGCAACAGCCCAGCTTCGTTCATGCGGATGATGCTTAGCATTTTTGGGGATATGAACTTTAGTAGTTTGTTATGCTATTTGGATGATTTACTTGTGTTTGCACCCACAGAGCAAGAGGCTTTGATCAGGCTGGAAATGGTTTTTCAGCGGCTTCGGTTATATCACCTGAAACTGAGTCCCAAAAAGTGTCATTTCTTGCGTGATTCAGTGAGATTCTTGGGTCATATTATTTCTGGCCATGGCATCTCTGTGGACTCCACGAAGGTGGATGTTATATCCAAAATGTCCAAGTTGCAACTTATGGAGGAAGATGGTTGCACTCCATCAGCGCGAAGAATCAAGTCATTTTTGGGAATTATTTTTTTACTATCAGCACTTCATTCATAGTTGTTCTTCGATCGCCAAGCCGCTCTTTGCTCTAACTGCGGGTCAGAAGAGACGAGGTAAAGGGAAAGTTAGGAAGCCTGTTGGAACATTCAGAAAGCTGAATCCAAGTGATTGGACGGAGGAATGCAACATTGCGTTTAATACACTCAAGGAGGAGTTGTCGAACTGTGCTGTGCTAGCACATCCTGATTTCTCTAGGCCTTTGATTCTCTCAATTGACGCATCTTTAGATGGGTTAGGTGCTGTGCTATCCCAAGTTCCAGCAGGGGAAGAAATAGCTCGGCCCATTGCCTTTGCCAGCAAGACCCTGACCGTGTCACAGAGGAAGTACCCTGCGCACAGGCTCGAGTTTTTGGCTTTGAAGTGGAGTGTGTGCGAAAAGTTCAGCCACTGGCTCAAGGGGCAAAGCTTCACAGTTTGGACTGACAACAATCCACTTACGCACATTATGACTAAGCCAAAACTTGATGCCTGTGAACAAAGATGGGTTTCAAAATTAGCCTCTTATTCTTTTGACATAAAACATATTGCAGGAGTCAAGAACATTGTGGCTGATACCTTAAGCAGAGATCCATTTGCAAGGACAATTAGTCATAGGCTCATGAATGAGAGTTACAAACGCTTACTTACCGAAGTTGATGCTGTAGGAGAAGAAGGAATACAGGATGTGTTCCGTCTGAAGGTTGAGTGTCACAAGATTAGTGATCATGTTGGATGTCAATCAAGTTGTCATGTGCAGTCATGTGATCCAGTAGCCGTCAAGACACTTTGCCATGTCCAAGATGACTGGGAAACGGCAACAGTGACACGAGCAGTTCAGCTGGTGCAGTTAGTTCAGAAGATTGCAGCCACTAGCCAAAGTGAACAGCCTCTTCCTATGTTCTCTCATGATGAGTTGGAAAGAAGTCAAGAGCTCGACCTTACCATTTCCGAGATTCTCCCTTTTGTACTTTGTAAAAGACGCCCTTCAAGAAGAGAGAAAGAAAAGCTAGACTGTAGAGCTTTAGCCCTTGTCAAGCAATGGGATCACCTAAAAGTGTGTGATGGGATTCTGTACAGGTGAACTAAGGACCCATTAAGCAGACAGAGAAGACATCAGTATGTTTTGCCTCGGAGCATGGTAGAAAAAGCTCTACACAGTCTTCACGATCTTGCTGGTCACCAAGGACAGGCTAGAACAGTTCACTTGGCAAGACATCGCTTCTTCTGGCCCAAGATGGAGAGCGAGATCAGAGAATATGTGAAGTGTTGCAAGAGGTGTATTCTGGCAAAAACACCTGAGCCAGCTGCTCGAGCTCCATTGGAAAGTATTCAAACTTCTGCACCTATGGAGTTGGTTTGTCTTGACTTTTGGAGTGCAGAGGATAACAAGCAACGTTCAGTGGATGTGTTGGTCTTGACGGATCATTTCACTAAACTCGCTCATGCCTTTCCTTGCATTAATCAAACGGCAAAGCAAGTTGCTCGAAAGTTATGGGACCATGTGTTCTGCGTGCATGGGTTCCCTGAGCGGATCCATACGGATCAAGGCACAAATTTTGGGAGTGAGCTCATTGTTGAATTGCTAGCACTTTCTGGGGTCTCCAAATCTCGTACAACTGCATATCATCCTATGGGAAATGGCATCACCGAACGGTTCAACCGAACATTAGGAAATATGCTTCGCTCCTTGCCCCTGAGGTCTAAGGATAAGTGGCCACAACAAATTCAGACTCTGACCTTCGCTTACAACTCAACCATACATGAGACAACTGGTTACGCACCTTTCCAACTCATGTTTGGACGTGTTCCACGATTACCTGTGGACATAATGTTCAAGCAAGTATCGAAGGATCCAGTAATTGTTGATTATAGCAGTTATGTGGTAACTCTAATGTCTCATCTTCATGAAGCAGCTGAAATTGCTCAAAAACATGCTGTGCAAGAACAGAGGAAACAGACCCAGATTTATAACCGCAAGATCAAGGGAGTTCATTTGAACAATGGAGATAGAGTGCTCATTGCCAATAAAGGAGAAAGAGGAAAAAGGAAGTTGGCAGATAGATGGGAACCTACTGTGTACACCATTGTGGATAATGATCCCCAGAAACACATATACAAAGTGAAGGATGACAAAGGGCACACTAAAGTGGTACATCGGAACATGCTCTTAGACATCAGTTTCTTACCAGTGACATGTCCTGAGAATGAAACATGTGATTCAATGGTTGCTGATTGCTCAAACGATTCTGAGTGTGAGACCCGATCAACAAATTCCACTGATTCCTTGGATGACGATGATCCTGAAAACAAAACACATTCATTAGTATTAGATGAGGATGTTTCAAAGAATTCAAAACCTCTTGATGAACAAATGGAACAGGATGAAGATGAACGTGATGACACTTACTGTGTTAATTCTGGTCAAGACAGTCAAAACCAGATGCTCCTTGATAAAACATTGAACACAGGAAATTCTGATTGTGACAACGCATCATCGGCAACATCTCATTTGACCAATTCAGGTATTACTGACTCTGATTTACCTGTCTGTGATGATGTGTCAATGCCAGTTCCTGAACAAGCGCAAGGCATAATTACAACACGGGCTGGTAGAGTAGTGAAAAAAGTAAACCGTCTGATTGAGACCATGGCCCAAAAACCAGTTAAAATAGCAAACTTGTCAAACAGATTCAAGAAAAAGTCACAGTCCCTTTTAAGTCTATTCTAATTTTCGTGATTGGGTAGGAAGTTAACTTTTTTATTTTCTTTTTGGGTTCAGTTTTTCATTAAGTGATATAAGGATAATGTGAGTGAGGATTTGTTGCAAAGATTAAGTGTGGTATGGTGTATTTGGCAACATACTTTACTAAGAGGTTTTGAGGCTTGATCACCCTCAAATTTCTCTGTATCTGTCAAGACAGATAGCTTTCATTGCTGTAACTATGGTATTTTTGCATTGTGATTCTTTAGGAAATTCTCTTAAACTCATGCAGAATTTTGGTGAAATTAGGGGAGGTGAATGTAACAGGTGTTATATTTATTTATTAATTTCACTCAAAATCTCCTTGTTATTATCATATGTTATGTTTCTATAATTATTTTGTATTTTGGAAATTATTCTTTTAATATTTCATTTATTCTTTTAATATTGATTTCTTTTCATTAAGATGTCATGTTTCTATGGTTATATGGTAATTTTTCAGTGTTATTAAAAATAGTGCGTGGCTCCTTTAAGATTCATGTTCCGGTTGCTCTCCTTCAGTTCGCGGTAAGCGCGACTGAAGAGAGGTGAGTTGCGTTGAAGCTCCGTCGAATGAGTTCTGTTTAGTACAATAAAGCATATAATTTTGTTCAGAATGCACTTAAATCATATTCAAATATGTATGAAGTTTGTGTGAATGATATGGAGTATGTATTTTTGGAGAGTTCATTAAGCATGAGTGTGCAAGCTTGGTGGCTAAAATAATGATTTTCATTGATAGGTTGGTTCCTATTGTGAGAGAAGGCCACAGATTTGAGTTTTTGATTTAATTGTCTTTATTCATGCAGAATAAAATCTGGCCTGAGTGATTTCTGTTGCCTGGTCTTCTTCATTAAACCACACAACGCAGAGCTAATGAAGACCAGTCACACTTAAAAGCTTTACTTTACAATGCATGTAGGCATTATGACCAAAACTGAACAAGTGCTTTGAAATTGGCAGAAGAATCAGAAGTGTTCCATTTTGATAAATTGATAAAATGTGTCAGGTGTCGTTAGAAAGCTCTCAAAGAGCATAATACAAAAAGACTATTTTGTTTTAACTCACAGATGAAAATATAGCTCAGTATATGTCTTTGACATGCATGTTACATGTAAACAGATTTTGCTTATGCCGCATAGATAATTAGATAATCCACACGAAGCACAATGTGCACATAGCACATAATTTGCATCTGGCTAAAAACACGTTAGCTTCCCTGGATCAGATCGCTTTATTAGAAACTATGTAGTACGTTGTCCATCATCATAGAACGCTAATGTCAGACTAGTATCCTCGACTCAGCCATGAGTGCAGCGGACAAGGACCTTACCCGAGCTCTTTATAGTCAAACATCAATGTCCAACATCTAGTGAAGACCCTACAAGAAATTCAGGAGAAGCTCCAAGCAGCACCTGACCCTGTCACTGTACCTGTGCCTGTAGTGCCACCAGTCTTGTCTCCCAAACTTGACATAAGTTTGACTTCCCTCCCTTATATTTGTTCCATTTGTCTTCACTGAGGTTGAGTCCAGAAAGAAAGTGCCTCTCAACATCTCAGCAAAATCCCCAAAACATATCATGATATATGCGAGGTCTTTAGCAAGAGCAAAACCCCTCAGGCCATATGACTGTGGCATAGTCATTACCTCCTCAAAGCCATTTGTATCCTCTCTCTTCCTGAATCAGCAGCTATGGAGGAGAACATTGGTGAGGCACTAAAAATGGCTTGATTCGACCCTCTAAGTCAGTGACTTTTTTCTTTGTGGCTAAGAAGGATGGAGGCTTCGGCCATGTATTGACTAAAGAGCTCTCAACAGGGTCACCTTTAATAATAAATATTCATTACCATTGATGGCCTCAGCACTTGACCTGCTAAGGGGTGCTACTATTTTTCTACGCAGACTCTAAGTTTAGTCCCCATTATGTTGGCCATTTTCTAATGAAAAAAGTGCCAACCCAGTAGCCTACAAACTGTGTCTCCCCAGGTCCCTCCAGGTGAGTCCTGTCTTCTCTGTTTCTCTTTTAAAACCTGTAGTAACATCCCCCTTGTCTCCTCCTTCTTCTCTCCCACCTTCTCCTAATTTTTTTGCAGGTGGTCCAGGATATACTGTCCAGAAGCTGCTGGACTCTCATCGGTTGGATCACGGAATTCAATACTTGTTGGACTGTGAAGATTATTGGCTTCATTGGTCCCATCTAGGCACATTTTGGACCCAACCCTCATCCATAAATTTTACTAGGAAAACCTGGACTGGCCCAGAAGGTGACCACTGGGGGTTGGGGTGCACTGTCAGACCAGTATCTGCCAACAGGTGGCAGCAGAGAAATCAAACTGGTCTAAGCTCTGACACATGATTGTTCATCTGTGTCTCATTCCCTGGGATATATTTTGATCTAACTGGCACTCAAGCTTCAAGTTCCTGTGAGTTTTATGGGACATTATCTTGAGTCTACTCTGCAACTACTTGATTATTCTCAGTGTTGTTTTGTTACCTGTTTGCCACTCTAGGAGTGAATAACTTAGTTGGTGGGTTGCAAAGCATTCTTTATTTTCTTCTCACCCCTCATGGTGTATCTTATTTCAATAAAGTGTTTGAGTTACTTTGCCTTGTCCAGGGATTGTGCTTGTCCATGGATTGAGTTTAAGGTTTAAATTTGTATTACCCATTTAATGCTGGTATTACCAATGATTACTGTACTGCATAGTAGTACAACTTAGTATCTGTAAATCTGACCATTTAAAAAAATTGATTTGGGGAGATAATTGATAGTTAATTTCCCAAAGCCCTATATACCTGACGGAATAGATTGTACTGTTTTACAAAAACAAAATTTTCAAATACATTTATTTGGAGTTTTTACTGAATAGGGTAAGAGGATTTTACTGGTGCTGAATTGCTGATGTGCAAACAATGTAAAGTTTTTGCATAATGATTTAGGCTACCATAAATAAATTATTTTTCATCAAAATGTTTTTTATACACATATAAACTTGAACATCTGTGACAGGAGTCAGCCTACCACGCACTTCTTTTCATGTGAGCCTGTTAGACAAGCAAAACGAATTAGCTGTGTGCTTTACTGCACTCTTTATTGAATCTAAAGCATCATAAATTATATTACTTTTTTTATTAGACATTGTAACAGCTGTCTACATGCTAATTAAACTTTGGGTTGGTTTTAATATTAGTGGATTTAGGCTCTCTGACATTTTACACTTTTGTCTCCCACGCTGAATATATACACTGATGAGCCAAAACATAATGACTACTCATAGGCAGGGGGTACAGCTGGACCTTTTGTCCTGGGCCCAGGCTTGAGGGGGCCCCTGGAGTGTGGGGGGAGTTCCATATTGTAGAGTGTAGAGAAAGGCTATTCCATATTGTAGAGTTCATCTAAACATGTTCAGCGGGAGATGACAGAGACAGCACAACCGTGGAAATACAACCGGGGTAGTGCATGCTGATGGAAAAACTGTCCGCACTGGAGGGGGACCCGCTAAATGCATTTTGTACCAGGCTTAAGAATTCCTACCTGCAGCCTTGCTCACAGGTAAAGTGAATTACGGTGATCATCTCCTAACAAAGCCACATGTCAAGGTTTGGGTAGATTAGATGGTAAGCCTGCAATCAGTTTTTGTAGTCAACTTGTTGAATCCAGGAGAAATGGGCAGGAGTAAAGACCTGAGCGACTTTGACAAGGGCCAAATTGTTATGGCAAGATAACTGAGTCAGGGTATCTCTAAAGCCTGTGAGGTGCTCCCGGTCAGCATTGGTGAGTACCTAACAACAGTGGTCCGAGGAGGAACAAACCACAAACCAGCAACAGGGTGTTGGGCGCACAAGGCTCATCGATGCACATTTTAATGATGGTTATGGGAGAAATGTTTCACAACACATTATGCTTATGGGTGTGCATAGCCGCAAATCAGTCAGAGTGCCCATGATGACCCCTGTTACATGTGTTTCGACTAAAGCCTGTGACCCGACTACGATTGAAGTTTATGACATTGAGTATTTGCAAATGGAATCCTCTCAGCCTACCTCGTCCTGACAGAATACTTTGCTTGGCTCGGATGCAGCGGATGTCTCTCAACTCCTTTCAAACATCGGGTAGCAGAATGAGGTGCTCAAAGGTTTTCAACACCAGCTCCTAACGCTAAAATTTTTATCACCGGTCTCCGTGTGGTGTCCTCTGATCGAGGACTCCATATGGTCTCTGTTTAAACACTAAACAAATATATAATCTTAAGTAAAATTTGTTTAGTTACCATTTAACACAATATATTCGGTCTCTATCTGCACCACGTCATGATCTGGTAAGATTTGCTCTACCTGATAAGTTTGACGGCTCTCCTAATAATTGTATGGGTTTCTTTTGACAGTGTTCCATCTACTTCTCAAACCAACCTGAAGTTTTTAACCAGGATAAGTTGAAATGCTCATTTATCATTACTTTGCTAACTGGGAAAGCATTAGAGTGGGCTATGGCTGTTTGGGATCATAATGCACATATTCAACAATCTTACAGTCATTTTACTACATTGATTTGTGAAGTTTTTCAATATCCTGTGGGAGCATGGACACAGCAACTCAGCTCACTCAACTACGTCAAGGCAAGAAATCTGCTTCCGATCATGCCATACAGTTTTGTAATCTTGCAGCATAGAGCGGGTTAAATGACATCACTTCAAAACACATTTTTTGATCTAGTCTGTCAGCTAATCTCCAGGCTGAATTAGTATGCAGAGATGACTCCCTCGACTTATCATTTCTCAGCATTTATTGGCTCAGGAGCTGCTGCTAATGTGATACATCAGGACGTAAATGAACATACCCACGACCAAGTGTGAATCACCTATTACTGTAACTGCTGTTGATAATGTTCCCATCAGTAAAGGTCATATCACTCATCAAACTCTTCCTATAAAACTAAAAGTTGGTCTGCTTTACATTGAAGAAATCACTCTGTACATCATTTCATCACCATGAAGCCCAGTGATTCACGAATGTCTTTGGTTATCCACTCATGAACCCCAGTTTTCATGGAAGAACATGGACTTAATCCATTGGTCTCCTCAATGTCATCTTCACTGTCTGGAACTGCCACCCAAGTTTACAGCCTGCACAACTCATCTCACGAGAACCTCCCTTCATTGCTGAACAATGTCCACAATGAGTATGCTGACTTAGAGAAGGTTTTTAGTAAAGAGACGGCCACACAGTTACCTCCTCATCGATCCAGCAACTGTGCTATCGACATTCTTCCTAACACTTCTCCACCCAAGAGCTGTGTTTACCCACTGTCCATCCCAGAGACCAAGGCCATGGAAGAGTACATTGACGAGGCCCTATCTAATGGATTTATTAGACCCTCTACTTCTTCAGCGTCTTTCTTAAGACCTTGTATTGAATATCGAGCACTCAATGCAAATACTGTCAACAACTGCCATCCACTTCCACTTATTCCTTCTTTCCTTGAACAATTACGAGAGGCCAGATACTTCACTAAACTGGACCTCAGATCTGCTTACAACCTCATCAGAATACGAGAGGGTGATGAATGGAAAACAGCTTTTCTCACCACCAGGGGGCACTATGAATACTTGGTAATGTCACATGGGCTCACCAACTCACCTTCCATTTTCCAATCTTTCATCAATTAAGTCTTCAAGAATATCCTGAATCAATATGTGATTGTCTACATAGAAGACATCTTGATCTATTCACGGTCAATGGAGGAACATATCGATCATGTAAGAAATGTCTTGTCATATCTACTCCAGAATAAACTTTTCATCAAAGCAGAGAAGTGTGAATTTCATGTCCTTTCCACCACATTTTTGGGATATAATATTAGCCACTCCAGAGTGGAGATGGATCTCATCAAAGTAAAAGCCAACATTGACTGGCCCACACCCACCACGGTAAAGGAATTACAACAATTTCTAGGCTTTGCTAATTTCTCATGCAGATTCCTCTGTAACTACAGTATCATTGCTGCACCCATCACCTCCCTTCTTAAAGGAAAACCCAAAAAGTTGGCATGGACAGAGGCAATAACAACCACCCTCAATAGACTCAAGTCCAGTTTTACCTCAGCCCCTATTCTCAAGCATCTCGACCCTCAACTTCCATTAATTCTAGAGGTTGATGCCTCTGATACTGGAATTGGTGCTTTTCTTTCCCAAAGACATGGAAAACCAGGCAAACTACATACCTGTGCATTCTTTTCCTGTAAATTAACCTCAGCAGAGCACAGTTACAACATCTGTAACAAAGAAATACTGTCTATCAAAGCCATCACTGGCTAGAAGGTACACTTCATCCATTTTAAGTCATCACAGATCACAAAAATTTGGAATATATCAAGGAAGGCAAGAGATTTAATCTCTTCTTCACTCGGTTCAACTTCACGGTCACATATCTTCCAGGAAGTAAGAATAGTAAAGCCAATGCATTGTCACATAGCTATGAATCTGTTGAGACACATATCAGTCCAGAAAAGATTCTACCTTCCTCCATCATCATTGCACCTATCCGGTGGGATATCATGGAGGATATTCTATGCGTTCCACAAGAGGAGCCTTCCCCTCCAGAATGTCCCAATGGCAAGGTGTATCTTCCATTCAATCTACGCAACATAATCATTCAATGGGTCCACACGTCACTCACCTCTGGACATCCTGGAATTAACCATACTAACACTTTATTAAGGAACCCTTTCTGGTGGTCAACACTATCCACTAATGTCAAGAACTTTGTAAGTGCCTGTCAGACCTGTGCACAAGCCCACACACCTCGTCGACTTTGTGCAGGACTATTAGAACCACTACCTATTCTAACTCTCAAGGATTCACCACCATCATGGTCACTCAAAATTGTGCCATCTTATACCATTGAAAGGTCTACCCACTGCCATGTAAACAAATCAAGTGCTGTTCAATCAAGTGTTTCGAATCTATGGATTACCTGATGACATAGTCACTGATCGAGGACTACAGTTCACTTCAAGAGTATGGAGAGCATTTTACAAACTACTACTTCAATGTCAGTCTCACCTCTGGCTATTATCTGCAAGCTAATGGCCAAGTAGGATGGCTTAATCAAGAGAGCGATAGATACCTACGATCATACTGCAGCAAAGAACATCAGAAGTGGAGCATCTTCCTCCCATGGGCAGAATATACTCAAAACTACCTCACACACTCCTCTACATGTCTGACCCCCTTTCAATGTGTTCTGGGATATTCCCTTGATCTGGGGAAATATCTGAAGTACCTGCCATGGATGACTGGATTAGAAGGAGTGAACTGGTTTGGGATGGGGCTCATGTCCATCTCCAACAAGCTATTTTATGTCAGAAAATCGACACAGACACCCCATCCTGAGTATCAGCCAGGTCAAAGGGTGTGGTTTTCAACTGGCACTCTACGCCTGAAACTCCATTTCTTTTTAAATTTTACGTCAAGTTAATCCAGTCATGTACCGTTTAGAATTGCCTGCTACTTACCGCTCCTTTCTTTCATGTATCCCTCCTAAAACTGGTCCGCAAGGCATCGAATCCCGAAATAACTGATGAAGGACCCCCTCCACTACTCGAGATAGATGGAGCTCCTGCCTACCTGGTTCGGGAGATTATGGATTCTCACAGAAGGGGTGGTCATCTACACTACCTCCTAGACCAGGAGGGATATGGCCCGGAGGAGAGATCTTTGTAGCAGCTAGGATCATATTGGATTCATCACTCACCAGAGACTTTCACCAAGCCCACCCAAATCGTCCAGAACCCCGACCAAGGGGTCGTCCCAAGAGAAAAAACACCTGGAGGTGTTCTTAAAGGAGGGGAGGGGGCTTCTGTATTTAAACAGGCTTCCATGCACCAGAGGGAGCCCTAACCTTTGTATTGAACTCTGTCACTTCCTGTTTCTGCCACATCCGTTCCTGTTTGGTCATTCACCATGTATATAAGCCATGTGCACACAGTATCATGTTGCAAATTATTGCCAGTTCCACTGCCTTACCAAGAGTTTTTCTCCATGTCTATGTATAGACCTCCTGTTTTGACCTTTGCTTATGTTTTTGGATTACTGTTTTGTTTTTGTTTGCCCATGGACCGATTTATATGTGTTTTGACTAAAGCCTGTGACCCGACTACGATTGATGTTTATGACTTGGAGTATTTGAATAAAGACCCGCAAATGGAATCCTCTCAGCCTACCTCATCCTCACACTAATGAGTGTTGCAACAGGTTGCACCAGAGTGTTTTCACTGTATTTCAAATTAGAGAGGAGAGGGAGCTATCACGAGAAATGGGATTGTATTATGATTTTAGATTAATTAAATGTTAGAATTTATTTACAGAACATGATATTAATAAAACAACATAAACTAGTCTGACTGAAAAAACTAAACACAGACCCACCCACACACAAACAAATGCACTCACTAGAAACAGACTACACTAGAAACTTAGAGAAACAGATGTGTATTCAACTTGACAGACTCTCCGACATGTGCAAAACCACACAATTTGCAGTTTTATTGCTCAGAGGTTGGTCTTTCATAGCTCCTGAGATTTAATGGAATTCTCAGTTATGCGCAATTATCAGGCTATGCTTCAGTATCAACTGAGTCTCAGATGTTTCTCCTAAAATCCTTAAGACAGTTGTTGACATACAAGTATGGAGCTATAAAACTTATGTGTTGTCATATTGAAATCAATTAAAAAAAGGTATTGCAGACCTTGGTATCTTGCCAAGTCTGAGTACAGTTTGTGACATTGTTGAGATTGCAAGAGGAGACAAATCTGAGAAGCAGGAGACTTAAGCCTCCATTTGCACTCCATTTCATCAAATTGCTGTCAAGGAGAAATATTTTATTTTATTTTTATATTTTAAATATATTTCATGTGAGATTTTTCTTTTCTACAGTTATCAAGAACCACAAGTAGACTAGTTCTTCTAAGGACAAATCCCACCCAAAGCATGTGCATTCTTCTTTGAAATACATGCAGATACAAGTCAAAAGGAGATTGCTCATTTACTGAAAATACAACATTACGTTAGTGACTATTTGCTTTCAGAGGATGAGGGTCACAGAGCTTGTTTCACAAGCATTACTAGTTTATCAGTTCAGTAACTATTAGTATCACAATCAAAATTTTAAAAAGGAAAATTCTCTCATCATTTACTCACTTTCATGCCATCCAAGATGAGTGTGACTTCCTGTCTTCTGCTGAACACAAACAAATAATTTTGTGTTGTCTCCTGAAGCAATGTAATCAATTTGGTCGTGATGCAATTGCTTTGGTCAAAAAAAAAAAAACATCTATATTTCAATAATTTTTTACTATAAATCTCCACTTCACTTTTTAACCAGTGGAGTCATATGGATTACTTTTATGCTGGTCATCATTCACTTTGGATTGGATGAACAGAAATTAATTATTCTAAATATATTTGTGTTCTGCAGAAGAAAAAAGGTCATACACATCTGGGCTGGGCTTTCATTATTGGGTGAACTATCCCTTTAATTAGTTTTGTGAGTTGCTACAAAAACAAGGGGGGTTTACAAAGTGTGTCTTACTTTTACTGATTCCATTCTAAATAAAAAAGAAAAGAAAAGAAAAAACCCTCTGATTAGAGGATATTAGTAGATGTTCAATAAACATGTTCAAATTGTTACAAGACCTACTTGAGCTTAAAAACATCTATCAAGTGGGCAAATACCATTCTAAAATGGTAAAGCTTTTAGTTTAGAGACCAGTTTACAGTTCATAGGAATTGACTATTTTGATGAATATTTAATATTGCTTTGCATTCGCCATTCATACAAGCACTTTTACAGTGGCATCCAGGGTTGCATTGGAATGAACATACAGTATGTAATATAAAGTACAGTGGTTAAATAACTTTCTCTAGTGTGACATCATCTGGAGTTGCCATGGCAATAGCTTAATTTTCGGTTGCTCTTGTGGGCTAATAGCATCAAATCTGTTGCTTCTTTGATTAACAAATGACAGTACATTTTAACAGCTTTCATGTGCACAGATGCACAGGGAGCATGGAAAAAATAAATGTGTTACATTTGCAGACAATGATTCCTGAAGTATTTGTGTAAATCCTACCTGTGTAGCTCTCTTGGAGGAGATTGTAGAGCTGAGCAAGGATTTAAGAACATAAAATATTCATGAGCATTTGCTCTATCCACTTTTCCTCCATATACAATGTTCCCACACCTTTTTATGAATGAATTTCCATCATTTTTCCATGCAGTTGTTTGTGAATTCCAGACAGGGGTGTAGATTCCAGGGGGGTTGGGAGGAGATTGGAAACCATAATTTAAAAATTCAGACCATTTCTATGTTTTCAATGATTGTGGGAACCCTGTATATGTATCATTAATAGATACACAAAGCTGTGTTAATGTAATGCTGTCATGGTTCTGGTGAGTTCGTCGGTTTGTTTTGTTTGTTTTGTTATTTGTGATTTCATGTGTCTCTGGGCTGCCGGCATGCATGATCAGTGTTTCCTTGGGCATGCTCACATCACCTGGTTTGCTGCTAATTCACTGCCTGTCTCGTGTATATGTTTGGTTGCCCGTCTCTGCCTGCGTGTCGGAAGTGTGGCAACCTTCCAGTTGGCTGTACTCTTACTACCACTTGCCTACAAACACACTCTTCACGGAGGATTCCTCATAGATCTGCTTAATGCACGTCCATGGCACACACACATCAACGAACACCTATTCCCTGCTTACTGCAGCCGGAGCCGGGTTCTCCACTCTTCACCAGCCCAGTTGAAGTTACAGTTTATTGTTAATAAATCCTTTGAACTGTTCCTCTGCTCTTGGGTCTCTTTGTCTTACGTTCTGACAGAACAATCTAGACAGTATGGACCCAGCTGAGGAATCTACTCTTTGATCCACCCTGTCTCAGCAGGGAGCTTTCCTGGAACATCAGCAGGATCAAATCTCTGCATCTAACCAGGCTCTGGAGATGATCACGTCACAGCTCGCTGAGCTCACCTCTGTCGTTCAACAACTCATTTATGTAAATGATGCTCTGGATGCTCTGGCTTGTATTCATCCTCCAACCCCGTTCTCAGGTGAGGCGGGATCTTGCAGCACTTTCCTTTCACAATGTCCGTTGTACTTCAGGTTACAGCCCTCTGCTTTCCCGTCTGAGACAATGAAGGTGGCTTGTGCTATCACACTACTCACCGGAAGGGCCAATGAATGGGGGACCCCCAAATGGGACAATAGACATCCCTGTTGCACTTCATTTTACGCCTTCTCCACGGATCTCCACCGAGTGTTCAATTACTCTGCTCAAAATCAAGAGGCAGTGAGGGTCTTATCCGGAGGGTCTCAGGGAGATCGGCGAGTCGCAGATTATGCTATTGAGTTCCGCACCCTGGGGGGGACCAGTTTCTGCATGGTCTTTCCGAAGACATCCAGGACAAAATCTATCCCTTGGATCTGCCTCCACTCTTTGACGATTTGGTGGACTTAGCCATCCGAGTGGATCAATGTCTGACCTTAGGCCGTCGTCACCGCTCTCAACCTAACCAGGCAGCTGGCCATACTACCCAGTCCACAGCTTCAGCCAGGTCACCGGAATTACAGCCTGACACAGAGCCCATGCAGGTCAGGAGAACTTGGATCTCTCATAAGGAGAAACAGTGATACCTCGTTCAAGGATTATGCTTTCATTGTGCCCAGCCTGGTCATTTCTCTGCTTCCTGTTCAGTAAAAAGACATTGCTTGACAGTAGGCAGGGGGTTACTGGCGAGTGCTACACCCTTGGACAAAGCTCCCGGATTATGCACACTTCTCCCGGCCCGGCTGCAGTATGGATCAATCAGTCACACAGTCTCCGCATTGGTGTATTCCGAAGCTGAAGGGAACTAAATGATATCGACTTGGCTTCCAAATGGCAGATTCCTATGGTCCAGTAGGATGAACCTATCACCGCCCACACCCTCAGTGTCACACCCTTGACCGTCATCACCCAGTCCATTGAGCCAGCCACCTTCGTCTCTAGAAATCATATGGAGAAGTTGTCCTTTTACCTGATTCAATCTCATTGGCACCGGTAGTGTTGGGGCATCCTTGGTTGGTAACGCACAACCCACACAAAGACTGGTCAACCAACACTGTTCTTGCTTGGAAACTTTACTGTTTGTCACACTGTCTTAACTCTGCTGTCTCCCCTAACCAGTCTTGTGTTTCATTGCAGGATGGACCAGCAAATTTATCCGGAGTACCGCTGACACACCATGACTTGAGGGTGGTGTTCAGCCAGTCCCGTTCCGTGACCCTTCCTCCTCATTGCCCATACGACTGTGCTATTGAATTGCTTCCTGGCACTTTTCCTCCTCGGGGATGGCTATATTCGCTCTTGGCTCCCAAAAGGGAGGCCATGAACAGGTATATCAATGATTCTCTTGCAGCCTGCCAGCCACCCTTCCTCATCACCGGCAGGGGCAGGTTTCTTCTTCGTGAAGAAGGCTCAAGGCTCGCATAGGTCCTGTATAGATTATCAGGGGCTGAATGACATCACGGTGAAGAATCGTTATGCTTTGCCATTAATGTCCTCAATTTTCAAACTCTTGCAAGGAGTGTCCGTCTTTATGAAGTTAGACCTACGCAATGCTTATCACCTTGTTCGTATCAGGAAGGGGGATGCGTGGAGCTCATCATGTAAAGTGAATGATGTGCTCAGAGACATGGTTACCCATTTTGTGTTTGTTTATCTAAATTATATTCTGATCTTCTTCCAGAATATTCAGGACCACGTTCAGGCAGGTGCTTCAGCAACAGCTAGAGAATTGGTTGTTGGTCAAGGTGGAGAAGTGCGCTTTCATGCACAGTTGTTTCCGTTCCTGGAGTTCATCTTTTAGTCTGAGGGAGTGCGCATAGACCCTGCCAAGGTCAGAGCTGTCTCCGACTGGCTAACCACAGATTCGCTCAAATCTTTGCTGTGGTTTCTGCGGTTCGCTAATTTCTGTTGTAGGTTTATTCGGAATTACAGCCTACTCGCCGCATCTCTGATGGATCACACCTGCACTGACTTTTGTTGGGCAAAAATAAGCCACAACAGTTGTAAAATTGGCATAGATTTCATGCAAAATAGATGAAGGTGGCACAATTTGAAATGAAAAAAAGACAAGAAATATTGCTTGTTCATGGCCTCTCCTCAGCACTAATAGGGCCTTTTGAACTTCTTCATGTTACATTGTTATCTCTTTTGCAATATATTGTTCAAATGAAGTGTTCATTCTCACAACTGCCTTTATTTCTTGTATTTGCAATTTAATTTCTTGTTATTTGAACATTATTTCTCACATTTGCAACAAGAGGAGACCTCCAATGAGGTTGGTACTGCAAAAGAAACCACACTCTCTTCTTGCATAGACTGATGTTTTGACTGCAGTAGCATTATTTATTTATTTATTTGATGTAATTAAAAGTGTCATTCCACCTTTTTCAACAAGACTACAAGTTAGATGGTTGTGGTCTCTGAAGTTGGGCGTATTAGAACAAAATATAGAAAAACTATGTTCAGATACATGAGCATTGTGTGCGTGTACTTTCTTAAGTAGCTTCAAATGAATTATTGTGTCTCACAGTCCTGGTTAGGAATTCCACAGTGCCCAGCAAGATGCAGCAGCAGAGCTTTGGGAGACCCCACAGATCAAATATTTCAGTGTGGGTAGAATAATTTGGCTTATTAACCACTTATAAGGCAACTACTTCTGTGCTGAGCTTTCAAATCTCTGAACGAATTATTGCAGTATCTGAAACTCTATTGAAAATGGAGGCTAAGAAACACTGTATTGAAAAAGCATTCTAGTGTGGGAAATGTCCTGGTTACTTTCGTAACCTCCGTTCCCTGATGGAGGGAATGAGACATTGTGTCGATGTAGTTACACTAGGGGTCACTCTTGAGAGCCTGGTGATAACTCTGATCTTTGATTAAAGGCCAATTGCAAATGGCGAGTGGTATTTGCATGCCTCTCCCCCGGACAAACCGGTATAAAAGGAGGGGACGTGCATACCGCTCATTAGGTTTTGTGCTGAGGAGCTGAGAATAAGGTCCCTGCCATTTCAGCAGGTAGTTTAGTGTTGTGGCAGGAAGGACACAACGTCTCGTTCCCTCCATCAGGGAATAGAAGTTACGAAAGTAACCAGGATGTTCCCTATCTGTCACTCACTCGACGTTGTGTCGATGTAGTGACACTAGGGGTCCCCTACAAAAATGCCACAACTGGCTGAACTGGGTTACTTGGATCGGCGGTGCGAGATGGGCTGACTGCTGTGTGCTGTACACCAGGCCAGCCCATGCCCTCTCTTGATGCATGTGTGAGTGTCGAACAGCCCTTTGGGGATGAGTCGAGTACCCAAATGTATAGGGACAGGCTTGTCCTAGTCATGCCTCTTTTCCCTCTTTTTTGTCCCTAGAAAAAGAGAGAATTTGCTAACTGACTGGGATGCCCCCCCAAGGGGAAGACACTGCGGAGACCACACCCCGCCCAGAGAGGGGGTATTAAGTGGAATACGTCACATGGTCTTGCCGAGTCTAGTCAGAAGTATGTCATGTGGAGAAGTCCCATGGTAGGTCCTACTCAATGGGGGAGGAAGCTCTACGAGCATGGAGACTGGGGCAGAGGGGTCTCTTTTTCAGCAGAAAATATGTCGCAAGGGGTTGCCGATGGGGAATCAGCACATGCGGAGCACCTGTCCCAGTGCGGGGAATAGTTAGTACAAGTTCTGGGCTTGCAGTGAGTTTCTCCACAAACTCATCTATCACAGGGCTAGGAGGAAAAGTTGTGACATGCGAGGTGAGCGTACCGTCGCCATGTCTGTTCGAACCAACACGTGCTTGCCCTGGATCAACGGCTAGAACCTCTGCATGGAGAGCAGTATTGCCAGCAACTCGAGGCAATTGATGTGCCAACATAGCCACAGGCCCGTTGCATGTAGCGCCTCTGTCTTGGAGGTGTCGGTTGTAACCACAACATGCCTGGAGACCTGCTCTAGGGGAACCCCTGCCTGTAGAAAGGTAAGATCGTCCCAAGGGCTGAAGAGATGGTGACAGATCGGTGTGATGGCCACGCGATGTGTGCCGTGGCGCCATGCCCATCTCGGGACACGAGTCCGGAGCCAGTGCTGTCATATGCATGAACCCGTGCGGTGCGGCCACCGCCGAGGATGCCATATGCCCCAGGAGCTTCTTATATAGTCTGTTCCACGAATGCAAACCATAGGAAGGGTCTGTGTCGAGGTAGAATCGAGATGTGGAAGTACGCGTCCTTCAGATCTACTGCCGCCAACCAATCTTGATGCCGGATGCTCGTTAGAATGCATCTTAACATCAGCATCTTGAACGGGAGTCTGTGTAAGGCTCGATTCAGAACACGCAAGTCCAATGTTGGCCGCAACCCACCGCCTTTTTTCAGTACAATGAAGTAGGGGCTGTAAAACCCGCTCTTCATTTCGGCTGGAGGGACAGTCTCTATCGCGTGATTCCGTAGAAGGGTAGTGATTTCCGTGCGCAAGGTGGCAGCATTCTCGCCCTTCACCATGGTGAAGTGGACGGCGGCAAACCTGGGCGGGCACCTGCCGAACTGAATCGCGTAGCCAAGTTGGATGGTCTGGGTCAGCCATCACGACAGGTTGGAAAGCGTGAGCCATACGTCCAGACTCCGGGTGATGGGGACCAGGGAAATTATCGTATGTACCGGCGGGTGGGGCCTAGTGGCGAGTTGGAGCCAGGGAGGCCACATTGATGGGGTTTGAGCCCTGTGGCGGTGCTGAGTCGGGAGACATCAAAGCACTTACCTGACTCCTGGTGCTCACCGGCGGATTGGTCAAGGAGGGGGGAGGAGGTGTTTTGTCCTCGAACAAAAGCGAGCTGCGACCGCAACGCTGCCATGGTCATTGCCTCGCAATGAGGACATTACGCATCCACGAAAGATGTCTCGACGTGGGCGGCATCCTGGCACGAACCATCTTGAACCATCGACCATACGGCTCCGAAGAGAAAATCTGAGCGGTATACACGTCCCCTCCTTTTATACCCGTATGTCCAGGGGAGGGGCATGCAAATACCACTCTCCAATTCCTATCGGCCTTTTATCAAAGATCAGAGGTGTCTCCGGGCTCTCAAGAGTGTTTGCATATCATCAAAAAAGAAAACTGCATGTAAAGTGGCCTTGTATATACTTAGTTATATATGTAACTATATTATTTTGGGGCTTTTTTTAGCCTTAATTTGTAAAGGACAGTTGAGAGAGACAGGAAGTTGAGGGAGAGTGGGGGGTTGGATTGGGACAATACCCAGGCCAGACTGGAACCTGGGTCCCCATGAGCCAACAGCTCTGTGATGAGGAGGAGGATGTGGCCGGGCTCTGAGAATGCATGCCCGACGCTGAGCTGCCCAATCAGCAGGAGATAAAGATAAAGGAGGAGCCGGGGATGACAGAGAAGAGGAGAGAGAGAGAGAGAGAGAGAGAGAGAGAGAGAGAGAGAGAGAGAGAGAGAGAGAGACGCAGTGGCCGCTGCGTATGTGCTGTTATGTTTCAGTTTTATGTTGGTGTCTAATTAAAATCTTTGTGAGTGTTAGCCGGTTCCTGCTTCCTCCTTTCCTAATGAACAAGAGGCTTGTCTGCCACAGGCTCTTATTTGTCATTAGCACTACATAAGCTATCTGACTGTATATACTGTATTTAAATGATCAAACAATTTGATAACATTAGTTAACATAAACTAACAATGAACAATACTTTTACAGCATTTATACATTTTGGTTAATGTTAAATTCAACATATAGTAAAACATTTTTAAAATCAAAATGTGTTTATGTTAACATTAGTTAATGTACTATGAACTAACATGAATTAACAATGAACAATTTTATTATGTATTAACTTGCATCAACAAAGAATTATAAATGCAAATCTGTAAAAAATATATTATTCATTGTTGCAGACAGATGTTTTTACAACAAAATCAACAATGACAACGTGAGTCGACACGAAAGTTGAAAGTGTCTTACAAGCACCACTAAATGACAAGATTGCTTCAGCAACTGTGTTTTTCATGTCACACTTTGCTTTTTATGACACTATCAGTTAGGCTTATGTTTGAAGTTGGACTTCTGGTTCTGGTTTCACTTTGCAGTAGCTCCACAAACTACACCAAAGAACCTCAGAATGAACCATAAAGGTCCATAATACACAAGGTGTAGGTTTAAGGTTAATGAAAGGCAGGTTGCTTAGAGGTCAGAGCGGGAATTTTTTTTGAAATAGTTTTGTGTGCTCAATACATTTTGGGTTCCCTCGCAATAAGTTTTGCATTGCCTGGACAATAGTTTTGTATGCCCTCACAATAAATGTAGTTACTACATTACTACAGTAACCATATTTTAACCTTGATATTTGTAGTTAAACCATAGTTATAATATAGGAAAACAAAAACTACAGTATGTAGTAAATCAAACATTTTTGGTTATTTTGGTTTTAATAACAATATTTGTAGTAAACCTATAGTAACCACAAGATTAACCATGGTTAATCTATGGTCAAACTATGGTTACTTTACCTACTTTTCATAGTTGCAACAGTGGTTTTACTATAGAAATATTATAGACTGTCTAGTTTTTGGTGGAAATCAAGCTTTTATTATAATAATATTATAGTGGCCAAACTTATTGCGAGGGAACACAAAACTTATTGCGAGGGAACACAAACTATTGCAAGGGAATGCAAACTACTGCAAGGGAATGCAAACTATTGCTAGAGAATGCATTTTTTTTGTGAGGGAACGCAAACTATTGCGTGGGTATGCAAAATGTATTGCGAGGGAACGCAAGACTTATTGCAAGGGAATGCAAACTATTGCTACAGAACGTAAATTTTTTTGCTAGGGAACGTAAAACTTATTGCAAGGGCACGCAAAACTATTTCAGAAAAAATGTCCCTGTCCTCTAAGGGGCTCTGTAATAAAACATCATCTGTTTGGGAGAAAATGTTATTCACTTTTAGCGCCACACAGTGGAGTTTTCACCTCGAAACTGCCGGGATACATGTATAGTATAATTTTGAAAAGAAATTGCCAGAAGTATGTAAATTTCATACTATGCCATTTCAAATTTTATATCTAATAAAATGTAATTCAGAAATGTTTCAGTGTTGCTTGCTTCTGTGCCCAGCACTTTTTGAGGCCATTATAGCAGGAGCACTTCACTGAACATGACGCTTTAAAAGGAAGTTCTAATTGGTTTCAGTGCTCCCTGTGTTTTGTCTCTACAATTTCACTCGTCAGATCAAGCTATTGTGAATCAAAATTACAACTCTGGTTTTTGATAAAAAAATATGATTTTAAAGAGTAACATGTTTGTTCCTCTTTAGCATAATAGCAATTTCAGTTTTCAATACAGACTCCTGCAATGCACATTTTCTCAAGTGGAATGGAAATTCTCCCACAACTTAAATTTATACCACATCAGATTACAGAGCATGTTTGAATTTTCACACAGAAGCCTGGTCTCCCAGCAGGAGAAAAGGGAAAACACTGGCATCCACACATCCCTCCCCCAACAATCCACTAGTTCCAGAGCAGTCATATATAGTGGGGAGTCTGTGGTTTACTGGTGTGTGCCCAAGCCTGCACATCCATCACAGAGCCTAAATGTGCTGAGTAATGGGCTCTGCTTTCATATAAGTCATGTGCCCTGTGCTAGTCATCAAACAAGAGATAGAAAAGGATGAGAGGGTGAGAGAGGAAAAACATATATCATGGGGCTCAAATGAATTTATGAGGTTACAAAGATGGAGAAAATAGGTTAATGTAACAAGATGGAAGAAGATGGAAAAAAGTGTACTTAATAAAAAAGCCTATATTGCCTTAGCGCAGTGGTTCTCAAACTTTTTAGAGCACCCCCTTCTTGTTTTTGATAGTCTATCAGGGTAATAAACAGGGTAATATCCAGAGGCATAATCACATTTTTAACTATAATAACCATATGCAATTTGTGGATAACAAATTTCCCTTTGTGCACTAGAAATTAGTTAGACCCATTTCAATTATAAACAGCAACAATAATTTTTGTGGGATGAATACTGTAAGCCTGAATGCTTGCATCAAAATTGGGAGCATTGATGGACAAATTATTTTTTTTGAATGACTTTGTATTGGACTACTGTGGGCAAATTAAGCTAATTATAGCAATAGGTGCAGTTGTTTGATGAAAATTGTGTTTTTTATCAGAAGATAACAAGTGTTGTTTTAAACATGAAAATTCTGTCTTCATTTACTTACCCTCATAATGTTACAAACCCGTTAGACTCAGTCACCAATCACTTTCATTGCATCTTTATGTCATATACACCGATGAGCCAAAATATTATGACCACCTTCCTAATATGCTGTATGTTGCCACCAAAGCAGTGCTGACCTGCCAAGGCATGGACTCTACAAGGTTTTCCTGTTGTATCTGGCAACAAGACATTAGCAGCAGATCCTTCAAGTCCTGTAAATTGCAAGGTGGAGCCACCATGGATCGGACTTGTTGATCACACATCCCACAGATGCTCAGTCGGATTGAGATCTATGGAATTTGGAGTCAAGGGCAACCCCTTGAACTCTTCATCATATTCCTCAAACCATTCCCAAACAATGTGTGCAGTGTGGCAGGGTGCATTATTCTGCTGAAAGAGGCCAATGCCATCAGGGAATACCATTGCCATAAATGGGTGTGCCTGGTAACTATGTTTAGGGTAGCCTTCATTGCCCTCGCGCATCGATGAGCCTTAGGCGCCAACACCCTGTCACCGGGTTGTCCCTCCTCCACTGTCGTTAGGTACTCACTGACCGGGATCACCGCCTTGCAGTTTCAGAGATGCTCTGACTTAGTCGTCTGGCCATAACTATTTGACCCTTGTCAAAGTCACTCAGGTCTTTACTCCTGACCATTTCTCCTGCATTCAACATGTTGACTACAAGAACTGATGGTTTGCTTGCAATCTAATCTACCCAGACCTGGATATGTGGCCTTGTAAGGAGATTATCACTGCAATATGCTTCACCAGTGAGTGGTCAATGTGTTTTGGTTCATCAGTGTCATTAAAGTGAAATGTGACTGAGGCTAATATTCTGCCTGATATGTCCTTTTATATTCTATGGAAGAAAGTGATACAGGTTTGGACAACATGAGAGTTGTTCAGACATTTCACTGCCTTTGATCTGTAGTGTAGCTCTACTTCATGGGCTCAGCTGTTCACATTGTAATGGTGCACCTGGAAATGGTGGCATTATGAGAGCAAGTCTAGCTATTCAGATGTGTTACATTCTCTTGTTGATGAAGGTAAGAAATTAAAATGTTTGAATACATATAATGCAAAATGCTGTATTAGGGAATATAATCTAGATTTTAAGATTTTAAAAAACAAATTTTTAAAAAATTTTCTGTTGTAACATTTTATTTATTCATACAATGATGGTCATTATTACACAGTGGAGAAGACTATTTTGTATCCAGCTCCAACCCTTCTAAATTGTATTTTCAGGTTTTTGTACTAAACTATTTTCAGTAATTATAGCATATGCTGGTCATAGATGTAGGATTTTTAAAATCTGGGTCAGTTGGTGGAAACAATTTCCTCTTTACTTTAGACACATGACAAATAGTGTAATTACAGGTTTATTGATCAGTCCGGGGTCACCAACCCTTGTGATGGACTCAAAAGTTAATAGTCTCATCCCTGACACTAATAATTAAAAAGAGGTGAAAAGAGGTTTTAAAAGGAGTAACTGCATTTGTGTTTCTCTTACGAATGTATCCATGGAGACATTTCCCATGGAGAAACAAAGAAATATTGCCACTTTAATTGTCAGACATCTGGGGTAAATTATGTAAAATTACACAATTAAGCCCAACCATTTATTTACTTATTTATATATAAATTTTTTCTCAACCAAGTAGAGGCCTATATTTGTTGACAACAACATAAGAATGTTACTAAAAACAGTTGCCTAATTTAGTAATCTGTGGAGCTAGATTACCCACTGTTGCACATGTTCCCAATTTTGCATCCCTTTGGGACAGACAGATGTACTCTGGATGAGGCTTTATAATCATGCAAATACTTAACAACTGCGGGTTGAAGTGTACACCTCGTATAGCTTTAGGCCTTGATGACAAGTCGGTGATAGTGTCATCGGAATGGGTCTGCCACGGAAACATTCAGAGCTCAGGAGAAGAATCACCATATCTGGTGAATGCATGCGTGTGTGTGTGTGTGTGTGTGTGTGTGTGTGTGTGCAATTGCTGATGATCATGCCAGACCTATTCATACCACTTGCAATTCCTGTCACTGACGTCAGGCAGATAATAGGCCACAATTTACATATGCAGTGGCTTCAAAGAGATCAGCATATTTGATGACATATTAACCTTGGCATAATTGTTATGTGAATTTTTTTGTCTTGTTTATAATAGCTGATAACCTGATTTCTTGTTTTATAATATCTAATAACCCCCATCATAAACTGTATACACCGATAAGCCAAAATGTTATGAACTCCTGCCTAATATACTGTTGGTCCTCCGTGCAGCGCCAAAACAGCGCCGACCCGCCAAGGCATTCACTCAACAAGACCCCTGAAGGTATGCTTTGGTATCTGGCACCAAGATATTAGCAGCAGAGCCTTCATGTCCTGGAAGTTGCGAGGTTGAGCCGCAGTGGATCAGATTTGTTGGTCCAGGACATCCCACAGATGCTCAATCGGATTGTCGGATTGAGATCTGGGGAATTTGGAGGCCAGGGCAACACATTGAACTGTTCATAATGTTCCTCAAACCATTCCTGAACAATGTGTGCAGTGTGGCAGGGCACATTATTCTGCTGAAAGAGGCCACTGCCATCAGGAAATACCATTACCATGAATGGGTGTACCTGGTCTGCAATGTTGTTTAGGTAGGCTGTCATATTGACAGCCACATGATTGATCGGACCCTGTGTTTCCCAGCAGAACATTGCCCAGAGCATCACACTCCCTCCACTGGCTTTTCGTCTTCCCAAAGTGCATCCTGGTGCCATCACTTCCCCAGGTAAATGGCGCATACGTACACGCCATCCATGTGATGTAAAAGAAAAAGGGACTCGTCAGACCAGATGACCTTCTTCCACTGTTCCAAGGTCCAGTTCTGATACTTGTGTGCCCATTGTAGGTGCTTTCGACTGGACAGGGGTCAACATGGGCACTTTGATCGGTCTGAGGCTACACAGCCCCATACGCAGTGTTTCTCCCTTAACCATCAGAACAATTTTCGGTGACTTGTTCCACAGTAGACCTTCTGTTGGTTCAGACCAGTCGGGATAGCCTTTGTTGCCCTTGTACATAGATGAGCCTTTGGCAGCCAACACCCTGTCGCCGGTTTGTGGTTTGTCTCTCCATGGACTACTGTCGCCCACAAGCACTGCCGTTTCAGAGATGCTTTGAACCAGTAGTCTGGCCATAACAATTTGGCCCTTGTCAAATTATCTTAGTTCTTTACTGCAGCCCATTTCTCCTGCATTCAACATGTTGACTATGAGAACTGTTTGCTTACCATCTAATCTAATTAGACGTTGACATGTGGCCTTGCTAGGAGATGATCAACGTTATTCGCTTCACCTGTGGGTGACTATAATATTTTGGCTCATCAGTGTAGGTATGTATGTATGTATATACTTTTAAAATGTATTCTACTACAGATTACAGAATACATGCTGTAAAATGCAATTTTTTTACGGATTTAGTTAGATTATTCAAATTCAGTAACATAATCTAAATGCTTGGATTACCACTTCAGCACTGTTAGAAATGTTTCACTTTTTTTACTCTAAAAAAATCTGCCAGTACAGCAAGGTAATACACATGTTAAAAATACATTCTCTGAAAAAACAAAGCATAAATATCTAATGCAGTGTTGCTTCTAAAACAAGATAAAGCAAATGTATCTTGTTTTAAGGCTTTTTAGATATACAAATATTCTCATCAAGAATAAGATTTTTGTCCAAATATTAAAGATCTTACTGGAGAGAGAGAGAGAGAGCAGAGAGAGAGAGAGAGAGAGAGAGAGAGAGAGAGAGAGAGAGAGAGAGAGAGAGAGAGAGAGAGACTCAAGTTTGGAAAAGGGTCTTTGCAATCAGGATAAATGGATCACTTTGAGTATAGATCCAACAGTTCTGTTTCTTCACCAGTGAGGGCTGATCTCCATTTTTCAATTGCTTTAGTCACTATTCGGTGCGATTTGATTCTGAAACGCTCAGCAATGGCGTTCACATCTTTAAAAGCAGGACCCGTTATTTGATGCAAGTGTCCGATTGTTGTTACCTTAGCATCACACAAGTCCGTTCAGGTATGGCAAAGGACATCTCACGAGATAAGTCCAGTCGTGAGCCAATGACTAAAGGTTCTTGTAGTAGCCAAAACAGTGAAGATGAATTGTTTTCTCTGCTTGTTTTAAATAAGGACCAGACTTTGAACAGGTTGCAGTAAAAGATTGGAGAATCAAGTAATTTTAGTCTCTGAGGATCCAACCAGAATAAAACTTTGTCCAGTCCTAGTCCTGCAATATTTCGAAGAATCGCACAGGCAGCACCCATCCAACTTGACTCATCAGAGCACCTTAAGAGTCTTTGTATAAATTGCAGGCTGAAATGCAGCCGTTCTGCTCTGCAGGTGTATTAGACCAAGTCCCCTTCATCTTTAGACAGGTACAAAACACTTTTTGGTACCCAATGCAGTCTGTCCCAGAAAAAGTCAATTAAAATGGACTGGATTTTCATTAAAACTTCAGCTGGGGGGTCTATGCAGGCCAAACGGTGCCAAAGTGCAGAGGCTACCAGATTGTTCATGATCAAAATACGTCCTTTGTAAGACATTTTGGGGAGTAAAAACCTCCACTTATCCAGTCGCCCTTTTACTTTCTCAATAGTACCCTCAAAATTCTTTTTCACAAAGTGTTCATCACCTAAAAAAACTCCAAGATATTTAAACCAATCTCTGGTCCATTTTAACCCCTCAGGAAGTCTCGGTTCGACTTTTAACCATTTTCCAACTAAAATGGCTTCACTTTTTTCCCAGTTCACCTTTGCAGAAGACAGAGTTTTAAAATCATCTAAAATCTTCAACATAACACTGACATCATTAGAATCACTGATTAAAACAATGACATCATCAGCATACGCTGATATTTTAAAAGTGTTATTGCAGTTTGGCATACACAGTCCATGCACATTAGCTCTTAGCTTGCTTAACAGGGGTTCTATGGCTAAAGTGTACAACATGCCTGACAGTGCACAGCCTTGTCTTACACCCCTATTTACCCTAAACGGAGAACATAAATCACCATTAATCTTTAAAATACTCTCAATGCCACAATACATAACTTTAACCATGGAAATAAAATCAGAATTAAAACCAAAAGCTTTTAAGACACTCCATAAATAAATATGTTCGACTCTGTCAAAAGCCTTCTCCTGATCAATCCAAATTGAAGAGTTTTCCACAGTCTAAAATGTCCCTAATAAAAGAGACATTATCAAAAATTCTTCTTCCTGGCACACAATACGACTGATCAGGATGAACTATAGATGCAAGAACTTCACCTAATCTAATTGCTAAGGCTTTATCCGACAGTATCTTATAATCATTACATAGCAAGCTAACTGGCCTCCAATTTTTAATTTCATTTAAATCTCCTTTTTTAGGCAAAAGAGTGATAATTGCTCTACGGCAGCTCTGTGGCAGTTGTCCATTAACCAAGCTTTCATTAAAAACAGCTACTAAATCTGGACCCACCTGTAACCAAAAAGATTTATAAAAATCTATTGTAATTCCATCTATGCCCGGTACTTTTCCACTCTCCATTCTTTTAAGAGCATCCTCTAATTCTCCTAAACTCAGGGCTTTACCGATTTCTATGTTAGCATCTTTGGTTACTTGTGGCAAATTTTCAAAAAAACCAAAACTTTCATCTTTAGCCTCTAAAATTTCTTTTTCAAACAGGTCTTTGTAAAATTGTGAAGCTCTTTTTCTGATATCTAGGGGATTTGACAATAAGACTCCAGTTTCGGACTTCAAACCATGAATAAACTTTTTCTGTCCATTCTTCTTTTCCATATTAAAAATGAATTTTGGAGGAGCATCCATTAAATCAGCACTCTGAAAACGGGATCTAATTATTGCCCCTTGTGTTGTCAAACCCAATATATCGGCCAATAGATTCCTTTTCTTTTTAAAGCTTTCTGAAAAATTTACATCTTTTGTGGAGTCTGCAAGCCCTTGTATTCTCATTAAATCATCTTCCAAGACCTTCATTGACTTATTTATGTTTCGTGTAGCGTTGTGAGTGTATTGCTGACACAACTGTTTGATTTGAACTTTTGTAAAATCCCACCACAGCTGCAATGACAAGAAAGACGATTTCATAGCTTTGGCATTTTTCCAGAATTCTTTAAAAACATCTCTAAAAAAAGAATCACCCAATAAATTATTATTAAAATGCCAATATGCACTCTTTGATTTATATGTGATTATTTGCTACAATACATTTGACCAAACTATGGTCAGAGAAACTTACTGGGATTATTGAGCATTCCCTAAACATACTTAGCTGGTGCTTAAAACCATAAAATCTGTCAAGCCTTGCCATTGATAACTGATTATCATAAGCATGAGCCCAAGTATATTGACTCTGCATGCCATGGAAATTTCTCCATATGTCAACAATACTATGAGACTTCATCAATTGAATTAGCTTTTTTCTTGATTGCATATGCGGTTCGACATGATTTCGATCAATGCCATTCTCAGTACAATTAAAATCCCCTCCCACAAATAAAAGCTCGTCAGCATTACAATCATTTAAAACATTATCCAAAGTATTCAAAAAGATCATTCTCTCTAAGGCCACGGTTGGAGCATATACACAGACAAATATAAAAGTACTATTTTCAAAAGAAGCTTTTATCTTCAAAAGCCTTCCTTTAATTACTTCTTCTATGTTATAGGAATGTGGAATAAAACTCTTAGAAAATAAAACTCCAACTCCACCACTTAAAGAAGTATGATGACTTAAAATGACTAAACCACTAAATTCTCTAGCCCAATCTGTAGCATTTGATGCATCACTGTGGGTCTCTTGCACAAACAACACATCAAATTTTTTTACACTTCATTGTTTCATAAACCTGTGCTCTCTTCTTATAATCTCTCGCTCCATTAACATTTAAAGAAGCAAGGTTTATTTCCCCCATTAAAAAGAAAAGAAAAGAGCAACAAATGCAATAAAGCCAAAAAGGATTTACTATGTTATCCATTAAAAAATTCCCCGGAAAACTCTTGACTAGTTACTTAACTTTGTTATTATCTTCTTAAGACAGTAAACATCCTGATTAGCGAAACGGTTTTCACTTCTGAAAAACTTTACTTTCTCAATGAACTGCATAATGTCAGGGAAATATTCATCCACTTTTACGTTCCTCATATTTTTCGTATTGTATTTCCTCAACAGTGTACTCTCTGCTAGAGAAACCGCTTTGGGGTAAACTGGCATTAAAACTACATTCTGACATATCATTTTCACTCTCAATGTCAGCCTGTTTCTCACAATTTCCATCTAGTCTTTTAGCTTGATTGTCTGCATGACAACCCAACAATTTCCTTTTTTGGGGAGTTTTAAGAAAACAATCTTTATCTCCCGACTCAGAACCCTCCGCCTCTGGTAATGCCACCTCATTAATAGCCTCATCTTCACTGATACTATACTCAGACTCATCTGAGTCACACACTTCTTCTTCAGTTCTCAAATCACTTCTGACTTCTTCCCCTCCAGCTACAACTTTTCCTTTTTTTTCAACAATTTCTCCTGTTGGAAGCTCAGAACTATCCTTCACAGTCTTTGGAATAACCGGCGCCTTGCTTGGGCCTGGCATCTCTTCATCAATTGCGGCAATGTCATTCCGCACTTCAGCTACATTTTCAGATGTTACATTTAAAACAGCTTCGTTTTGATTGTTTACACCTCTCGGACAAGCACGAACAAGATGTCCATTTTCGCCACAACCAAAACATTTCATTGTGTTCGTTGTGGCGTAAATCACATAATTAAATCCCTCATGACTGAAATTGAGGGTCAGATCAAGTTCATCTATGTTCTCTTTCAAAACCACATAAACGTAACGTCTGAAAGACACCACATGTTTTAATAAAGATGACTTGCTACTAATTGGGATCATCTTTATTGGAGAGACCATTTTCCCGTACCTTACGAGCATTCCGGCAAGAACCTCGTTTTTTATAAACGGCGGCACATTAGACAGTGTTACTCTTTTGGAGGGAGTAGAAAGAGGGAGAACTGACGTAAAAATACCACCAATCTCAACACCGCTCTCAACTAACAGATTCGCCAGATCAATAGTCTTGACGAACAGAACATTAGCGCTGTTCATCCGCGATGCTGACAGAACATTTTCATGCCCAACAACTGCACTTACCGCTAAAACACACTCCTCTACACTTGCGGTAGTATCAATTTTCACCCCATGACGTCTTGTCAGAAACTCCAAACTTTCCGCACCTGGAGCGGCCATACTCCCAGTACACAGACTGGGAGTTAAAAACAGCCCTCCCTAGACAACCACTCTTTACTTACTGATACTACCCAAAAAAACAATAACAAAAAGAAACGAAAACACAACGCCTACTAACCACAATAAACAGAGATAGAAAAAAGGAAGAAAAAAAAGATTACAAACACTCGTACCTTACTCAGCAACCAAACACTCCGCATCCACGCTCCACACTCGCTCAACGCATGCGCACACACACACACAGAGAGAGAGAGAGAGAGAGATAAAGAGAAAATATGATCTAAAGGGGATTTTCTTGATGAAAAAAATTATCATGCCTGGTATTAGGTTCATGTAAATTGGCAAGAAATATATTTTTTTTTTACTTAGCATAAAGCTAAATGTTAACATGACAATTTACACAAGGTTTACTTATATTTTTCCTTCTCCAAACATACTCCAAACTTACTTCTCTGTCTGCTTGTATGAATGTAACACATCTTAAGAAAGCGTTTCACCGCTGTTCAAATGCCCTTTGGATCGCATCATTTATATGGATACATTATTTCCAACTGAATAAAATATTAAATGGAAAAAATGACAATAAAATGCAAAGAAATCTCTTCATTAATCAAAATTTTTTTTTTATGTAACTATAATCTGATTACCAACTATTTAAATTGTAACGGTAGTGGAATATAGTTACTGATATTTTGTATTTTAAATACGTAATCCCATTACATTTATTCCTATACTCCCCAAACCAGTATATATATATATATATATATATATATATATATATATATATATATATATATATATTAGAGCTGTCAATCGATTACAAATTTGTATCTAATTAATTTCATGGTGTCCCGATTAATTAATCACGATTAATCGCATTTAATAATATATACAAATTTTGGATGAGAAAGACCCTAATATAACAATAATTAAATATAAAATGATGAAATTATACATAGTTATCTTTAAATATTTAAATATGAATATATCTAAATAAAAAATGCATTACATTCTTGGTAATCATTGATAAGACAATACAAAAAGTGGCTTTAGATGTATTGTTTACTACCATATTATTGACCATACGCCAATCATTGGCATACAGGTCACAGCAATCCATTTCACAAGTGAATTTGTCAGTCAGTTGGAGATTTATTATGAGGGCTTGTTAAAGGACCCGTCAATGAACAGCTGCGTCAGACATACTTGTGTAGCATCTCGGGTGCGTTGCGTCATAAACATAAAATTTTTAGGTCACTGTGTCAAGTTAAATACAGTTAAATACTTAGAACACATCTTGAGATTCCTCGAATTTCGAATCCTCAAGAAGTTCGAATTTGCGCTCCATCAAGTGTTTTGAACACAAGAACATAATGCATGTTTGTATCGTGCTGTCTGCTGACTGGTTGTTTTATCACTCTATAAACTGCGCGTTGCTCATACAGCTGAAATTTAGTTTACCGCCCTCTGGAGTAAAGAGGTGGTACTACAAGCTTGCATTTCAGAATCAGAATCAGAATCAGCTTTATTACCAAGTATGCTTACACATACAAGGAATTTGTCTAGGTGACAGGAGCTTCCAGTCTACAACAATACAAACAATACCAAAAACAGCAGCAAGACATAGGTAATTAAAAACAAAAAAGAACACAATATAAATAATTATACATATACGTACATACACTCACCTTCATACATACCCACATATACACACACATGTAGTGCAAATCTAATACAATCTGTATATAAAGAACAAAAAACAGTATATTATGTACAGAGCAATGTAAGTAATGGCAGAAGTGGATATGTTGGATAATATAAATTAAAATTAAAATTAACTGTGTATTGCACATCATTATTGCTCAATGGGGCAATTTAATTGTTCATTAGATGGATGGCCTGAGGGAAAAAACTGTTCCTGTGTCTGACGGTTCTGGTGTTCAGAGCTCTGAAGCGCCGGCCAGAAGGCAACAGTTCAAAAAGGTAGTGGGCAGGGTGAGTGGGATCCAGAGTGATTTTCCCAGCCTTTTTCCTCACTCTGGAAGTGTATAGTTCTTGAAGGGGGGGGGGCAGGGGGCAACCAATAATCCTCTCAGCAGACCGAACTGTCCTTTGTAGTCTTCTGATGTCTGATTTCGTAGCTGCACCAAACCAGACAGTTATTGAAGTGCAGAGGACAGACTCAATGACTGCTGAGTAGAACTGTTTCAGCAGCACTGGTGGCAGGTTGAACTTCCTCAGCTGGCGAAGGAAGTACAACCTCTGCTGGGCCTTTTTCACAATGGAGTTGATGTGTATCTCCCACTTCAGGTCCTGTGAGATGGTAGTGCCCAGGAACCTGAATGACTCCACTGCTGCCACAGTGCTGTTTAGAATGGTGAGGGGGACAAAAAAAAATCCTAAAGTCCACAATCTTTATATATACAGATAATATATATATATATATATATATATATATATATATATATATATATTGTATTATTTTATAATTTTACTGACCAAAGATATGCAATATCTATCTATCTATCTATATAATTTTACTGACCAAAGATATCTATCTATCTATCTATCTATCTATCTATCTATCTATCTATCTATCTATCTATCTATCTATCTATCTATCTATTTGTATAATTGCAATATTGCAATATTGCATTTATTTGGTCAGTAAAATTATCAAAATTAACATTAAGGTAAATTAGAATATGTTAATATATACATGCAATATACTGATGACATGCAATTTGTATTTCTATGAATGAATTACTGTACCTATCAGGTCATGAAATATGAAGCTAAGGACGAACAAATTCTACGCAGAGTTTCTTAGTCTTTCTAGCGTTAAATGGAACACTGTAATTGTACTCCCCTCCTCGAAATCGACTTCAGAATTTTAACATTACAATTACGCAGACACATATGATTGACATCATGGCCGACCACAGAGTATGCGCAAATTCAGAGCGCGAGGGTGATCACCACCATTGGGGCGCGTCTTCTGGATTTGTGGGCGTTTCTCTTATAGCTATTGTGTTTGGTTGCGCCCATCGTAGGGGGGAACTAGAACTTAATACGGTGTTGCAGTAAATCAGACAGAGCTACAGTAACAGCGTTGAAATTTGTCACCCTGTTGCAAGTATTTTTGGCCAGTGATACAAGCGAGAGATATCATTGCCGACTCTCATTTGGGGAAGAGTAGAGTTGTAGAGCGAGAAACTACATCGGATCGTTTTCGGGAACAGTTTCGGACAGAATCGACTCCTATTTGACTGGAAATGTCTGAAAACAAACCAAATGATGATCCGAAGTTATCCACGACGGACAGAGTGGTTAAATGTAAGTAGATATTCAATTGCCACAGCAGAGTGGTTGTTGTCACGGACTACTTTAAGTGCGAAAACCTTGAGATGTGAGTGTAAACGTGTCCCTGCAGGCAAGAGTCGTCCGATGGTTTGGTAATGCTCTATATAATATGAGAGATCTGCCCATGGAAAAATGGGTGGTAGCCGGCTGTATTGGTAAAAGTAGGAAGTAAAGGTAGTTGTTATAGGCTACATAGTTGGTTGCATGCGTGATTCGTCTAAAAGAAACGCTTCATACCCCCTTACTTTTCTAGGAATTGAATTTTTTATTTTTTTGTATTTCACGTAGTTGCAGCTCGTGAGTTTTAACTCCATGTCGCAATAAACGTGTTATTGCGTACAGCTTCATTTGTGACTAAAAGAGAATTTCGGACTCGTTAGATATTACACAATACTGACAGCTACTGAAAAAGCATGCATACCGGTAGGTTTAGGCAATATGCATTCTTGTGTTTATTGCTTGATGATCAATTTGGACATTAGGGAGCATATGACAGGTTGGGCCCCCTGACTGTTTGGAAACAATCCCTCTCAGTGGGGCACTTCTGCCTTCAGCTAAACACACTCACACACTTGCAGTCATGTCCCATTTGTTTTTTCTCATCAAAGCAATTTCAGTCATGATCATTTGCTGTAGCTTTTTGAAAAAAACATCTTATTTTAAAAAAAATGCAAACAACCAAAGCTCACAAAGAGCAGCTTTATAATTTGACTCATGGCTGTTTTGCACAAGCCATTACTGTTTTCTATCAAAAATAACAAACCATACATATCTGCCTTGCCTGGTAATGGATTCTGCACAACTCATATAGAACTCCCCTCCCAGAAAAACCATGCTACAGCCTCCTACTCCCAACAAGCATGTCTTGCTGAAGTAATTCAGCAGCCAGACTAAGGTTTTATAAGTGTGTAGATCTGATATGAATTGATTGCTCTCATAAACGAGCCCGGGCTGCTCCGATAACTCACTTCTCACCTTTATTCCTCACATCAGCTCTTAGCATGGCCCCATGAACATAAATTTCCTCTCGCCGGTCAGGGGATGGGAAGGCGAGGGCTGGGAGTGCCTTAAGAAGGAGTTGCACTTAAATGTTTAATGAGATTGGTGCATAATGTATCAGCTTGATAAGGGAAATATGAGTAATAGGAGCTTCAGTGGTCCTAAATACTCAGCTCTGGTGTAAGAAAAATGGGTTTAGGGCAGTTGGCTGTAGATTAGATCAAGCTTGTGTTATGTCCTGCAGCGGTTTAAGAAATATATCCTCATAGAACATGTAAAAAATAAAAAAATAATATATATATATATATATATGATATGATTTTCTTGATAGTTGAGTTTGAAACTTATTATTGGCAATATATTGTATTTTATACCATAGCTATTTCTCATGCTTTAATTGAAAATATCAATTGAATAAATACATGTTTTTGCTTGGGAAAATACAAACTTATTGTTAAGACTGCAGCATTATTCAAATGTTATAATGTATTTTTTATTCAGCTGCTGCTACAGAAGCTTTTCTCTTGTTTTTCTGCTTTGCCCTCACTCTATATAACTCTTGACATATCCACAGGGTTAAAACCATCTTCAGCATTCAAGTCATTTGTTTTTGCATTAATTTTTTATTCCTATACTGTTCGGTGTTTTTATGCCTTTAATAACCTATGAACAGGCTGCAGGGCCAGTTGTTATCTGATAGAAAAGCTGAATTGGAGTGAACAGTTTAGCACTGATGTGCCAATGATTTCTTTTGTGGTTTCTGTCAGAGCAGAGCTCAGTCAGGCAGATCTATTATCTGCCAGTCGCTCTAAGCTGCGGAAAGATGGAGCTTTTAGTAGAGTGTCCTTCGTTTTAAAGGAGCTTTTTACATAATACTGTGTGATACCACTTTTTACTCCAGTCTCCCTTTCGAAGAAAATCCCATTCCAAATGAAATTGGAGACTTTATGTGTTCAGAAAGAGAGTGATAGACTGACAAAGACAGAGAAAAAGGTGTACAGAGACAAACAGACAGACAGATACATGAAAGAGTCTGCTGTGATCCACAAGTGTGGCTCTCTAAGAGCTGGATCGCACTGATTAAGTCTATTGTTCCTGCAGACCTTCTGTATTTGCGCTCTGTGGGAGGAAGGTGTTGCTTTAAGGCTGTCGGATTCCAGCAGGGACTGTGAATTAGATTTTTTTTTTAATGCAAACACATCACAACAGAGTCTGTTTCAGATAGCTCTGGGCACAGGAGTGAAGGTGTGTTTCAGAACTGCTATCTGCTATCTGTTTCTGACACATCAATGCCAAAGTCATGGGTTTGATTTCCAGGGAACACACAAATGGATAAAATATGGAAATTTTGAATGCACTACATGTCTTCACGGATCCACCCAACCCGAGGACCCAGGACCCGTACAGGTACGGGTCCATATTTTAAATTGTTAGCCAGGTCCGGGTCGGGTCCCATGTACTTCGGGTCCCGGGTCTGTTTAACATCTGCAGTGACACAATGACTGTACAATTGACAATTGGCTCTTTTATTTAGAAGGCGGGACTTATTCCGCCATATCGGTGTTTGACAGATGACGTAAACCGAAGTGCATTATTGGCGTCGGCGCGATTTTTGAGATATTGTGGTTGGAGTTTGTTCACGTTGTATATCTAAAATCTATGGTCAGACACATCTCAGGGAACACAGATAACGTCAGCGGCGCCGTGGCACTGAACGAGCCGGGTCTCTTCGTGTCCGGGCATATATTTTTGGACCTGTGAAGACCTCTAGAATGCACTGCTACACTCACTTTGGGTAAATGCATTTTATCTGAATGCATAAATTTAATTTAAATGCATTTCCTGTGCTTTTAAGGGTGGGCAGTATGACCAAAATCACGATATGAGTAATTTTATAGCTCAGTAATAGTTTGGGCTGCATGATAATGGTGAATATGATAATCACAATTATTTTACAAAATTGTTTTGTCAATATTACTAATTACAATTATTCTGTCATTTCCAAACTTTTTTTTATTACAGCGCTCCACAATTTAAACAAAAATAAAAACAAACACACTTTTGCCAATGTTTAGATATCAATTAAAAAACAAACAAACAAAAAATATTTTTTATTATTACATTAAAATATTACATATTACAACAGCACTCATGTTGAAAAAGGTTTTAAAGCTACAAACTAGTAAGAAATTACATTTGACCAAAATTAAGTTCTGCCCTTGCTTTACTGCCAAAAGAAAGAGTTACTCTGTTGGGTGTTCACATTTGATTCCTCTCTAAAAGAGCCATTTTTAAATTATTATTATTATTAAATTGCAATATACAATAGTACTATATTTCTGTAATAATTTACCATGCAGCATTACTATATGGTCTCAAACCTTTATTTTGGTGGAGAACTGATGAAAGATGGTGTGATGTTCCTGTTTACAACAGCTTTTTGTTCCTCCATACATGCTGAAATGTTCTCAACTCCTCCTCGGACCACAAAACCTCAGTGCCATGTGGCTACTTTAGATTTAGAAACTCGTAATGGCCAAACATATTTGTTATTAGGCAAATGTGCAACTGAAGTAAATCTCGAGGGCTTATATAATGCAGTCAGTGCATGTTAGTGACGTGCACAAAACTAACCAAACTCGGAGCACAGATGTTCTGTATACTATGAACATAATCGAGATGAATTTAAAACAAATCAAATAATTTATATCCCCTTTTCTCCCAATATGGAATGTCCAATTCCAACTACTTAGTAGGTCCTCGTGGGGGCGTGGTTACTCACCTCAATCCGGGTGGCGGAGGACAAACCTCAGTTGCCTCCGCTTCTGAGACCGCCAATCCGCGCATTTATCACATGGCTTGCTGTGCATGACACGGCGGAGACACCGCAGGTGGAGGCTCATGCTACTCTCTGCGATCCATGCAAAACTTACCACTCGCCCCATTGAGAGCGAGAACCACTAATCGCAACCATGAGGAGGTTACCCAATGTGAGTCTACCCTCCCTAGCATAAGTCAGAGCTCTGCTTTACAAACTACATTATGACATCAAATCTAAAGCATTGTTTTCTGCATTATATTTTCTGAAAAACATATTTAATATCTGCACATATCGGTAATCATATACAGTGATACCGATGTATCAGTGAAAGGCTATCAGTGAAAGGCTATCGGCCTACCGATATATTGGTGAAAGGCTATCGGCCTACCAATATATCTGTCGGGCACTAGTAGGAATCGGTGCAAGTGTAACACCATGTGAACTGTCTGTTGAAGAGTTACCCACGTCACTTTACTTTTGACTTAACATTTGAGAATATGAACCGGCAAAATGTTTTATTTATTTTTTATGCACATTAGTTGAAAATTAAATAAGGAATTTTCTATGCAATAACATAAATGTGCTGAATGGTTTATGTATTTATTGCGCCCTCTTGTGGACTAAGGAAACAATGTAAATTTTAAAATCAGCTGACTTTAAAATTTGAATATTATTTCATGCATATTCATATTTATATATTTCATTTTAAAAAGTTCAATATATTTTCATGGTTCAGTCAGTACTCTTTATTTTTATAATAAAGTTCAGAATAATTTTACTATGAGTGTTATTTTTTCATTCAGTATCTGAATATGATTAATTGGTTATTGGCAATCCACTATTGATCGACCTCTAGTCTGGATCACAGAAATGCCGTACAGTCCAGGCAGAGTGTGTCAAATACGGTGCTCTGTGGCATTCTCCGCTATCTAGTGTTATACCCGCAAAATCTGAATTTTTATTTTATTTAAATTAATCAATATAAATGAAGCACTTTTGTTTTAAAATCTCCTGTTGTCACTTTAAATACTCAACTTTATAATTTTTGGCATCTCTACAACCTGTAAATCCACTTTGTTTGCCAATTACAATTTGACATCAACACTATTTGATTATTTTCATTTTTTTGGAACTTGAAGGACACAAACAAAAACATGAGATTATCCATAATAAATTAATGATAAGTTTGTCATCAGTGTAAAAAACAGTTGCTTAAAATGAATAAAATAAAAAAAAGTTCTGACTCTAAATTCTGAATGGACGAGCTACATTCAAAGCTGCTGATAAACGCACATGGGCATCAATTTAATTAGATAAATGCAGTAAGTTGTGACGTTGCTTGGCAACTGTAAACAACTCAATTCTGCTTTGCATTACACCTCTTAATAACAAGTTATTTCTCATCTTTACTTGCCTGGGCTCTGTAAGGGCTTTGTCTTGTAAGGTTTTGTATTTTATAACTCCAAATTTGTGTAAATAATGATAAGCAGTGTTGGCCAACTAAAAGCACTAACAATATATCATCCACTGACGCCTTATATATGATATAACCAAATCTCTATTGTTGTACGTACAGGGGCGTTTCTAGAGACTCAGGGGGCCCCAGGCAGAAGGGACCTGGTGACCCCCCAACAAACAACCACCCCTACTACCCCCCCATAAGGCACATTAATCATTAATCCACACACATAGATTATTATACAAACAAATCTTTTATTTTCCGTAAAATGCTTTTTTTTCAATGGAAATAATATAAATAAAATATAAATAAAGGCAAACTTTTCATCCATAATATAAATAACTCCAAATACACAAACAATACAAAAATATTTGCTTACAAAACCGTAGTGCACATTTTTTATCAGAGCTTGGAGTTGCTGTGGTTAAGAGTTGCTGTGGCCCCTTGTAATGGAACTAACTTGCTGCCATTGGATGTACTGGCCATTCCTTCCTCAAAGTCCTCCTCATGACCTGAAGTTTATATTGCTGGAGAAAAAAAAACACTTGTAATGAATGAATGAGTATACAAATAAGAAGTAAGTTATTGTGTAAAGATTTGTGTGGCCATATTTTAGTGTGTCCATAAATCTGCGTGGCCATCTTTAATCAAATAATATATGTATAGTGGGGAGCAAGTCAAGGTCAACTTAGAATAACTTCATTTTACCTTCATCTGTTGAGGCATCTTGTTGAGACGGACAAAGAAATTTAAGCATTGCACCTTCAGAAAAAAAAGAAAAGAGCACAATTGTATTTGGTCGTGCAAGCACAGTCCATAAACACCAAATGGTTAAGATCTGTATGAAATAATTCACTAACAGCTAATGGCAATAACAACACTTTAGCTTATGTTAACATTTTGTTTACTGTAACATTTTTAGATGAAAATTCAATGAATGTCGAAACTGTCACAGTAACATATAATATTTTCCAAAAATGCATTAGTAACATCTTTGGAAGATATTATATCTGTTACTGTGACAGTTTTGACAGAACATGCTAATCTAGTCTACTGACCAAGTAACTGTTGTTATCATCGTTGTTGTTAGCAATTGACAACCAAATCATTATGCTACTAATGGGAGAAATTAAACGCTTGGCATAACTAACTTCTGTATACACAGCACAGCCATTGGCAAAAAAGAACATAGCTTACGTGTTAACATTTTATACACTTGTAAAAACAAATGTACAGAGATATACTATATACTGTTTTATGCATCACACGTTTCTAGACAGAGTAGTCTACTGATTAACTAGCTGTTGTTACAATTTGAACTGACAAATGACAACCAAATTTTCTGATGCCTGGTGGGACAAATTACACCCCTTGACATTACTCCTTCATTCAGTGTAACAGATTCTCACTTACCAGTGTCTCGTTTTTTCTTTTCTTCTTCCTCTTGCTTTCGTTTCCTTTTAATATGCCCGGACAGGTAAATCCGCTTCATGGTCCGTCATTTAACTGCCGCTCTGAAACTACAAATTTTTGACAGCAAGCTCGTAGCATGTGGGCCCCTTTAGGGGGGTTCCGGACGTGTCATTGCAGTGTCTTGTACCATCAAAGAATTTAAGGGGGTTCCATGTTGTCGTTGCTGTGGTCTAATGTAATCAGCCGTCCTTCCAGCTCGGGGCCCCAGGCAATTGGCTGGTTTGCCTACCCCATTGCAACGACTCTGTGTACGTATACAGTCATATTTCTCAGCCCTACCAGTGTACAAATGAAGGAACAAGATAAGATGGTGCCTTGTTTACTTTTCACCTTCCTCTTTACTTGGATCAACCAAGAAAAACTTTTTCTTTCAGTCACTTTGATAAGGTGAGAGCCATCACTCTGTGAATAAGACAACAGTTTTTCACTGCTCCCAGTGAAGTCCATCTGAACTCGGCATGAGACCATTGTCTGTTGGTTTTATGCTGCAGTTAAAGATGAATAGCATGTGACATTTGACTTTTCAGGGGAAGCGCAGGCACAGCACAGCGCGAGGAGGACTGCCGACTCTTTAGCTGATCCCTGCTGGATAGCTCAGTCATTTTTAGCAACAGAACCTGAAGTAACACCACATACCTCAATGCCAGGCTTTATAGAAGACCCCCTCTAGTGACTTTCATCCACTTCCCCCTACACAGACAGACACAACACTTCTGTGTTCTTTTTTATAAACTTGTTATTTAGATCCTGTAATAGATGCAATCAAACCACTTTCCATTTTTGTGGGTGACCAGTATACCAGTATAAGTGACCATCCCCCCTCCCCCCAAAACGTCTTACAAACCACTAATTGCATGTACAGTCTGCCTGGAGCCATCTGGGGTTAAAGGATTATTCACCCATTCACATTCATTGTATGGAAAAAGGGTGCAATGAATCTATGAGTGTATTCATATATTAATGCTTACAATGTAAATCTATTTCCCTATTCTACCCAGATCATGGGTTGCTTACAAATCTTCATTTTCACAACCATGAGCACATTAAAAGGACAGTTAACCCAAGAATGAATATTATTTTATAATTTACTCAACCCATGTTGTTCCAGATGACTTTCTGTTTAACCTGGAACACAAAAGGAGATGTTAGGCAGAATGTTAGCCTCCATTCACTTTCATTCTTGTAGAAGATGCAAATAAAGTAAATTGTGACTTAAAGTAACTTACTGCCTAACATCTGCTTTTTTGTTCCACTGAAGAAGGAAAGTCATATGGAGCAACATAAGGGTGAGTAAATGATGACATAATTTGTATTTTTGGGTGAACTGTCCCTTATGCACTTGACCACCCACGTTAGCCATGAGTAACTTGGTCTACCCTGATGAAGAAGTGTAAACAACACTGATATGTGGATGTTTGCCAAGTATGACAGCGGTCATTTACATCAAAAAACCTTAAATGCACATAAGAACATTCTGTTTATTTTTAAGGGTCAGAGAGAGGTCAGCCTCATGTAGCCAGACTTGACTATCGGCATAAAGTCTTGTCCACTTTGCAGCATGTTCTGGCCAACAACTGGCCATGGCAGGGTTTCCCGCAGCACTTTGAAACTAAGGCGGCCGCCTTAACTACGTCGTCAAAAAAATATATATGAGCGATATTCGCCGTGTTACTCTGTCCTGTTTTCTCCCTTTCCATATTTAAATATGTGATAAGCCTTCGTGTTCGCTTCAGTCTTGTTATCAGCGCGTTCTTCCGCAGCGGCGCCGAGCGTGTGTGCGTGCGTGCGTGTGTGTGTGTTCATCTGAGCCTCATTGGTCTGTCACTGCTCGTCAATGTCAGAATATTTGAGATGACCAATCAAATCAAAGTAGGCGGGCTTTATGTCACAGAGCAAATTTTATCAGAGTGACTCGACGCGCTTCAGTTTACGGTCGGTCAAGTGCTAGATTAGATGTAAGTTGCTAAACTAAACATTTGCTATTTGGCTGTTTTTAGGTCATAAATGTTATTTATGAAAATATGCATAAATGGTCCACTCGTAAAAGAGTGCAATTACTGAAGGGCCCTTGAAATGTTTTTTTCTAAACCAAGGAGGATAGCCTGTAGCGATGCTAGGTGTCAGCTCTGCCATAAGCAGTGATTGTAATAAGCTTTGCACATTTTGACGGACTATTAGATGTAATGTTATTACCTTGACAAATTAATACATCATTAAAAAGATATGACTCAAGTTTCAGTATTTGTTTTAATTTGTGTCAGGAGTTATGCAATCCCCCCCCCCCCCCCACCTTAACTAACACATTTTCTGCGGGAAACCCTGCATGGGTAAATCTGAAATTGACAGGCTAAGCACAGCACTTCAACATGGTGACTAACAGATATTAAAAAAAATAAATTGACTAAATAACTATAACATCTTATTGCAGAAATGTTCCAATAAATAACAACACAAAACCTCTTATGCACATAGTGAACGGAGAATCTTGTTCACAACATCGAGCAGTTTAACCTTTCCAACTGCAACAATTTATTTAAAAAGTGTCAGACAGAATGAGCAAAAGACTTTAATAACTCCAAATCACCTCACAAATATGGGAAATTACTCACAGCGACAGTGAGCGTCTTGTAATGTTTTGTTGATGCAGCTCTTTCATGGCTGTAACAGTAGCAGCGCATACATGGACTAAACCTAAAGCATTAAAGACACAAAACTTCTTGCAGAGTGATTTACTGTGCTGACCATTATTCACTTTTAAGCACAGCAAGCTGTAATCGCAGCTTGAAAAAAAAAACGCTACTCAAAACGTTGCAACTCTCAAGTAATTTGAGAATTGAGTCTCCCATTAAAATACCACCACTAAAAATATTATATTTGTAGTCGACCCATCTATTTAGTTAGTTAGTTGTTGGACAATTAGTCGACCAACGTAGCACATCCCTAGTAGCAACCTGGTACCCTGTAGGGTTGGGCGATGTCCCCTAAATTGGCAGTTGACGATGTTGACAGTAAAACATCGCGATGGACGATGATATCGTCGGTGGGGGGTTTAATATAATTTCATATAATTTTCAAAAATGATATGAAAAATTATAATTTCGTTATTTTACTAACCCAACTAATGACTCGGCGCTTTATCAGTAGGTTGCACGACACGTGAAGCATTTTTTTTTTTTTAGCTTTCACTTAAGAGTTGTGAACTTTTTATTTTAATATATCTCTTTACATAAATACTATTTTCCAATTAAAAACTATAATTTCGTTATTTTACTCACTGATGAGCAAAAGGTCGAGGCATAAATGACCATGTACCTGCAGGAAATGGCCATTGATGGGGAAGAGGACCCGCTGACTTGGTGGAAAACGAAGGACAAAAGGTTTCCGTTCATGGCAAGATTAGCACGGAAATATCTGTGCATATGTGCTACCAGTACTCCATCAGAGCGGGTCTTCAGGTAGTGTAGTTACTCCAATCCGCAGCTTATTAAAACCAGATAAAGTGAATATGTTGGTATTTCTGGCCAGAAACATCGAAATTTAAACATGGTCTATGGTGAAAGATATTAGACTTCTTTACGCATTTTCGCCATCCGTTGTGGAGCTATTCGATTTTGCATATTATTTTTTAAACGTTCATTTGTGTAGTTCATATGACCACTTTACAATATTTCAATAACATAATTTATTTTGTAGCCTGTGCTGAAGTTAATTGTGCTGCTAATTATAAGTGAAATGTTAATGCCGAGTTTCAGTCTGAGTGTTGTACCCGTTTCATTTGTTGTTCTTCTATGTTTTAATAAATGTGTGTTATTCATATTCACCTTTGTTTCTTTCATTTGATTTGACATTATGGATTTATGGCCAAGGAAATTTTTCTTTAAAAGTATTAACCAGACAAAAGTGATTTGATGTTCGCTGGTCTGGGTTTATCTTACTGCCTCTTCAGTGTATACAAGTGCTATGTGACAATGAGCAAGATTTTCTGAGACACTGCAACTACTAATAATTAATTAATAAAGTCTATTTTCTAGTAGCCTACAACATAAAATATTTTAATATAAATGTACAGTGTAAGACATGTAAAAAAAAAGACAAGAAGCTAACAATGTCAAGATCAATATTTGTGCAGCCTGCCTGACACGGTATTTTCACAGACTAACACGTCACGTCTCTGGCATATACTACAGTATTTAAAATAGCATATATGCATTAGTTATATTCTCAATTTAATTTACAGAGCAATCCCTGCAAAGTTTTTAGGTTAACTATAGAAGAGACTTGGATTAGTGAGTCACACTAGCAAGACTCGCAAAAGGGGGCGTGGCATCACGATGGTGGCTCGACATCGTGATGTTAGTCAGCCATCACGATGGACGACAACCCTAGTACCCTGTAAACACAACTTTGTTTTAAGACAGACATGGATGTGCCTTCTGTGTCTATGACTAGAAATAGTGGTCTTGTGAAACTAAATTACGAGTGTTTTGGCCCCATGAAACATTGACAGGCATTGTAAGTTGGCTTCGGGGAAAAAATAAAATGCTACAAAAGTTTAAAATTTACAACAACAGTTTCTGTGCTGGTAGATCCTGTGGATGACAAACGATCGGGTACGTGGCAACAGCATGTTTGACTGCTAAACGCACTGCTTAGGTAGGCAGGTGTTTTACTGAAGATCTCCAGTCACTTTGCAGTCAGTGACAGGACAGTTTCTGAGCACATAGTGTCACAGTGTGTTCGGGTGTGTAGAGTTGCAGAAGCAGAGGTGTTGGAAGTTTGTAACACTCTGCTGCTGCTGCCAAGATGCGAGGGCTAAAAAGACAGGCATTAGCAAGACTATCTGTCAGAAACCTACAGAAAGTAATGATAGAACATTGGGGAGAAAAGGAGGAAGGCAGAGTGGCATTTTCTGTTTTGAAACTTTTACCTAATGATGGCTCTCTTACTCGGTGACAACAGTTCCAACACAGTCCAACCTCAGCAGTGTACTAAAATAGATATGCAATCTCTCCCTACCTCAATCACAACACAACCAGAGCAGAGCAGTATACTAAGCACACACACACACACACACACACACACACACACACACACACACACACACACACACACACACACACACACACACATTGTGACCTCAGTTTACTACCACTCAAACCAATGTGCACTTCTACCCCCAAGCACTGTAGTAGATCTGTACACAGGAATGTACCTTTCATCCTGTTTTTGGCCTTGGACAGAATGTGTGAGGAGGTTTTTCCTCGGGCACTACATGGTCAGCCCAGGGGTCTTCCAGAGAGAGGTTGTTAGTCCATCTGTTCAGGCATGTGGGATGGGCATAGTCATAGTCTCAGTCAGCATGCTCAGTGACCACCCACAGTCCATTCACTGACCGTCTCATGTATATTGTGCATAGACTGGACAGCACTTTTCTGATCTAGTAATCTCTAATCAGATTGGCTAGATTATAGGCTTTTAAATCAGACAAAGTCGTACCTGGTAGCGGGTTGATACAGTGAGCATTCTTGGGGATGAAATAATAATTGGATTTTCCAATTTTTCCAGGTTAATAATGGAAATTCTTTAAATAATATTGAAGTTATGTTGGGGCCTTTTAATAGCAATTAAATGAAAAATCCACAAACATAACTGTACTGCAATTCGTTTTTTTAGGTAAGTCTTTGAAATTGTCTGAACCTATGTTCTGTACTGTGCTTTGAGTCTCTAAACATGTGTTTTCTGTACAATTGTTCGAGACAAGAGACTGCCATGCCAGTAATTAAATTAATTATTTCCATGCTGGGCTATTATTGGGGTATAATCTGTCTTAGAGCATTTATTTGCAGAAAATGACAACTGGTCAATATAACTAAAAAGATGCAGTGTTTTCAGACCCCACCTAACCATTGAATGACAAGGTGGAGTATCGGTGATTATCTGGGTGTACTTCAGAAAGGCTGGAATCGGACAGATACATCTTTGAGAAGGACGCATGATCAAGCCACGTACAAGGTTATCCTGGAAGAAAACTTGCTTCCTTCTGCTCTGACAATGGTCCCCAACTCTGAGGATTGTTGTTTCCATGCTCCAGGCCAAACAACTAGGTCTATCAGATCAAGACTCTGTCATGGCCAGCCCAATCTCTAGACCTGAACCCCCTTGAAAACCTCTGGAAATTGATCAAGAAGAAGATGGATAGCCACAAGCCATCAAACAAAGCCAAGCTGTTTTAATTTTGTGCCTGGAGTGGCATAAAGTCACCCAACAGTAAAGTGAAAGACTGTAAGAGAGCATGCCAAGACACATGAAAGCTGTGATTGAAAATCAGGGTTATTCCACCAAATATTGATTTATGATCTTCCTAAATTAAAACATTAGTATTGTAGTGTTTAAAAATAAATATTAACTTGTTTTCTTTGCATTATTTGAGGTCTGACAACACTGTATCTTTTAGTTATTTTGACCAGTTGTCATTTTTTGCAAATTTATGCTCTAAATGACCATATTTTTATTTGGAATTTGGGAGAAATGTTGTCAGTACTTTATAGAATAAAACAAATATTTACATTTTACTCAAACACATACCTATAAATGTAAATCCATTGAAACTGATAATTTCGCAGTGGTCTCTTAATTTATTCCAGAGCTCTATATACAGTTGAAGTCAGAAGTTTACATACACCTTAGCCAAATACTTTTAAACTCAATTATTCACAATTCCTGACATTTAATTGTAGAAAACATTCCATGTCTTAGGTCAGTTAGGATCACTACTTTATTTTAAGAATGTGACATTTCTGAAAAATAGTATGATGTATTTCTCACAATAATTTTATGTAATTTTGTCCCATTCCTCTACACAGAACTGGTGTAACTAAGTCAGGTTTGTAGGCCTCCTTGCTCGCATACTCTTTTTCAGATTTGTCCACAAATTTTCTGTCGGACTGAGGTCAGGGCTTTTTGATGGCCACTCCAATACCTTGACTTTGTTGTCCTTTAGCCATTTTGCCACAACTTTGGAGGTATGCTTGGGATCGTTGTCCATTTGTTAGACCCATTTGTAACTAAGCTTTAACATCCAGGCTGATGTCTTGAGATGTTGCTTCAAGATATCCAATTAATTTTGCTTCCTCATGATGCCATCTATTTTGTGAAGTGCACCAGTCCCTCCTGCAGCAAAGCACCCCCACAACATGATGCTGCCACCCCCATGCTTCACGGTTGGGATGTGTTCTTCGGCTTGCAAGCCTCACCCTTTTTCCTCCAAACATAACAATGGTCATTATGGCCATTTTGTTTCATCAGACCAGAGGACATTTCTCCAAAAAGTAAGGTCTTTGTCCCCATGTGCACTAACAAACTGAAGTCTGGCGTTTTTATGGTGGTTTTGGAGCAGTGGCTTCTTCCTTGCTGAGCAGTCTTTCAGGTTGTCGAAATAGGACTTGTTTTACTGTGTATATAGATACTTGTCTACCCGTTTCCTCCAGCATCTTCACATGGTCCTTTGCTGTTGTTCTGGGATTGATTTGCACTTTTAGCAAAAAACTACTTTCATTTCTAGGAGACAGAATGCGTCACCTTCCTGAGCATTATGATGGCTGCATGGTGCCATGGTGTTGATACTTGCATACTATTGTTTGTACATATGAACGTGGTACCTTCAGATGTTTGGAAATTGCTCCCAAGGATGAACCAGACTTATTTTTTTTTTAGGTCTTCGTTGATTTCTTTAGATTTTCCCATGATGTCAAGCAAAGAGGCACTGAGTTGTTCAGTACACCTCCTATCAGAAGCTGATTGGCTAATTGTCGAAAGGCTTAACATAATTTTCTGGAATTTTGCAAGCTGCTTAAAGGCACAGTTAAAGGAATAGTTCACCCAAAAATGAAAATTTGCTGATCATTTACTCACCCTCAGACCATCCAAGAGGAGGCCATCTGCCTCCTCCTCCACGTGACGCGTGACCTTACCAACAAGCTTACATCATCCCTCTCATGAGCACACGTCACAGAGATGTACGGAAGCAAACATTTGTAGTTAAAAATTATATAAGTATTGTGTGGCAGCGGGGGCGTGGTCAAGCGCCCGTCCGGGAGAGAAAAGCGGTAAGGGTGCTCACACCTGAGCTAAATTATTTCTAACACCTGTCTCTAATTGCAGTAGCTTGAGGAGAGCGGCATAAAAAGCAGCAGCAACAGAGCCCAGGGGAGAGCCCGACACAAAGGCCAAGAAGCTATTGTGCTATATTAGTGTGTGAGAATTAAAAACAACCTTACCTGAACCCTGTTGCTGTTTCCGTCCCTTCCTCACTGGAAACTTGTTACACTGGTGCCGAAACCCAGGAATTTGCAGGAACAGTGGTCCAAAGCTATGGAACAGAGTCGCCCCATAGAGTCCTCCCAGCTGGCGGAAGTCCTCCAGTCCCTCGCTACGCTCCATCAGGGCCACCAACAGTCTCTGCTTGAGCTCCGACAGGACCAGGATCGTCGGTTCTTTGAGATCATGCAGGCTCAAGCAGAGGACCGGCTTGCCATCCGGAGCCTCCTCAGCCAGGAGGCTGCTCCAGACGCAGCCGCGACCCCGGACACCCGCGCCACACTGCCCCCACCCACGCTACAGAAGATGGGGCCGGCAGATGATCTAGAGGCGTTCCTGGACCTCTTTGAGCGCACGGCGGAAATTTGGGGTTGGCCACACGACCACTGGGCAGCCCGCCTCGTCCCTCTCTTGTCCGGGGAAGCACAACTCGCGGCACAACAACTTCCGGCAACAAGCCTCCTGGCTTATACCGACTTGAGGAGAGCCATCCTGCAACGGGTTGGTCGGACCCCGGAAGAAAGTCGCCAGCTCTTCCGGGCCATGAAACTGGATAAATCCGACCGCCCGTTTGCGTTCGCCCAGCGGCTCCGTGATGCCTGTCGGAGGTGGCTGCTTGCGGGGGACCGCGACGTCGAGGAGCTCGTCGATCAAGTGGTACTGGAGCAGTTTGTCCAGCGCTTGCCCCGGAAAACGGCGGAGTGGGTCCAGTGCCACCGCCCGGCATCGCTGGAGGAAGCCGAACGACTCGCGGAGGACCACATGGCGGCGAGCCCTCTCTCTCTCTCTCCCCTTCCCCTGTGTCTTCCCCTGTTTTTCTCCCCTCCCCTCTGCCCTCTCGCTCTGCTCTCTCCCCAGGGTCCGTTCCTGCCCCCCGCAGGCGCGGAGGATTCACGAGACCAACTTCTCGGCCGTGGGAGAACCCGCCTACCCCTTCCCCGTCCTTCAGCCGCTCTCCTCCTCAGGTGGGGGCGCCCGCCAGCACGGGTGCGGCCGTGGCGCCTGGGCCGGTCTGCTGGAGGTGCGGAGACCCGGACCACTTCCGGGATCAGTGTCCGCTGATGGAAATAGGGACGGTGGTGCGGGTCTCTGACTTCCCGCAGGCTGCCCCCGATCGGGCTGGAGCGTACCGTATTCCGGTAAGGATCCAGGGGGGTACATACCAAGCATTGTTGGATACCGGCTGTAACCAGACCACCATCCACCAACGCTTGGTTCAACCCGGGGCTTTGGGAGCTATACTGGTGAGGGTGAGGTGTGTGCATGGGGATGTTCACAAGTATCCCATGGTGACTTTGGCGATTAAATTCAGGGGAAAAAACCATAGTGTGGAGGCAGCGGTTAGTTCCCGCCTCACCCATCCGCTAATCTTGGGTACTGATTGGCCGAATTTCAAAGATATTTTAGAGGGTATTTGTGCGGATGGGTCCTGCATAAAGAGGTGTGCGGTGTGCGATGCTTTGGCAGGGGAGGCGGAGCCGGGGCCGTCCTCGGCTGCTCGGAATGACGAGGGAAGGGGTGAGGTGGCCGCCCCTCCTCTCAGGGAATTCCCTGAGGGGACTTCCCTCTAGAGCAGTCGCGGGACGAAACCCTTAAACATGCTCTTGGCCAAGTGAGAGTAATTGATGGTCAACAGCTCCGGCCGGGCGTCGCCATTGCATACCCATATTTTTCGCTTATTAAAGATCGGTTGTACAGAGTGACGCAGGACGCTCAAACAAAGGAGGAAGTGACACAATTATTGATTCCACGGAGCCGCCGGGAAATGGTTTTCCAGGCGGCTCACTATAATCCTATGGCCGGTCACCTCGGGGAAAGAAAGACACTTCTCTGTCTAATAGCCCGTTTCTATTGGCCGGGCATTGGTGGTGACGTCCGCAGGTGGTGTGCGGCGTGCCGTGAATGTCAGTTGGTAAACCCACCGGCCACCCCAAAAGCGCCTTTGCGCCCCCTTCCATTGATCGAGGTCCCCTTCGAAAGAATTGGAATGGACCTCGTCGGGCCATTAGAACGGACAGCACGCGGACATCGCTTTGTGTTAGTCCTAGTGGATTACGCAACGCGATATCCGGAAGCAGTGCCCCTGAGCAACATCTCCGCACGTAGTGTTGCAGGGGCACTCTTCAAAATAATCTCCCGGGTGGGGATTCCGAAAGAAATCCTCACCGATCAGGGCACAACGTTTATGTCACGTACACTTCGCGAGCTTTACGAACTATTGGGCATTAAGTCGATTCGCACTAGCGTTTACCATCCGCAGACTGATGGCCTAGTGGAGCGATTTAATAAAACACTAAAAAATATGATTCGTAAGTTCGTACACGAAGACGCTAGGAATTGGGATAGGTGGCTCGACCCCCTGTTATTCACAGTACGGGAGGTCCCACAAGCCTCCACGGGGTTCTCACCGTTCGAGCTGCTGTACGGGCGACGCCCACGCGGGGTCCTCGACGTCATCCGCGAAGCTTGGGAGGAGGGACCTTCTAATAGTAAAAATGAAATTCAATACGTTCTTGATCTTAGAGCAAAACTCCACACACTGGGGAAATTAACACAGGAGAATTTGCTCCAGGCTCAAGAATGCCAACGCCGGCTGTATGACAGGGGTGCTCAGCTACAGGAATTCGCACCGGGAGATAAAGTGCTTGTATTACTCCCAACATCGAGCTCGAAATTACTCGCCAAGTGGCAAGGACCCTTTGAGGTCACACGACGAGTAGGGGATCTCGATTATGAGGTTAAACGTACCGATAGAGGGGGCGCGCGTCAAATATATCACCTCAACCTCCTGAAATCGTGGAGAGAAGAGGCGGCCTCTGTGACGTTGGCAACGGTAGTTCCGGAGAGGGCGCAGCTCGGGCCGGAGGTAAACAAAGCCCGCAATCTCAACACCCCGGTTCCTTGTGGAGACCACCTCTCACCGCGCCAACTCGCAGAGGTTTCCGAATTACAAAAGGAGTTTGCAGACGTGTTTTCTCCTCTACCGGGCCGCACAAACATCATACATCACCATATCGAGACCGAGCCGGGCGTGGTGGTACGTTGCCGCCCCTATCGCTTGCCCGAACATAAAAAGAAAGTAGTTCGAGAAGAATTGGACGCGATGCTTGAGATGGGAGTAATAGAAGAATCCCACAGTGATTGGTCCAGCCCGGTTGTCCTTGTTCCCAAGAGCGATGGGTCTGTACGTTTCTGTGTGGATTATAGGAAAGTCAACGCGGTGTCTAAATTTGACGCGTACCCAATGCCCCGTGTTGATGAACTGCTCGATTGGTTAGGTACGGCTCGATGTTATTCGACCTTGGATCTAACGAAGGGTTATTGGCAGATCCCCTTGACACCAATTTCCCGTGAAAAAACGGCCTTCACCACGCCGTTCGGATTACACCAATTCGTGACGCTTCCTTTCGGTTTGTTCGGGGCACCAGCCACGTTTCAGCGCCTCATGGACAGGATCCTCAGACCGCACACTGCTTACGCCGCTGCCTATCTAGACGATATCATCATTTATAGCAATGATTGGCAGCGGCACATGCAACATCTGAGGGCCGTCCTGAGATCGCTGCGGCGGGCGAGGCTCACGGCAAACCCGAAAAAGTGCGCGGTTGGGCGTGTGGAGGTACGGTATCTGGGGTTCCACTTGGGTCATGGCCAGGTGTGTCCCCAAATTGACAAGACCGCGGCGATTGCGACTTGCCCTTGACCAAAGACCAAAAAGGGGGGTGAGGCAGTTCCTGGGGCTGGCTGGCTATTACAGAAGATTTGTGCCTAATTATTCGGATGTCACCAGCCCGCTGACTGACCTCACTAAAAAGGGGGCTCCAGATCCGGTCCAATGGTCGGAGCAGTGCCAACAGGCGTTTACACAGATTAAAGCTCCACTTTGTGGGGGGCCGCTTTTGCATGCACCTGACTTCTCTCTCCCTTTTGTTTTGCAGACGGACGCTTCAGACAGAGGGCTGGGGGCGTACTCACGAGGTGGTGGAGGGAGAGGAGCCCGGTGCTGTACATTAGCCGGAAGCTCTCCTTGAGGGAGACTAAGTACAGCACCGTAGAGAAGGATTGTCTGGCCATCAAGTGGGTGGTCCTCACCCTCCGATACTACCTGCTGGGGCGGGCCTTCACCCTCTGCTCGGATCACGCCCCACTGCAGTGGCTCCACCGCATGAAAGATACTAACGCCCGGATCACCCGTTGGTATCTGGCCCTCCAGCCTTTTAAGTTCAAGGTGGTCCACAGACCGGGGGTGCAGATGGCTGCCGCTGACTTCCTCTCCAGAAATGGGGGGGGAGTGGTAGGCAGGCCGGATGACGCCCCGGCCTGAGTCGGGCGGTGGGGGTATGTGGCAGCGGGGGCTTGGTCAAGCGCCCGTCCGGGAGAGAAAAGCGGTAAGGGCGCTCACACCTGAGCTAAATTATTTCTAACACCTGTCTCTAATTGCAGTAGCTTGAGGAGAGCGGCATAAAAAGCAGCAGCAACAGAGCCCAGGGGAGAGCCCGACACAAAGGCCAAGAAGCTATTGTGCTATATTAGTGTGTGAGAATTAAAAACAACCTTACCTGAACCCTGTTGCTGTTTCCGTCCCTTCCTCACTGGAAACTTGTAACATATTGTTTTGTTTCTAAAAATAATCAATCGTTTGGGTGCAGAAGAACTTTATTTGTCGACTGGAGTTATTGGATTATTTTGATGCACCCTAAATATGCATTTTGGACAGTTAAAAAATGGAGCACATCCACTTGCATTGTTTAAAGGAGGAGGCCTGAAATGAAATTCAAAAAATCTCAAATTCTATTTTGATGAAAAAAGAAACTCTGATACATCTTGAATGGCCTGAGGGTGAATAAATTTTCAGCAAATTTTCATTTTTGGGTGAACTATTCCTTTTAAATTAGTGTATGTAAACTTCTGACCCATTGGAATTGAGATATAGTCAATAAAAAGTGAAACAATCAGTAAACAATTGTGGGGAAATGTACTTGTGCCATGCACAATTAGATGTCCTAAACGACTTGCCAAAACTATAGTTTGCTAATTTTAAGTCTGTGGAGTGGTTAAAAAAATACAAGTTTTAACGACTTCAACCTAAGTGTATGTAAACTTCTGACTTTGAAAAAACGTGTATTGTGAAAAGTGATATACAAATATAAATTACTTCAGTGTAGACAAAAAAAAACATTCTCAAGAAAAACATGAAGATTGTGAGTTCATATTAGTATTTCTCATTACAATCTATTAAGTTACAATATATTAAGCTACTATATATAATTTTAAATGAAATATAAATAAGTGCATATCAATGAAAATTATTTAATTTAATTCTTCCTTGTGTTTATTTAATAAACTCGAATATCATCTACAGGCTGAAACATATTAAGATATAATTTAAGACAAATCGTCCAGCCCTAATGGAAAACCAGCTATAAAAGCACCACAAAATGACGTGGTTGCGTCATCAATTGTTTTTTCATGTCTTATTTTATTTTTATCACAGTATCGGTTAGGTTTAAGTTTGGGAGGAGATAGAGCATTAACCTATAAACCTCTTCTGTTTATTTTTTTATATATCACATTCGCTTTTTATGACACTATTGGTTAGGTTTAAGGTTTTATGTAGGGAGGGATGTTTTGTTGATTTAAAACTAATTTTGGAATTGCCATGATAAGTGTAAGGAACCCCGTAAAACCATTTTGCAAAAATGTTGCCACAGTCACGTACTTTTCATTAGATCATGCTGGAATAAACTTCAATGTGGACAAGACCTTTTTCTGTGTAGTCTGGCAACATGAGACCAGAAACAAAGCAGCAAAACAAATTCAGAGAGTGAGCATACTGTCATTGCCGTGTCCAAATATGTGATATACCTCCCAATGTGGTTGTAACATTCAACATCGTCTTGAGTTGCTATTAAGAGTACAGTATGAATTTAAATAGTATCGTACATTGCTGCAGGTTGTTATTCGTCTGTTGCTTTTCATTAGACTCCATCACTTCAGACCTGAATCTACTTCTCATGTTTTCATGTCTTCTGAGAACTGGAATGTTGTAATTCTGAATGATCACATTATTCAGGTTTACCAAAGAATGTTGTCTTGCATTTCCTATACTGTTACCATAGTTAAATTCAAGCAGTATTTGCATTTATTAGTGCATGGATTCTGCACAAGAGATAGTGATTCATTTTTTGCCATTTGCATCCATTTAGCAGAGCGAGAGAATGAATGAACACCACACAATTTATCCTAATGAGCTTAATAAATATGATTTTGAATAAAATGTCATTGCAGTCAGACATAACAGGCCTCAATAGCCAAAGTTTTGCTTTCTTTGTTCAGTTACTTTTTTATAGATGTTGGATGACTTCAAAACTTTTGCAATCCACTAAAATTTACATCAGCAGTCATTTTATGACTAAACTGTGAAAACAAAGATTGTGCAGTCAGACTTGTTGTTCAACATATAAGTATTTATCTCTGTAGTCCTATTTATGCTAGTTTATGCATTTCAGCCCTGGGCTCCTCATATTGTGGTATGTGTCTCCCAGCATTTGACATCGACAGTGTGCTGTAGTCAGGCTCTAGTACTGAAACCCTCGATGACCCCATTTCACACATACTAATACTGCCTGAGCATTCCACGAGCCCTTATTAGATTACGTAGGTATTGCTTTAGCACAGATTGTGGATTTGGAGCAGATAAAAGAAGCTTTCCTGCCCAGATTATGGACTGTATAGCATAAAGGGATGAGATCGGCTCAGTTTGAGTGGATGAAATGGAACCGATCTCTTACTTTTATTAACGCTGGTCTGTGATCATAGCTGGGAATTCTGGGAATGTGGGGTGTATGCAAATCAGTCCTGAGGAAGCCTAGTTTGATATTGCAAATTGACATAAGACTAGTCTCTTTTAAGAGTCAGCACTAGCTCTGCACACAAATAACTCATGCAAATAGTAAATTTGGTTTGGCTTTGTGAATATGACGTGTGTGTACTGTATGTGTGTGTTTGTGTGTGTTGTTTAAAGTGTCTTCTATTTCTGACCAAGACCACTGTCAGCATACTTCGGTACCAAGTCGTAACTAAAATCACAATACCAGTGTTTGTGCAGAACTGGTAGTACCGAGCCATTCAGTCTCATTCGGTCTGACTGACACACTACAGCTTTTAAATGCTCACACACATATTTGAGCATGTGCTCCGTTATTCCTTTTACACTGAAATGCACAATTATTCAAAAAAAATTTGATATGTTCTAGTGAGATTATTAAACCACAAAATGCTGCAATCTTAGTCTGCATTTGAGCTGCATGAGCTTTAAAGGAATGTGAAGCAGACTGCTTATACCGTATACCATGAAACCATGATAATTTCTAAGACTGTTATCATACCGTGAAAATCTCATACCTCAAACCCTTTTTTAAAAATAAAAATAGATAATATTATATTTATAGTATATTTATATTATGCAATAATTTCTTCACTTTCATGCATTATTTTAATGCTCCGATTAAACCCACAAGCCTTTATTTGTCCTGAAGCAAAACCTTTGAGATTTCATTTCATTGTTTTATCACTCCACAGAAATGCAGCGTGTGTCTCCTCTGTGTCACTGCGTATCATTAACACTGCGTGTATGAACCAGTAACATTTGCCATTAACACGATCGTTTAAAGTGAAACCGGAGCACAGTGCATTCCCTATCAAGCACAACTGGTTGTTGTATTCATTATCAAAGTTTATACTTGTTAGTTTATATTTTTGCGGGCGTTTTGCGCAAACCACTGCTGACAGCATGCGCATCAGTGCGCTTCGCACGTGCTCTTCGGGACAGGAGCTGTTTGAACTGGTGCGGCTAATTGACGCTCGGACTCGCAGTTGACACTCTGAATGACAAACAAACACATGTTCATGGCATTAATATAGTATATTCGCTTAAAATTCCATTTATTTGGGCATTCAAATGTGATTGGTTGTCTCAGATAACCACAGTTAGATCAAATAACCACAATCAGATAGTTATTTAAAAATTGCGACAGGCCTACCGATGGTTGAATGTAATTATTAGGTTAGCACAATTGAAAGGCCTAACATTACCAGCACATATCTGGGAAATGAACAGAATCTGTAAATTAAGTACTGTACTAGATGAAAAGAGGAAAGGGATATCAGGAATTGAAAATTTAAATATTATCTTAAATGAGCAGACAATAAAATCAAAACATATAAATTATTTAATAAGGATGAAGCATAGAAAAATGCCTTGGAAGAGAGTTTCATGACTATTTGAATATTAATCATGACATAATTGTCACCTTATTTAAATGACCCTGGAATACTGCTCTGTTATTTGAGTGTAATTCAGTAATGTTGTTGCGTGACATCCTACCACTAGGTGTCAGAAGGCACACAGCAGCAAATGAAAATTTTCATTTAAAGGGGTCATGTCATGAGGAATCAAATTTTCCTTGATATTTTTACATATAAGAGGTCATTCTACTATAAAAAATACAGTAAATTCCAGAACTTATAATTTAATGCCAAATGCAATAAAAACATTTATTGAAACCACGCTGCCAAAATCGCCACATTCTCTACTTCCGCAACAACCCAACGTCACTTGGGGTACAACATCAACACCTATTTTAAAGTCATTGCACCCATAGCCCCGACCACTGGTGCTCACTTACAGAGACAGAGAGAAAGACAAAAGGCCTAACTACTCCTGAACATGAAAAAAAATATTTTTGTAGATAAACATGTACTACATTGACATCTTTGACTTGTCATCTCTCTGGTACACTTTTAAAAGACGCAGTGTCAAGTTTCAACTCTGAAGAGAAGATGCATTTCATCAGCTACTGTGACTTCTGTTGTTTTGTTGCTTAAAGGTGCACTCAGTAACTTTTTGTTCATGAAAGCTTGGGACAAACAGTGACACCTATTGGTGTGGATGCAGCATTATTCAAAATCAATAATTTTCAGTTACAGATGCCATTGTTTCACTATTTACAATCAGCCATGTTTTATTTAATCCAAGGGTGAAAGTGTACAATAACAAGATGGTTACTGATATTAAGTGAGTAGTATTCAGATGGTCATGTGATTCTAAAATGGCAGTGCCCATTAGAGCACCCCTGCCCCATGTAGAATAAAATATATTTTATAAGGGTACTGATATGACTAAAGTCCTCATCTCATGTGAGTGATCATGATTTTATACAAATTGATTTTGTTAGAATTAAACTTTTTTTAATGGTGAAAAAAATTTGTGCACCTTTAAACTACTCAACAAACTATTCATTCGCCTGTCAGTTCTATATTTAATTGTTGGTGAATGTAAACATGCACTAGATGAACGTCTTTGACCATTTTAATTTGTTTCTGGTGATGTGCACCTTAGTGTAGGAAGATAAACTGGATGTGTGCGTCTTGTTGTGAAGCAGTCATAAAGCGAGTCTTTGCCAAGGAATTGTCACTGAAGGACAGTTAAAAATACTATTAGACTCGATCAAATATGTAAGTAAACAGTTCCATTCATTAATATTTCATATGTCACGATTGTTTATGATGCTGACACATTGTCTACACCAGGTGCGTCTGTCGAAGCGACGCAACAGCTTGAGGCTGTCTACACCGTTGGCACAAACTTTCTGAAACGTTTCTTTGTGTTGTTGGCAGAAGTAGTTTGTTTACTGTTGGATTCATGGTCAGACTGAGGGGGGCAGCGCTGGTCAAAAAGTTGTTGTGTTGGGGTGTTGTCGCTGCCCTTTTCTACATATCGCGGCCCCATTCAACATATCGCGCCGCCATTTTGTGGCCCTCTTCAGCCAGTCGCGGCAAGGTCAGCATAACGTGGCAGCCCGTTTCAGCTTATCATTGTCCTCAAAATATAGCCAGCCCACCAGTAAATGTCCCGGTTCTCTCTATGGCCAGTCCAACCCTGGTTGGAGTGACGTGCTGCAACGGACAATTTTATGGTAGACAGCATCATTGATTATAGTGTCCGGTGTAGACAGGGTGTTAACTGTTGTGCTTGAGATGAATTGTGTAATATATTCGGATGCAAAGTGTTGGATGTGCATTGTGGGTAAATGGTAAAATGTACATATCTAATGTTTTGGTGCTTGTTTATTCTCTTCCGATTTAGTTGATGGCTGAAAAATGGTTGAATTTGAGGGGCTGCATGCTGTTAGCCAATCAAAACAGAGGGCATTTACATTGAAGTTTGAAGGAATATCTGAGGCAAAAAATCTAGCTTTTCAGAAAGATAAGAGACAGGTTGAAATTATCATATTTTACAAAATGATGACTGTTTTGGTGAAAAAAGCTTTAGTAACATTATCAGTGGACCTCAGGGAGGATAATGAAATTGTAAAAAAAAGAGCATTTCATGACCCCTTTAAGAGAACATTGTATGTAAATATGAGAAGAAAATCGAAATATAAGTGTTCCTCTTCTGTCGCTCTCTCCACGTTGTGTCAGAGAAGTGACACTAGGGGTCTCTCTTGAGCGCCGATATTCACCTCTGGACTATGAAAAAAGGGCAATGAGAGTTGGCAACCAGTATTTGCATGTCCCGCCCCCGGACATACGGGTATTTAAGCGGCGCAAATACGGGAGTTCATTCAGAAAATTTCTTCGGAGCCGATGGTCTTGCATGCAGTCTGCTGCGAGTTACACACCAAGTTCCTGTTTAATCCTCTGACGCTCTGCATGCTGTTGGATCTGACGGCGCATAACAGCGGCTTTCTCCTTCGTGCACGGCTGTGCATTCTTGCCCTGGAGCTCGACAGCGCAGACAACTCGAAAGAGTTATTCTAAAAGAGTAATTTCAGCTCTAAAGAGCAAAACACAGCGGCGTTGAACGTCCTTCTCAGGGCGCGTCTTTTTAAAGACGATATTTCCGCCCTGTGTAGTTTCTGGATGTGGTTGATGTCTCCCCACCTCTGACGGTCATAAAAACTGCCTTGCATTCCTGGGTTGCGATCACACGCAGGCAGCGTTTTTATGAATGGTCTATTTTTCAGTCGCGAGAACATAGCCATGACAGCATTGCGGTCGTAGGCTTTCTCTTGTAGTGAGAAAGCGCTTCAGCCGCCCCAGCGCTCGCCTCCTTCCCACGGGATTGAGGCAGGCGCGCTGAGCGATGAAAACGATCTGGGGACAATGACGGGCTCCGTTTCACCGGGTGAACCCCCTCGAAACCCCCGCCTCCCCGGCACGCTTGCTTGTTTCTGTCCGAGCATTCTCTTCAATGGGATATGTTTTCAGTGTGAGAACATAGCCGCGGCAGCGTTGCGATCTCTGCTTTCTCTTGTAGTGAGAGAGCGCCATCTCAGCCGCCCCCCATGCCTCGCCTCCTTCCTACGGGATTGAGGCAGGCGCCGCGGGCGATGGAGAACGATCTGGGGAGAATAATGGGACACTTTCGCCGGGTAAATCCCCCCGAAAACCTCCCGCCTCCCCGGCACGCTTGCCTGCTTCCCTCGAGCTTGGGATTAGTGCGGTCCGCTTAACGGCCTAACGTCCGGTCCCTCCATCTCCCCAGCATTGGATGATGACATCACCGCTGCATCGGAGAGCGTAACAGCGGTGTCGGATGCGGATAACTCGCCTGGGCCGCCACCTTCGGGTCTCCGCCCAGTCTGAGCCTGACACAAGAAGGTCCGCTATGCTTCCCCGGGCTTAATTGGTTCCGCGGGCATGTGCGCCGCTCACAGCCGCGCCCCCCCGGATTCCTTCCCGGACGTGCATGATGAGCTGAGCAAGCCCAGCTTCCTCGCTCCTCTGCTCTCGCTACCCTCGGTGGTAGAACGGTCCCAGACCGCTCCCCCTGCACGCCATGGCCCCTCCTGCAAGTCCACCGGGCCAGGGCACTTCAAAATCTGCACTTGGGTAGTCCTGTTCTTGGCGTGCTGCGGGAACTGCACTTCGAACAGGCGATGGCCACTCCGTGGTCAAGAAGCGCAGCGATGGACAGGCAGTACGGGAGGCAGACAAAGCACGCTTTCTCAAACGCCCCGTCTCCCAGCTCCGTCCATTCGGCGACACCACTTGACGACTTAGCCCAGCAGTCCTCAGTGGTGAAGAAACAGACGAAGGCTATTTTCAAGCAAAAAAAGCATCCTGCCCTGCCGCAAACCTGCCCCCAGGGGCCATGCCCTGTCTGCTCGCCGAGGGCGTCCTCCTGCGGCTTTCAAGAAAGAAAGAAAGTGGTGCTCCGCCTCAACTAACAAGTGAGTGGGACCAGCTCTCAGCCCCAGCGTTGAGCCCCCCGCAGAAGTTGGACGCCCATCGTCTCACGGACCCCCTTGAGGACCCAGAAGGCTCCCAGGTGCTCCTGAGATGACAGACCCAGAGACCGAGACGTTAGCTCCGGAGCTGGTAAGACCACTCCGTTCCCCGGTGGAGGGCCGGGAGGAGAATTTTTTGTTAAATTCGTTACATTCTATAGAGCTATTTCCTTGTTGTCTCTGGGTCACCTGGCCCGCAAATGCCGTTCTCACGGCACTCTGCTTTCAGGCCTCAACAGTCCCGGCTCCATGGACGCAGTGTTCAGACGAGTCCAGAGGACGCCAGCATCAGACCTCCTCCTCAGTCACGAACCCGCCCCCTGCCGGTAAGTGTAAGTGCTTTGAGTTTATTCTCAGCACCGGAGCCTCGGGACACCACGTTGCCTCCCGACGCTGCGTTACCTGTTCCGCACCGCTGCGAAGCCCCGCCGGGTACGTCCAAAAAACTCGTCCCCTTGGTGCCCCTAGCACGGAGCTTAGAGGCGTGGCTTTCACTGCCCAACCCGTCACGCTGGCTGCACCGGACCATTCGACTCGGTTACGCAATTCAGTTTGCCAGGTCTCCGCCCCCCTTCGTGGGCGTACATTTTTCCGCAGTACACGGCCAACATGCCCATTCCCTGCGCGAAGAAATCGCCTCCCTTCTATTAAAGGACGCGATAGAGCCTGTCCCTCCAACCGAAACGAAGAAGGGTGTCTACAGCCCTTACTTTGTTGTACCCAAGAAAGGCGGCAGCTTACGACCGATCTTGGACCTGCGAGTTTTCAATCGGACCTTGTCCAAACTCCCGCTCAAAATGCTCACCCAGAAACAAATTCTATCTGGCATCCGGCATCTAGATTGGTTCGCAGCGGTAGACCTGAAGGACGCGTACTTCCACGTCTCAATTTGCCCTCGACATCGACCCTTCCTACGGTTCGCGTTCGACGGCCAGGCGTATCAGTACAAAGTCCTCCCCTTCGGCCTGTCTCTGTCCCCTCGCGTCTTTACAAAAGTCGCAGAGGTAGCTCTTGCCCCGCTCGGAGTAGCCGGCATACGCATACTCAATTACCTCGACGACTGGCTCATACTGGCTCACTCTCGAGAGTTACTATGCGCACACAGAGACCAGGTGCTCAGGCACCTCAGCCGTTTGGGGCTTCAGGTCAACCGGGAAAGAGCAAGCTCTCCCGGTCCAGAGCATCTCTTTTCTCGGTCTGGAGTTAGACTCAGTCTCAATGACAGCACGTCTCTCCAACGGCGTGCTCAGTCAGTGCTGAAATGCCTCGCTTCCTTCAAGCCTGGCGCCGTGGTCCGGCTAAAGCGTTTCCAACAGCTCCTGGGGCATATGGCATCCTCCGCGGCGGCGCGCTGGGGTTGATGCATATGAGACCACTTCAGCACTGGCTCGGACTCGAGTCCCGAGACAAGCATGGCGCCACGGCACGCACTAGCGTAAAGTTACTTCTGCCTGCCGCTAAACCTTCAAACCCTGGACAGACCTCTGCTTTCTAAGGGCAGGTGTACCCTTGCAGCAGGTGTCCCGACGCGTTCTGGTCACAACCGGCGCTTCCAAATTGGGTTGGGCGCCGTGTGCAACAGGCGCGCAGCCGCAGGCGGTGGAACCGAGGCCGCTGCGCTGGCACATCAACTGCCTAGAGCTGCTGGCTGTTTTTCTGGCCCTGCAGAAGTTTCTCCCGTTAACTCGGAACAAACACGTCCTAGTCAGGACAGACAGCACCACGGTCGTAGCCTACATAAACCGCCAAGGCGGAGTAGGCTCCCCCCACATGTCACAGCTCGCCCGTCGTCTCCTCCTTTGGAGTCAGCAGCGACTGGAGTTACTGCGTGCCACTCACATCCCCGGCAACCTCAATATGATAGTGGACGCGCTGTCAAGACAAAGCTTGCCTGGCGGGGAGTGGAGGCTCCACCCCCAGTCGGTCCAGCTGATTTGGGACCGGTTCGGCAAGGCTCAGGTAGACCTGTTTGCCTCCCAAGAAACCTCCCACTGCCCGCACTGGTATGCCCGGACAGAGGCTCCCCTCGGGGCAGATGCGCTGGCACACAGCTGGCCCGCGGGGCTGCGCAAGTACGCATTTCCCCCAGTGAGCCTTCTTGCACAGGTGCTATGCAAGGTCAGGGAGGACGAGGAGCAAGTCATTCTGGTAGCCCCCTATTGGCCTACCCGGACTTGGTTTTTGGACCTCACGCTCCTCACGACAGCCCTTCCCTGGCGAATTCCCCTGAGGAAGGACCTTCTTTCTCAGTGACGGGGCACGCTCTGGCACCTGCACTCAGACCTCTGGAACCTCCACGTCTGGCCCCTGGACGGGATGCGGAAAATCTAGCCGGTCTACCATCTACCAACGTAGATACAATCAGTCAAGCCAGAGCCCCCTCTACCAGGCATCTTTACGCCCTAAAGTGGCGTCTGTTCGTGGACTGGTGTTCTTCCTGAGCCGAAGACCCGTAGAAGTGCGCAGTTAGGTCAGTGCTCGTGTTTCTTCAGGAGAGGCTGGAGAGGAGGCTGTCCCCCTCCACCCTCAAGGTGTATGTCGCCGCTATCGCTGCCCACCATGACACGGTAGACAGAAAGTCTCTTGGTAAGCACGACTTAATCGTCAGGTTCCTAAAAGGTGCCCGGAGGATAGCTCCCTCCTGGGATCTCTCGGTCGTCCTTACGGGACTCCAGAGACCCCCCTTTGAGCCGCTTGACTCAGTTGGACTCAGGGCCCTCTCTCTCAAGACCGCCCTGCTGATCGCGCTCGCTTCCATCAAGAGGGTCGGGGAACTGCATGCGTTCTCTGTTAGCGACGCTTGCCTGGAGTTCTGTCCGGCAGACACTTTCGTGATCCTAAGACCACGACCGGGCTATGTGCCCAAGGTTCCTACCACACCCTTCAGGGATCAGGTAGTAAACCTGCAAGCGCTGCCCCGGGAGGAGGCAGATCCAGCCCTTTCACTGCTGTGTCCAGTACGTGCCTTACGTATCTACCTGGACCGCACACAGAGCACTAGACGCTCTGAGCAGCTCTTCGTCTGCTTTGGGGGACAGCAGAAAGGGAATGCTGTCTCCAAGCAGAGACTCACCCACTGGGTTGTCGACGCCATTTCCCTGGCTTATCACACCCAGGCCGTGCCCCCCCCCCCTTTTGCGGGTCCGAGCCCACTCCACCAGGAGTGTTGCGTCCTCATGGGCACTGGCTAGGGGCACTGCCCTAGCAGACATTTGTAGAGCACCGGGCTGGGCAACACCTAACACTTTCGCAAGATTCTACAATCTCCGAGTTGGGTCAGTATCGTCCCGTGTTCTCTCAGGTACCGAGCCCGTAGAACTCGGTGGCATGCTCACGATCTGACCGGGTGAATCGCTTGCACCTAGCGCCCTTCCCCCTAACCAGGGGAAACAGTGCGCCTTCATTCCCAGGAGATCTCAGATTTGGGACACTGGTTGATTCCTCCCTAGCCCTCGTGGGTCGCAGTTCAGCGGAGGAACTCGCCGACCCAAGCCACTGCGGGTACCGCAAGCTACCCTGCACTGGTGTAGGTGCTCCACAGGTAAGGCCTCTTTCGGACTCCCCCTGTGTGTAATGCCACGGTTCTGTCCCCTCTGGCGAGCGGACTCCCGTGCTTCCCTTATGCAGTCACGGCTGCCTCGGTTGCCATGCTGTATGTTCCCCCTCTATAGGCTGGATCCACCACCGCACCGACTTTTCCACATAGGCCCTAAGTCAGGCCTCTGATGGTTTTGCCACTTAAACTTGCCTCCCCTCTCGGGTAGGCGTGGCCTCCGCAGGGTCTTCTCCGCCCTGAATAAGGGCTAAGACCCCCTTCCCTCAATGCGTGTAAGGGCCCCCGGCCTAAGTTGCTCTATGCGAGAAACATAGAGAGAAAAGAGGCCCGGCCAGTCTTGTCCCGTTCCCAGGTTGGCAGCCAGCACCTTGTTCCCCCTTCCGGGGTAACAATAAGGAATCCTGATGGCTTAAATGGGGCATTGGGGAAGGGTACGTGCAGCCTGATACAGTTGGTCGTCCTGCACGTAAGAATACCTGCTCGCTCCTGTATCAGCAGTTCACGTACACGGCTCAGCGCGTGGCGCTTTTATAAGTGGACCCCTAGTGTCGCTTCTCTGACACAACGTGGAGAGAGCGACAGAAGGGGAACGTCTAGGTTACGTATGTAACCTCCGTTCCCCGATGGAGGGAACGAGACGTTGTGTCTCCCCTGCCACGTCGCTGAGCCGAGCCACTGTTGTGGCCGGACCATTTCCGGCTCCTCAGAAAAATCCTGAATGAACTCTCGTACTTGCGCCGCTTAAATACCCGTATGTCCGGGGGCGGGACATGCAAATACTGGTTGCCAACTCTCATTGGCCTTTTTTCATAGTCCAGAGGTGAATATCGGCGCTCAAGAGAGACCCCTAGTGTCGCTTCTCTGACACAATGTCTCGTTCCCTCCATCGGGGAACGGAGGTTACATACGTAACCTAGACGATTTCACCTGCGATTGGAGCGACAAAGAAACACGAGACACATCATGTAACTTGAAGGATATAATCAGACTCTGTACACTGAAGTATTATGCATAATTGACATGTATCAATATTGAAACTGATTCCTCAATGCAGGAGTATACTCGTGCATGCAAACACTGTTGATATGTGCACTGAAAGCCTCAACAAGGCTCACCACGCTGGAAAAACATAGCATTTTTCACAGAACACATAAAGATAGGCGCACACCAGTATGCTTGAAAATTAAACCTTGCCTCTTGAAAAGCCATACTGATGTGAATATATGATGAAGAGGGACTTGAGATCATTGATGGTGAAAACCAAAACCCCTACAGCCACCAGCTAGATGTCAAGCTTAAAGTCATTAAAACTCATTTTTAATCTTGTACCACATCATATGGAAGCCTTCCACAGGGAAGCTTGATACGAGCTATGTAGTATATTATGCAACATCGCCTTTCTTTACAGGCAATAGTTTCAAAATACAGGGCTGCGCAAGCAGACCTCTACACTTGGTGTGCAAAAAAACAATGACGGTAACAATCAAAAGGTATTTTTTTTTAATCACGAACAGCTAATATTGAGTAGATAATGAATTTCAGACTTAACAAAGCAAGATGTTATCAAAACATAACAACAAAATCGGTGTAAATAAACTTTCAAACAGTAACATGCAAGATCATTAATAATTCAAGCATTCTGCATGCTGTGAACAGCATTTTAATAACTTAAAAAATAATTTTAGTTTCTACATTTTAGGTTAACATTCCTTATAGGATTTAAGCAGACATTTCTTCCACAAAATCAGTCTTTGCCAACAAAGCTAGGTTGACTGAGTGAGTGGTTACTGGGTGCAGTTTCAATCATGTTAGGACAAGTTTGTACATTCCATTCAAGCACACAAACAGCTACCCACATGTAGGAATTCATGTCACTGTTCGTTAAAGACTATTTTAATGTCCTCTTAAATATTTTAACAGTGATCTTGTGGTTTTATAAATTTTTTATACAGTCCTTCGGATATATGAACATGTGATGTTATTTTTTGAGTTTGTGAAGGGATGTCAGGGTAAGTTTAGCAGAGGCTGTAACCACTATTGGCTTGTTTACTAAAGACCCTGATATTCAAGTCAAGACTGTGGAAGGTGGGTTTATCACATTTTCAGAACAGCTCTTTTCGTGTAATTTATTATTTTTATGTATAATTCTAATTTATTTCATGATAACAGTTATTTCATGATAACATGATAATATATGCTTATTATTGAGTGTATGATCTCATGCGTGTGGGGTTTGTGTTTAGTGTGTGCAGTGGCTGGCTCCAGTGGAGGGTTGTCATGGCAGCCATAATGGGGGAGGGGTGAATGGTTCATTTACACTTAGACAGAAAGCAAAAAAAATTCTCTGCAGCAAAAAAAAAAAAAAAAAAAGAGAAAATTATTAAGCAAATCTCATTGGTGTAAAAAGTATTTTAGCAGTGGCTTCCTTTTGTGGCACGAAACCTTTTGTAACTTTTTGTTGCAAAAACTTTTCAACAGAGCATAAAACAAAATGTCTAATATTGAAATATAAAGAAATGTGAAATGCAAAGATGGAAATTCAAAGAGGATCTTACTTTTGGTTTGGTTTAAAAAAAATAGTACGTTTTTAGTAATATTTAATTAAATTATCATAAGGTAAAACAAACACCTTAAAGGTGTCGTAAGCTATTTTATTAATGCTCCCTGAGAAATATCAGTGAAATAAGTGTCCTGAGATATCTCACCAATCTCTGTGACAGAACTAGACTGTAAAATTAAGACAAAAATCTGACTGTGGGGAGCATTCAGGATTAATATCAAATTCAGATTCATAACAGTTGTCAGCTGACAGTGATATTTTGCTATTGTTGTGTTTGACAACCGTGAGAAGATGCATGTTCTGTGACGGTCACATTTTTGCGATGGTATATCCTTAGAAATTCCTTACAATGACTTTAAGTGGTTCTATCAAACCAACTGGGCCTTAAAGGTATAGTTCACACAAAAATTATAATTTTCTCATTATTTACTCTATGGTTGGGAAATATGTAAAATCTATTTTTGCAAAATAGAAAAATATTGCTATATCCGATTTCATCGTCAAACCCCATGCTGAGGGTCTTTTTGCTTTATTGCTTTTGCTTTAGAAATGTAATTCCTTTATCAAAACACGAAAAATATAAACAAAAGACATTTCTAAATTCAAATGGCACTTTAAGCGAAGAAGAGCAATAAAATAATAAAGTGATCAAAAACTCTTATTTAACCACCTCCCTAAATCCAAACATTTACCGCCTACAACGGAATCCGCAATGCATGCCAACCGCGAGGACATAAAGCAAATTAAACTCGCAGCACCTCCCGATATGATTGGAGATAATTTTCAGCATTCTCATAGACTACTTTATTCTTGCTAACAATTTTCAGAGAAATGAAACTGGAATTTGATTCCAAATGAAAATTATTGAAAACCCTTTACATGCACTTGATCCACAAGACAGGCTAGTGCTGCACGCCTCTGAACAAACAGCGAATCATACACAAGCATTGATGGCTTTTCTTTTATCTGTTCTTAAAAATATAATAAAGTGTGTTTCTTCAAGCACATGTCGTTGTGACTAATAGCATTTCTTGTGAAGTGTCACTCCGAGACCGGTCACCCACCTTTTGCGGGTAGATGAGCAAATTTAATTTGGATGAGGAACTTTGAAACTGGATTCAACCTTGTCGCATTTTGTGGGTGGTGGATGCTAGTTTCACCTGGACGATGTTTAATATATTTGGCAACTTCCCAGATCCATGGTTTTGCCATTTCCCAATATGGTCTGTTCGCAACTCACATAAACACATAACACCATCAGGGTAACACATGTGAAATTAAAATTATGCAATAAACATTAACAAAACTACATCAAATATATCACAGAACACCCCGATGTACATAACTGATACAAAAAATAAGAAGAAACATAACTATTCCCATAAAATATAGTGTAATGGTCACGCAGCGAATTCGGAGAATGCCCGATTACTGTTTTTTTACCTTAATTTTAACAATAATTTACCATGCATGTACTCTCTTGTTAAACATAATATAAATTTTTACAGTTAATTATATGGGAAAATCATACTTTTTAGATCAACACAATTTTATTTTTACTACATTTTACCATAAAACTAGTAACCTTAAATTCAGAGTGAACAGTTTGTATTTCCATTTTTAATATCCTTTGGCATTGAATTCCAAATATTGGTCCTTCCTCATAGCTGCTGGTGTTCCTGTGAAATGTTCTGTCACTTCTGTCTGTTATTATATAATCAATGATGAATGCTGCTCCATGTGTATCACACTGCAGAGGTCATCTCCAGCCCCTGCAACTTTGAGAATCATTTTGTGAAACTACTAAAACTCATGCTGTGCTGCAAACAGTCTAGAGAGGATTGTACAATAGGAGTTGGAATACAAGGACCTGGAAATACAATATTTGGGATGTGATATGATAATATTGCGATTATTTGTATTTAGTGTATTGCACTAAACACTAAAAAGTGTGAAATATATTGCAAAACTTTTTCACACTTCTTTCTTTATTCATCTTCTTTGAACTTTGGTGCTTTTAGCAAAAAGTGCTGAACATCCTGCTTTACCTCTTCACATGACGGCTATATAAATATTGTAGCGCATAGACACGTCAGTGTCAGTAAAAACGCAGTGATTTACGACATGATGTTACTTAGGTTCTTAGTTTGTACAGAGTTTGCATTTTTGGTTGAATAGAAATAAATTCAAAAAATAAAAATGTTTATTCGCCTGTTAACACAGTATGGTTTGTTTAGCCACACCCTTGCTCTGAGTGCCATCAATCTATTTTAGAAAAATATTAATATAATTTTTTTTACTAAAATATAAATTATTGGCTTTAGAATATCAATAAAATATTGTAAGGTAAAATATCGCAGTATTTTAAAATATCGATATTGATTCACCCACCTATATTTCACAGTTGACCCATCTAGCATTCATACATGCTGTCAGAATGCTGACTGCACCCCTCAGGTCAAAACATGACAGAACAGAAAGGCTCTTTGTTGACAGTTTTGCTCTTATTCATCTGCATTTATCAGGCCCTTGCTCTGTGCAATTGCATTGATCAGGATGAACACAAGGAATCCCCTTGTACACAGTCAGCCTGCATTATTTTTTATTAAGCCTGCCAATCATATCCAGCAGTGTCTCAATAAAGCGCAGAGTACTTGTCTGAACAACAAATTACATCCCTTAATAATGTTGTTTAGATGGACCAGTGATCTTTGGGAAAAATCTCATTTCTCATGCTTTGATGTTTGTTGGAACCGAAATTAGAGGAAGACAGTGTCTTGCATTAGTTCCTGAGACAGAGAGATAAATGAATCAGATCCTCTCCTTAAACTGCACTGCTACAGATCAGTCAATGACCACATTTTCATGCACTTAAGAAAACTGTTTATTTCAGGGTTTTTACAGAAATCGGTGTTCTGAAACATTGTGCAAATGAGAATGCTGATTTCCTTACATCATATAATAATAATAATAATAATAATAACTTTATTCTTATATAGCGCCTTTAAAGCAGCTTCTCAAGGCGCTTTACATAATAAAACAAGCAAAACAAAAATACATCACAAAAAACAAAACAAAAAAAAAAACAAGATAAAATACAATAAAATAAAAGTCAAATAAAAGCTAGCCTAAAAAAATGCGTTTTCAATAAAGATTTGAAATTACTTAAAGACTGTGCATCTCTAATATTTGAAGGGAGTGCATTCCAAAGTCTAGGAGCATAGGATGAGAAAGCCCTATCCCCTACAGTACGTAACCGAGTCTGTGGGACTGCCAATAGACCAGCTTGTGAAGAGCGTAAATGGCGCTTAGGTGTGTATAAAGTTAAAAGCGCAGACAAATACTGCGGTGCCAGACCATGCAGTGCCTTATATGTGAGCATAAGTATTTTAAAATCGACTCGGAACTTGACCGGGAGCCAGTGCAAAGACTTTAAAATAGGTGTAATATGCTCATTTCTTCTGATTCCAGTTAAGATCCTAGCAGCAGAATTTTGAACACATTGTAATTTGTTCAGTGTGGTTTTGGAACTCCAGCAAGAAGTGCATTGCAATAGTCAATCGCGAGAAAAAACTAAAGTATTGATAAGCCTTTCAGTCACAGAGAGGGATAACATAGAGCTGAAGTCTGGCAATATTTCTGAGATGAAAATAAGAGTTCTTAACAATGTACAGCACATGAGAGTCGAAGGACAGACTAGAATCAAATATAACTCCCAAGTTTTTTAACTTAGTCTGTGCCTCCAAGTCAGTCCCATCTATGTTCAGAATTAGTGAACCAGCCTTACGAAGCTGATGAGGAGTGCCAATAAGCAAGAACTCAGTCTTATCATTATTTAGACACAAAGAATTTTGAGACATCCATGTTTTTATCTCAGAAATACAGTGTGTTAAAAAAAGAACATCCAGATTTTGACCAGGCTTAAAGTGAATATAAATCTGAGTGTCATCTGCATAACAGTGATAATTAAGTCCAAGTGATCTTAGTAGCAGTCCGAGTGGAAAGATGTAAATGCTAAAAAGTAAGGGACCAAGAATTGAACCTTGGGGAACACCCGTACGGACAGAACCAATCTCAGACCGAAAACCATTCATACAAACAAACTGTTTACGATGCGAGAGATAAGCTCTAAACCAGGTTAATACAGTCTCAGAAACACCAAAGACATTTTCCAGACGGTTTAGTAGAAGATTGTGATTAACAGTATCAAAAGCGGCACTAAGATCGAGAAGGATAAGAATGGAAAGAGAACCAGAATCTGAGGCTATTAACAGGTCATTGGTGACCTTAACCAAGGCTGTCTCAGTACTATGAAATTTTCGAAAACCAGACTGAAGGGGCTCAAAAAGATTATTTACTGAGAGATGACTATGTAGCTGCAAAGCCACAACACGTTCCAAAATTTTTGCCAGAAAAGGAAGATTTGATATAGGGCGATAGTTATTTATGTTATCCAACTCTGCATCACGCTTCTTGGAACAGAGCGTTACAGCAGCAGTTTTCAATGCTGCAGGGACAACACCAGAACACAAAGATTCATTGACAATGCCAAGAACAACTGGACACAATGAATCAAAACAGGATTTAAACAGGCTTGTAGGGAGGGATCAAGTATGCAATTGGTAACTTTCATACCTGTTACCACCCTAGTAAGCAGCTCAGAGTCAACTTCAGAAAAGATAGTAAAGGATGTGCCAAAGAAAGAAGGCAAGCATAGTATAGAAGAGGAAACCGGTATAGCATGAATCATTTTGTAAACATTTTCAATTTTAGAGCTAAAAAATTGAGAAAATCATTACACACCTGATTTGAAACAGGCAGAGAGATGCCAACATTGGCTGTAAGAAGCCTATTTATAGTATGAAATAGATGTCTTGGATTACTTAGATTATCATCAATTATCTGGGAAAAATAAACAGACCTAGCAGACTCAATTTCAGATCTATATTCCGCCAAGTGATCTTTCCAAGCCTGGTAAAATACATTCAGGCCCGAGTTACGCCACTTACGCTCCATTTTACGGCAAGCTTTTTTCTTAAAGTGCAGGTCATCATTATACCATGGGGCATAACGAGAAAAAGAGACTCTGCGTGACCTCAAGGGAGCAAAAGAATCAAAATTAGAGGCAAGAACAGCATTCAAATGTAAAATCTTATCTTCCAGATGAGATGACTGTGGACCACTAAGACAGGAAACAACAGAGTCTGCAAAATCTGACCGGATTAATTGATTTCCATTTACTGAAAATGAACAGAATGTGAAGAAGACGTAGAAGGAAAAGGCAGTTCCATATTAAAAAAGATTGCCAGATGATCAGAAAGACCAATATCAACTGTGCACTGATGTGATATAATTGCTTGGTTTGCAATCACAAGGTCTAATGTATGACCTTTGTTATGTGTAGGACCACTGATAAACTGTTTAAGATTAAAACAGTCTAATAGAAATAGGAAGTCTTTTGCCATCGCACAGTCATTTTCATCAATGTATATGTTGAAATCCCCTAGAATGAGGATTCTCTCAAATTTGTAACACAACATTGACAACAAGTCAGCAAAGTCAGTCATAAAAGCTTCATTTGCCTTTGGTGGTCGATAGACAGTAGCGATGGTAATTGCCTTTGGAGCAGAAATATTTAAAACAAGGCATTCAAAAGATGAGAACTGTGGTACACTCACGGCGCTGATGTTAGATTGCAGATTATGAACCACAATAATTCCACCACCTCGACCAGTAGATCGCGGTAAATCAAACAGTCCATACCCCTCAGGAGTGATCTGGTTGAAGAGGAGACCGATCATTTTGTTTATGCCATGTTTCAGTTAAAAACAATAGGTCCAGTTTTCGCTCTGCGATAATGTCTGATAAAAGCAGGGCTTTATTGTTTACTGAGCGTGCATTAAACAACCCAACATTCACGGGGCTTTGGTACATCACAGAGTGCAACTCCGACCGAACAAACGAGGATAGATTACTCAGGACTGCACCAGTACGAGACACGCTTTTAGCATGACGCCAACACATTGGCATGCAGATGTTGCTAAAAGGAAAGAGGTCATATCTACGGCCAAAACTCCGATGAATGTACCGTCTTCGTCTCAGCAGACCGGCGTTTTGACAGAGTGCATAAACATCTTTTTGTAAGTAGTAGTTTTGTTTTAAGTTCAGCAGCTGGTGTGCAGTGTACCTTAAAGCCATGCTTCTTGGATCCAGGATCGCAACAGTCTCAAGGCAGCGAAAGTTCAAAGTAAGGCCACAGGGTAAACTCCTTGGATAGGGATCCAGGGTCCTCCAGAAAATACAGGCAGATATAAACAATAATCCAGCAAATGTAAAATAGTCCCGCGACATAGCAACAAGTTGAGAACTAAAAATAGCAGGTAGAAAAACCGCATCAACATAAAAACAAACAATAGTGAAACAGTTTAGGAGCGGCAGCCAAAACGCGCCAGCGTTCCCTTCAGTGTGACTTCACCGCCTGCCTGATGGAAGCAGTGAGAGCAGGTATTTATATAAGGTATTTATTAAATGGTTTTGGAATTTATCCAATACAGAATGCCCAATTCCAATACACTCCAAGTCCTCCTGGTCACATAGTGACTCGCCTCAATCCAGGTGGTGGAGGACCAATCTCAGTTGCCTCCTTGTCTGAGACTTGTTAAGCGCGTTACCACAGAGACGCGGTTTGTGTGGTTCTCGCATGTGCATGAACAGACCAGATAATTAACATCATAGGATGAGCCCAACAACAAGTCAACACAGCAGAAAGAATTGAACATTTCTTGGTGTACAGTAGGAAAAGCACATACACTATAAACTATACCTATTTATACACACCAATTGAAAATATGAAATGCCCCTCACGTTCTTGTAGACAGTATACGCTGAGTATATTGGTGGAATCACAAAGTTATTCGTAGGAGGGATACCCCACTACTGATGGGCAATTCCACTGTAGGATGAGAGAAAAAGTAAAGGAAACAAACACAGTAACAACTCTGGAATATCTGGAAATAAAGTGAAGCAATGGAGAAGTTCATGAAGAAGTCTTTCTCGGTTGCTATGTTTATTATTTACTCAAGCGTTGCAGGGAAAGGATGGTGCTGTGGGGTAAGCTGCTTACTGACCAAGCCACATGTATACCGAAGTAAAGAGTACGCCGCTTATACAATGCATGTATACTGGAACCAAACAGGCATGACAAAGTTCTATACTGGTGGAAACAAAACAGGCTCAAATGACATATTCAGCATATGTGCATATTCAGCAATTGTTATTACATCAACATATGAATGAGCAACCATATATTTCCTTCTTATATTTCGTAACAATCACATTTTTAAAAGATAGCTTGCATGCCCAATCAACCAGTGAATAGATACATTTTTGCAGTTTAACAATGGAATAATAAAAGCATAGCCCACCCACATTTTGTGCTGCTGGGCAATCCTACATGTTAATGCACCCTCATGTGTTAAACCCATCAGATGAGTTCTCTGTTGTTTCTTAAATTAGACTGTCTACATCCCTACTTGCAACACAAAAATGTATTGCATGTCTGTTCTTATAGGGTTGTGAACTGCAGGAAAAAACAATGGCAAATGCAGAAGAAAATGCTTCCCATATTTTTTTTATCTTAAAGGTTGTGTGTCTAAACAAACTACAGTATTGTTGCCACAAATTCATCCATCACTTGGTGGAAGCTAACTAAATAAGGCAGATACCAATAAAGACAGGTTGCTTGACAGGCCTCGTTCCTTGGAAACCATGAACAAACTACAGCAAAGAATTGACCACTGGTCTAAATAATAAATTACTGCTGTTAAAGGAATTCTTTACCCCAAAATAATGTCTGATAACCTGTCCCTCAAGTAAGCTGTTAAATTCTGAAACTGAATTGTGACTGTTGAAATTGAGGACCAGATCAGTCCAGCTAGTTAATTAATAATTCAAGCCAGTTGGAAGGACCACAGATCTTTGAGAGAGAACTAATTTCTCATGCTCTTGAGTTTGTTGGGACAGAGAGTCTCATTTTAGCAGTGAGACACAGAGATGAATGAACTTGATCTCCTCCTGAGGCTTCATCGCTGCAGATCAGTCAATGGCCCACATTACTACAAATGGTGGACAGGGAATGTGACAGATGCCAACACAATGAATCAGGGCCATAATGCCTTAAACAGGCTTTTAAACCTGAAGTAGAGTAGAATATTTGGGCCTGCCAACTAATTCCTCTGAGTTTGTTTGTGTGTTTATATAAATCAGCAAAAAGCCGCTTTGAACCAATGCCAAACCACTACTGCTGTGGCAGGAAAGTAGAGGGTGGGCAGCTATGTGCTCTGTCCAAATTAGTGAGAGTCAGCTAGTTACTATGGTAAAAGGGCAGACATGTTTTCTAAACATTTGCAGGGAAGATGCAAATCTATGCACATGCATTTCCAGTGCACAACACCATCAGAGCTCATATTCTTTTGATAAAATGGACTCCCTGTCAGCCTTCTTCCTGTGAAGGTCCATTTGCTTCTGTTTTGTCATTCACAAACATAGTCTTTGTGTTCTTGAGAGTAAATATCATTTAGGACATTTTTGACAACGTCAACAATAAAACAATTTCGCCAAACATTTTCATTGTCGAATTGATCTCATTTAACGTAACATGAGATTTAAACTCTAATTTAACTCTCATTAAACTCAAATGATGACGCGTGAGAGCAGCACTGCAGTTTGCGCCTGACTGAGGAGCAGAAGAATTACACAGCTTAAAGTCCAGATGATTTCCAAAGAGCTTCAGGTGATGTAGATTCACAAAGTATGAGGGAATTCTAAAGCAAAAATACTAAATAAGTAAAAGTAGAAGCACTCTCGTTGTGGAATAAGTGGAGCTGGAGCAAAACTTACGTGTCGAGCATCTTTAAAGGAAACACCCCGGCATTACATCTTAAATGCAGTTATATTTAATTCATTAAAGCTTTATTAAAGTTCAAATAATACGGAAGCAGATCATGTAAATTACTACAAACCCTGAAACTGGCATTTCTCTGTGCGGTCAGCTCCTCTTCTATGAGTTCCACGAATGTCTCGATCTAAGGGGGAGAGATTAAAACTGCACCTGTCTGATGCCCACGCTGTCACGGAGATGCTCGTCCCTTGAGAGCGCACGCTTAATGCAGCTAGATTATAACATGATGGATCGTGACTTATTGAATCATAATACTGTATATATGTCACTGTGCATTTATTATTTATTATCGTGAAGAAAATTGGCAATACATAGCTTTATTAATAAAAGAGAGTTTGTTTTTTGTGAGTTAAAAATGGATTGAAGTGAGAGAGAGTAGTTGTCACCCATTATACAGTGCAACAAAATACTTTTTTGATTTGTTTTTTGTTTTGACTTGTTTTCCAATATAAATATCTAAATCTCCTTTAAAACAATGTACATTTACTTAAGCAGCTGTACTTCAGAAGAAAAAATTGTTATCTGAGAATGTTGAATATATATAATTATTTTATAATTTTTTTTAAATATCTAAACATCCTTTAAAATAAAACGCATTCACCTGAGAAGCAGCATATTTGATATTTAGACTTGCTTTTAGAGAATAGATCTTGAATATAAGTATATTTTCTCTTTACTGCACTCGCAGAAGTATAACCAAGTGAAAAAATACACACACAAATTACTCTTATATGCAAGATACATTCTCTTAAAGCAAGTCTAAATATCTTATATGTTGCTTCTCAAGTAAATGTATCTTGTTTTAAGGATTGTTAGACATTAAAAAAATTGTAAACACTATTTTGCAGTGAAATTCTTTTCTGAATTAAACTTCTTTCTTTAATTCAGTGAATGTCATTTAGCTGTATTTTTAAAAGATGATTTTATCCTCTTTATTGTTAGTAAGCACGTTTAATACAACCTTTTATGTCGGTGCACCAGCTGAATAATCGGTTAAGAACTAATGATTAATCGTTGCAAGAATTGCCGAATACATTGTCGAATAATTGTTCTAATAATCGTTAGATTAATCGAACATCTAAATGATCGTTAGTTGCTGCCCTAATGTCATTGTGCTATTCTTGTGCTACTAAGTTGGCCCAAAGCTGTGCTTAGGCCTGTCGCATTAACTGCTTTTGTTGGACGATATATTGTCCCAGAAATAATTGCGATAAACTATATTATTGACCATTTTATGCCACTGATATTATGTTAATATAATATTCAGACATTGGAATCGGAATGTAAAAAAAAAAAAGTCGGGAAGGCCCCTCTCCATCTCAAACTGCGGTTTTTGTTCCCAGTTTGGAAAACTGGATGGTATTGTTACATTTTAGATGAGCTTTTAGGTTAGTTGTTGTGCCACTTTTCGTTGACAAGTTGGCATTCCGGCTCGTTCACATTAATGGGCTCTCCACTCTCGTTCGGCTTAAAGCCAAAATGCTCCCACACCGGAGCTGTGGAATGCGGCTTTGAAACCAAGTCCATTTGGATTTATTCTTCCAAAGGTTCTGGCTGGAATTATGCAGTTTTCTGGAAAAACACCTATTAGTCTCTAGTAATATGGCAGAGCTCGACATTAAGCAGTGTCATGTGCTTATCCTTCGGACAAGTAAATTGGTCAGTCACTTGACCGAGTAAAAAAGTTACTTGTCTGGATATAATTTTTATGTCTGTATATTTTACGGTGCATTACCGTTGTTTATCTTATTAAATAATAAGCTTGATATATTACACTTCTGAAACTGTAAAATCTGCTTTTCACTTTTTAATGTATTGTTAATCACTGTAGTAATTCTTAAAGGACACATGATGACATGAAGTTCATCAATAGAGGGCCTTTACTGGAGCTGTGACCAATAAACATGTAGAGACCATGCTCAGTGTCACTCACACAAACACAAACATGGCCAGGGTAACACATGTGTAATTAAAATACTGTAATGAACATTAACTATATCATATATAACACTGAACACCCCAATGTACATAACTGATTTTAAAAATAAAAAGAAACATATAGTCTCATTAAATATAATGAAATGAACTAGGTCACGCAGGGAATTCTGGGAATGCCCGTTTACTTTTTTTAATTTTTTTATTACTGTAATTTTAACAATAATTTACCGTAAAAAGTACACGTACTCTCTTGTTTTTTTTTTTTTTACTGTTATTTATACAGAAAATCCAAATTTTTACATAAAAAAAAATTACATTTGTACAACATTGTACAGTAAAACTACATGTATTGTCTTTTTAAATATATATAAAAAATACTGTATATTTTAAGGTAACTACATTAACCAATTAACTTTCTTTTTACAGTAGCATTTATATATATATATATATATATATATATATATATATATATATATATATATATATACTCACCTAAAGGATTATTAGGAACACCATACTAATACTGTGTTTGACCCCTTTCAGCCTTCAGAACTGCCTTAGTTCTACGTGGCATTGATTCAACAAGGTGCTGAAAGCATTCTTTAGAAATGTTGGCCCATATTGATAGGATAGCATCTTGCAGTTGATGGAGATTTGTGGGATGCACATCCAGGGCACGAAGCTCCCGTTCCACCACATCCCAAAGATGCTCTATTGGGTTGAGATCTGGTGACTGTGGGGGCCATTTTAGTACAGTGAACTCATTGTCATGTTCAAGAAACCAATTCGAAATGATTCGAGCTTTGTGACATGGTGCATTATCCTGCTGGAAGTAGCCATCAGAGGATGGGTACATGGTGGCCATAAAGGGATGGACATGGTCAGAAACAATGCTCAGGTAGGCTGTGGCATTTAAACGATGCCCAATTGGTGCTAAGGGGCCTAAAGTGTGCCAAGAAAACGTCCCCCACACCATTACACCACCACCACCAGCCTGCACAGTGGTAACAAGGCATGATGGATCCATGTTCTCATTCTGTTTACGCCAAATTCTGACTCTACCATCTGAATGTCTCAACAGAAACCGAGACTCATCAGACCAGGCTACATTTTTCCAGTCTTCAACTGTCCAATTTTGGTGAGCTCTTGCAAATTGTAGCCTCTTTTTCCTATTTGAAGTGGAGATGAGTGGTACCCGGTGGGGTCTTCTGCTGTTGTAGCCCATCCGCCTCAAGGTTGTGCGTGTTGTGGCTTCACAAATGCTTTGCTGCATACCTCGGTTGTAACGAGTGGTTATTTCAGGCAAAGTTGCTCTTCTATCAGCTTGAATCAGTCGGCCCATTCTCCTCTGACCTCTAGCATCAACAAGGCATTTTCAGCCCACAGGACTGCCGCATACTGGATGTTTTTCCTTTTCACACCATTCTTTGTAAACCCTAGAAATGGTTGAGCGTGAAAATCCCAGTAACTGAGCAGATTGTGAAATACTCAGACCGGCCCGTCTGGCACCAACAACCATGCCACGCACAAAATTGCTTAAATCACCTTTCTTTCCCATTCTGACATTCAGTTTGGAGTTCAGGAGATTGTCTTGACCAGGACCACACCCCTAAATGCATTGAAGCAACTGCCATGTGATTGGTTGATTAGATAATTGCATTAATGAGAAATTGAACAGGTGTTCCTAATAATCCTTTAGGTGAGTGTATATACATATATATATATATATTTTTTTTTTATACAGTTTGTTTTCATTGTGTGTAATTTATTAATGTTATAGTATTACTATTATTCTAATGTTTATTGTTATATACTTATTCAATTTACTGATTCACATGGCAGAGAAAATACCTTGGATACATGCATAAGGTGGAGTTCTAGAAAGATGAGCGATGTAATGGATGCATAAGTCTGTTTTAAGCGTTTCTCTTCACTCTACAGATTGTATTATTTCACAAAGCATTTTTTGCAATTTCTACCTTTTTTTTATATTTTTTTTTTATCCCCTTTTCTCACAATTTGGAATGCCCGATTCCCACTACTTAGTTGGTCCTTGTAGTGGTGCGGTTACTCTCCTCAATCTAGGTGGCAGAAGACAAGTCTCAGATGCCTCCGCTTCTGAGACCGTAATTTCACACATTTTATCACGCGGCTCGCTGTGCATGACACCACGGCGACTCTGCATGTGGAGGCTCATGCTACTCTCCGCGATCCGCGCACAACTTGCCACACGCCCCATTGAGAGCGAGAACCCCTAATAGCGACCCCGAGGAGGTTATCCCATGTGACTCTACCCTTCCTAGCAACTGGGCCAATATGATTGCATAGGAGACCTGGCTGGAGTCACTCAGCACACTCTGGATTCGAACTTGCGACTCCAGGGGTGGTAGTCAGCATCAATACTCAATGAGCTAAACAGGCCCCCCAATTTCTGCCTTTCTTGCTGGTTTATGAGGGAGCGCCATGATGTGACGAGACAGAATTAGATCTCTCCAACGTTGCGTGCTTGCGATGAAGACAGCTTTGTTGATTATAAACAGGAGCAGTTTTATCGCATCGCTCCCTTATAGAGACGTGGTACAACACCATTCGTGTGTCCAATTAACAGGTTTTTACCCATTAATATATGTAAAATCTTAGATACGCACTTCCCCACTGCTCGCACAAACAAGCTATTGAATGCTGCACCATGAGTGAAGGTGAGAGTGAGAGAGGGTGATGTGATAAAGGGATGCAATATACGATAGAGGGAATTGCATTTTTAAAGTGAAACAAGTGAATCCCCACAATCCCACGCTATTTAGCTAACATTCGTTATTGAGATTTTAATGTGGCTACTTGTCCGTTTGAACAAGTCAAATTCTCTTGAACTTGCCCGTTCAAAATTTTGGACTGTCCTTTTGTCCCGGACAAGCGGACAAGCATTAATGCTGAGCACTGACACGTAAACTTCATCTGTCGCTGTCCGCTCTGTTTGTGTTGAGGAGCTGCTTGAGCCCCGCCTCAGAGAGCTGACGAGAGGACAGCAGTGTGACTGGCTAAAGTGTTGGTGACATTCATTCGTATATATAAACAAACACGCATGGTAAACACAATGGGCAATGTTGAGATCAGAACGAATTATCGAGGTCATATCCATATATCGTACGGAAAGTCAATAATGTAATTATCTTGACATGCCTAGCTGTGCTACAACATGTCCATTTTTGGTTATTCCAAATGCTCAAAATCCCGGATCCATTTCTGTTAATGCACACCTGGCATATCTCATTTTTTATTTAGAAGTTTGCAGAGAAGCCTGATGCTTCCTATTCTGAGAGAGGCATGTGTGTGTGTAGTTGGATATGGGTAGGGAATTCACAGCTGGTGATCTACACAAATGTAAAAAAAAAAAATTATAGAACCCCCAACCCTATGTTCTTTCCCTCTTTTCTTAATGCTGTGGGGTGTGGGATTGGCTGATGGATGGAGCAGGGGCTGGTGAGCATTGGCATACACCCTGTATTACTTCCTGTTGCATATACTTGGGATTAGCGAAGTTGTTCGATTGCCTGACTAATCGGTAAGGAAGCCCTGTATGATTAGACAGGTTTTAGGTTCATCTGAACATGACTGAACACATTTCTTAGAGGGGACCTTAAAAAAATAAGACATGTTCGTGTTTTCAAAAACGGCTGAAATGAGTGCAGCAGAATAAAAATTAGGTGTCTCAAGACATGTATTTTTAAATTGACTCACTATCTTATGGTGTCACCATTGCTAATGGTGGCACGCTCAAAAAAACTGAGATGCGATGCATTGGCAAAACACATCTGGCTGAATGTGTACGGACATTTCTGATGTGGTTTTACCATGCAAACTGTCTAACAGCTGAAGCACAGCAAGCTTTAAGCATACCAGTAAAAAATCAGAACAAAAAAAATACATACAATTTAAATATGACATAAATTAGATAAATAGTTTTAATGTGCAAAACTATATTTAATATAATATTTTTATAATCAACAAGTCAGTGGGTTGTCAGTATTAGCCGAATAGGAATCCCTGTATAATTAGGCAGATTTTTAATAATAAAGGTTTATTCGGTTACTAAACATAAAACAGAATGTATATATACAACAAATTCATTACAAACAAAGAAGGTTACCAAACAGGTGTAGGCTGAAGCCATGGCTTATTACGCCTACCCTATTTACAAAACAACAACTTCCCATCAAAATTTGAACATAAACAATATACATGTATAAACATATGTCTACATACACACATTCCTATATACACATACTGCATATATACTCATATACAAACATATATACATACATACATTCAAACCTCTGCACTTGATTACAAATATTTATTTATTACTTATGTTATTAAAATTTAAGCACAACAATTATACATAAACTTATCTTAGACAAGTTTTCTTAAGCATCCGAATATTTGTCAAAAATTAGGATTTTAAGCTGTTTTTTAAAGTAATGATTGGAATTGCTCCTCTTAAGATCATCAGTGAGACCATTCCACAAATCAACCCCTTTTACCGAGATGGTGTTCATTTTAAAGTTTGTTCTGACCATCTGTTTTTTAAACATGTACTCTCCTTTTAGGTTATACTTCTGTTCCCTGTTCCCAACATAGTATATTTCCAGGCACTATTTTCCTATTAACTTTGAACATAAAGATGCCAGTATTCAGACTGACTAAATCGGAAAATTTTATTGCTTTAAATTTACAGAATATAGAATTTGTCGGTTCATTATAGGGGGAATGATTGACTATCCTTATAGCTTTTTTTTGTAAAATAAAAATAGGTTTTGTGTTTGTGGTGTAGACGTGCCCCCATATTTCAACACAGTAAGAAAAATATGGAACAATAAGAGAACAATACAGAATATACAAAGATATAGCTATTGTTTTAGACAGTTTTGATTGAACATGAGCGATGTGAGGTTTCCAGGATAGTTTATGATCTAATATTATTCCAAGAAATTTGTTTTCATTTACCCTTTCTAGTTCCACATCATCAATTTTTAAGCTCTTGCTGGTTTTAATTTGTCGATTACTAAATATAATATATTTAGTTTTACTTAAATTAAAGGATAGTTTATTTCGGTCAAACCATTGCTTAATTCTGGATAGTTCTCTGGTCACATCAATAATTAATTGGTGAAGATTTTCCCCAGATACATACACTGTTGTGTCATCTGCAAATAATACACATTTTAACAAATCGGATACCTTACAGATATCATTAATATATAAAATAAACAACTTAGGACCAATCAAAGAACCCTGGGGCACCCCACAAGTTACTTTACGCATTTCTGATTGATGCTCATTAAAATGAACATACTGATGTCTATTATCAAGATAGCTTTTAGGGTCATGTTCACCACACCAATGTGTTTCTTAGGGGTTGTTCACATAGGAGGAAAAAAAAATGATTTACAGAGCACAAGAAAATGGACCACAATACAGTTGTTCTTAAGAACCATTTTCTTCTTAATTTCTAACTTAAGAAAAAAAGTTTACAAGTTCTTTTCTATTTTCTTAAGATTGTTCTTTAAGAATTAAATTTCTCGAAAAATGTTTTCTTAAAAATAGTTAAAAAACATCTCAGAGTTAAGATAACCTCATAGTTTATGTCTGACTGGGCGGTTTCAAATGTGACTCATTATATCATGTTGAGTCGGAAGTTGCAATGGGCTGTTTTTGTGATTTTAGACAACATGTTTTTTAAAAGTTATCACTAAATTCAAACAATAAATGTTGATTTGAAGCTTCTTAATGTAGTGACCAATCATGCTAGTCAATTCAAATGGATGTGCCACAAAGTGCTCTCTCGCCACGATTTTCTAGAAACATAATAATCATTAGAAAGCTGAGATTACTCTGCCACCATTTCCCATGCAATTCTGTCTTACTTTCTGATGACGTAATATAATTATCAAGCTTCTCTAGAAGAACTTTTTTCTTACAGTAATTTCCTCAACAAGAACCTACAGCTCTTGTCTACTTTTTTGTTGGCCAACTAATTTTCTTTAGGAACATTTTCGTGAATCAAGCCCCAGGTGTCTCAAAGACTCAAGATATTTGTCAGGTTGCATGACTCAACATGTGTTTAACAAATGGTCTGATCCTGAGGCCTTGCTTTGTGGAGTGGTGTGGGGTAGTGGATAATAGTTTGTAAAGAGATTGCAGAAAAGTGAAACAAAGTGAAAAGTTGGGAAAAGTTACAAAAGGACTTTAAAATACTTTGTAAACCTTGCTGTAGGGAGCCTTGAGCTGGCAAAAAAAAAAAAAAAACCTGAGACTCACTGAATAGTGTGGATTTAGCTGCATTCTCATATACTGTATGTCCCTTCAAATATGCAATTCTTTCACAAAAGATCCACTCTCATATCCACAAGGTTTACACACATACATCTAATGTCTAAACTTTCAGTAGTCAGCCTATTTACAGTAAGTACTTGCAAGCATTGGAACAATGTTTGAAATCAAAGTCGTAAGTCTCGCTGTTTTTATCAAGCTGCTCCAAAATACTGCCTAATTTTTCAGCATTTAGTGTGGATATTCACTTTCAACACAAAGTAGGTGGTTTTGCTAACTATGATACAACCTACACATTGTAATACATGTGTCACAATTCAATGACATCATATCATTCAATAAAATTGTCTCGAAGTGTCAGAGAGAGTGAATCTGCACAATCATTTTCAAAATCTCTGTCACGGCTCACTTCACTAGTGTCCAGTGCGGCACCTCAGAAGCAATTCTGACAGCACTGAGAAAAAATTATTTCAACGTCTCTGCTTAATTAACCAACCTGTTTTTTTCATTAATTGAACTGTAGGAAATTATACGAATGCACACATAAAAAAATATTGTTACAAAGTTCTAAAGTATCGATGTAGTATCGTGAAAAAAAGAATTGCGATTTACAATGAAAAAGTAAAGTAAAAGTCTAAATAAAAGTTTGTCTTAATTTTGAAGTGCTATCTATTGTTTTAACATTTGAATTGTGACAAACTTCTTTTTGTGAAATGTTTTGCTTGAAATGTGTTATATCTTTACAACAAATGACAAAAGCATTTTGAGGTGTGGCTTAAGTGCCCAAATACTCCCCAATGGTTTGGGGTGGTTTCCCCAATGCGAGCTTTAGGGGCCACACACTTTCAACTTTTCTATCAACTCTCACCTACAGAGTGTCATGTCACACTACTCCATTACGGCTTTGTAAATACAGCTGCTGAAGCATACATTTTTATTACGCTTATTGCGACTTGATTGGCCTTTGTTTACATTCATTACACCTCCTAGATGTGTGAACAGGTGTGCAGGCCTGCAACTGTGGCTGCTTTTTTCATTAAACCAAATGAGGGATTAAGTCCTTGAAAAGAGATTGCTGTTATAGCTGTGTGTATGTTTTGGTATGTATCTGTACTGCACACACACACTTTCAGACATAATAATACACTGAAATGTAGAGTTGGGGTACTCGAGTCACAAGTCCAATTTTATTGGGCTTGTCACAGACTGATGCATTTTTTACTCGGTCTTGACTTGGACTTGAGCCTTTGGGACTCTTGATTTTTTAGGCATTTAACCTATGATGTAATGAACAAAATAAATAAATAAAAATAATGAAACAGAAATAAATGGACAGTCTGTCTGCAAGCAGTTGTAGCATCCCCTGATGTCTTTGAAGTAGCCAGAGTTTGTTTCACCATGTTGAGCAAACACACCTGCACACTCAGTCAACCAGTATGCTTAAATGTTATGGAGACTACTGTATAACATCGATTACAGAGGTGGCTGGCATGACGAACACATAAAGACAGGTATGTAGCCAATGTACTAGAAACTACAAGGCAGTTTCGCATGGCACGGGACCTGACAACAGGTAAAATCGCACGTGGCGTTTGTGCTGCCAAGACCATGCTCGCGTTGCAGTTTCTTTGTGGTTAAGAGCTTCATTAAGTCAAGTTACCCACATCATGTCTCTCACAGTTTACTAAAACAACATATACAAATTCAGAAAAATGTTATTTATGTTGGTCTTTTTAGACATAATGTATCCACACATGTAGGCATCTGTAGTCTCTTGTGGTCCACACAGTGTTGTCAACTTATACTGGTTCTTGCTGAATTAACTAACTTTTTAAATATTCGGGATTTTTTTTTTTTATATTGCTAAAGTAGACAGCAACTCTGAAAAACAGATAAACAGCACCTATTTTTTTTTTTTTCTATTTTAAAAGCATTGACAAGCTGCTTTAAATATGTTCTTTTACCGTTTTTTCCACAATAAAATGTACAATGTAATTATTTTGGCAGCAAAATTTTTTGTTTATAATTTAAATATAGATTGGGTGACCAGACATTATTACACAGAACAGTCCCGGTTTTGGTAGGGTCACTGATTTTTTTCTTCTTAAATTCAATATTTTCAATGTCCTTCTCAGTATTGTCTCTGGTATCGTTTGCAGAGAAGACAATTATTTTTGTTGCATCGCTTGTTGATTTGATGAAATATTCTTTCTAGTCTTCACCAAATCAGATGAAATGTATTTGGTTACCATGGCAATGACATCATGCGATTAGCACAGTCGTGTAACTTCTCAGCGAGTGCTAATTACTACCGTGTTAACTCATTATTTATTTTAGATAAAACTAAACTAAATTGCAAGAACAAATTAAAAATGAAGTAGAAATAAAAAACTAAATAAAAATTTGAAACAAATATAACTGGTTTAATGACTAAAGCAGCTTTCACATCTTTTAGTCTGCATTTGAGTGGAGGGGAAAATGTCAACAGAATGCAATAAGTGTGTTGAAGGACAGTTTTGTCTTCATACACCTAAAGAATATGCTTTCATTCTGAAACAACTTTGAAGATTGTTCAGTAGGAAACTAATCATAAAATGTGTTTTTGTTACATTTATATTGACAATTCTGTTTTCTTAGTTGTGAAAGTTATAATAAGCTTAAAATATTGATGTTGAGTTTACGGTTACAATTTGAATTCAGATTCATGAACAGAGTCATTCAGACTCAGACGCGACTCATACTCTGCCTGTTATGGACTCTGTCTTGAGTCCGACTCGGACCCTTTTGGACTTGGACTCGACTCAGACTCGACTAAGGTGGACTCGAACCCAACACTACTGAAATGTAAACTATGCTTGAGTTTACATCAGCTTTGCAGACATCCACACATCGGTTGCTTAATGTTGTTTACATTTTTGGCATACTTCCATGGCTTAAAAAAGATTCTTAAGGGTCATGTCTAGATAATTTGATATCTTAAGGGTTTATTTTAGATCTAGTATTTTTAAGGAGTTTGTTGACACTTAAGATTGCAGGCTGATTAATGAATTAAACCCAAAGATTTGGCAAAGGGTAAATGAGCTGTTGTACAGTGCTTTGCAGTTGAAATCTATTCTGTTATTAAACACATTTTGCAACTCTACTAACCTATTTTGTGGATGCACTTAATTAGCTATTTATAATGTACACATGTACACCTACTTATTCATGCAATTATCTAATCAGCCAATCATGTGGTAGCAGTGTGATGCATAAAATAATGCAGATGCAGTTCAACAGCTTCAGTTAATGTTCACATCAACCATCAAAATGGGGAAAAAAATATTTATTTTGACCATTGCATGATTGTTGGTGCCAGACAGGCTTGGTTTGAGTATTTCTGTAACTGCTGATCCCCTGGGATTTTCACAAACAACAGTATCTAGTTTACTCAGAATGGTGCCAAAAACATCCAGTGAGCTGTAGCAGTTCTGTGGATAGAAACGCCTTGTGGATGAGAGAGGCCAATGGAGAATGGTCAGACTGGTTCAAGCTGACAAAATGCTATGGTAACTCCGATAACTCCTCTGTACAATTGTAGTGAGCAAAATAGCATGGTCTACAACAGCAGAAGACCACGTTGAGTGCCACTTCTGTTGAGGCTGCAGTGGGCACAGGCTCACCAAAACGGAACAGTTGAAGACAAAATAACATAGCTTGGTCTGATGAATCTCAATTTCTGCTGAGGCACACAGATGGGTCAGAATTTGGCGCCAACAGCATGAATCCATGGACTCAACCTGCCTTGTGTCAACAGTCCATGGCGGTGGTGTAATGGTGTGGGGAATGTTTTCTTGGCACACTTTGAGCCTGTTAATACCAACCAATCATTGCTTGAATGCCTCAGGCTATTTGAGTATTGTTGCTGACCATGTGCATCCCTTCATGGCCACAATGTACCCATCTTCTAATGGCTACTTCCAGCATGATATAATGCACCATGTCACAAAGCAAAAGTTATCTCAGACTGGTTTCATGAACATGACAATGAGTGCACTGTTCTTCTCTGGCCTTCACAGTCACCGGATCTGAATCCAATAGAACACCTTTGGGATGTGGTAGAACTGGAGATTCACAGCATGAATATGCAAAAGACAAATCTGCCTTAATTGCATAATGCAATCATGTCTACCCAGACCAGAATCCCCCAGGTTTGTTAGTACAACTTGTGTATGTTAGTAAATTCCAAAAGTTCGTAAATAGAGCACACATGCATTTGCACAATTATCATAATCCACACCCCTGTAAACGTCATATATTAAAAGCTTCATACTCGAAAGTAAATTAGAATAGGACGTTTTTAACATAAATGTGGACCGTTATAAAAGGTTTTTATGTGTGCGTTCACATCGTAAAATATTGATTTAGGGAATACTCGCATTTAAAAAGAAAGTGAGGAAGAAAGAGAGTTATCTTTGCTGTCATCAGTGGTTCTTTTGTGAATTAAACTATCCAAGAGGTCAATAAAAATGGTTCGACGTGAATCTTTAGCGTAAAAACTTTTCAGTTCATGCCGACAGGAGGATGTCAACCACCTACTCTGGTTCAGTTGAGCGCATCGACCACGTCATTGGAGAAACTTCTCGAGTAAAGACAAGACTGTACAATAATATACTTCCCTTTCAACAGTAACAATATTTAAAGATATTGATAGAATGCCTGAAGAAGGTCTTTGACCGAAAAGCTGTAAGATATTGCAGATTTAAAAGCAGACTTTTCTTTTTCCTCCATTTGTATTGTTTACCCACCTGTGTTAATTTATGGTTTTACATGATGTGTTAATTTATGGTTTTTCAACTGACCATATGACAGCTGAACACATTTTACCAATGCCTAAATTATTAAATCTAAATAATAGAGCTTATATCAAATAATAAAAAAATGTCAAGCCAGTCACGTTAGAGGGTATTTTCTAAATACAAATTCATTTTTTTAAGGTTTCACTCATTTAAGTTGTGCCTGTAACATGATTTGTGAACTGTATTATATGTGGTCTTTGTAAGAAAGCTTCTGTGAAGAATATTAAAGGGATAGCTAACCCAAAATGCCTACATTTTGTCATCAATTATTCACCCTCATATTGTTCCAAGCCTGTATGACTTTCTTCCTTGGAACACAAAAGGAGAAGTTAGACAGAATAGTAGCCTCAGTCACCATTCACTTTCATTGTATGGGAAAAAAATAGCAATTTTATTAATGCAATTAATTAATAAAATAAATAATTCATACAGCTATCGTAAAGCTTTACAAGATGTGCCAAATGTACCAATTGAATGATACTTTTTAATGGTGCTTTGGCATCCTTTCATCATAATTGCATGAAAAAGAATGACTTGTAATAGAGCACAACAGTCTGGTTCTAGAAATAAATAGTGTTCTCCATAGGGGAATAGTTAAAAAAAAATTTAACTTTTAAATCTTTTAAGACAGACCTACATTAAACTCTAAAGATTGTTAGGATGATATATGTTTCTGCTGAAGTTATCAGTCCATGTGATTTCATCTTAATAAAAACAAACAAATCATGATTAATAATTTAATTTCTGGTGAAGAACTAAATTACTCATGATCCTGAAGGAAAACTATCTACCAATCAGAGAGTTGTGGCGAACAAAGCACACCAAAAGAGCTGTGCTGTCACCACGCATTTCCATGATGCACTGTAAATGGCACAAATGGTGAATCAAGACGGTCTTCATTCTCTTTCAAACTACTTGGGTCTATATATTTGTACAAATCTGAATATATTTTATTGGAATTACAATATATTGTTTATACGTATACACTTACAATCCACAACTTTAAATGAATAGTTTTATATTTTTCCATCTTTTTTTGTGTTCAATTATGTCATTCACAATGCTTAATGGGATTGTAGTTCATAACCTCATTAAAGATGTTAAGGATACAGTCTTGTACCTTTTGGATGATTTCAGATATTTTTTGCTTAAAATCAAAGTTTATAGTATTGTGATTCACCTCAAGAGCTTGTTGATTTGGTTCCTAGTTTAGAACTGTTTTATGAAGGATTTTATGAAATCCCTATAAAATACATGAATGTTCAAAACATTATGCTCCATGGGTTCAAAAAGGCATACAGGATTGGAATAAAAATGATGGTGAGCAAATTATGACTTATATTTCATTTTTGAGAAAACTATTTGTTAAAACTTAACCCCTTCAATTTGAGTAGAATTGTGTGCTCTTTATTCCAGAGCTGTTAGATTGGGATGGCAAAATCCGTAGAAATTACAGGTGTCCCAAAATGCAATTCATGAGCCAAGCAATCCAGTGCTTTTGATTGAATGGCCACAGTAGTGAGTTATGTATTTGATACTGGTCCAATCAGTCCAAGAGTCTTTCATCTGTCTTTGGTCTGTAGAGGATCATTAAGGAAGAAGCTGTATATGTAATGTCAGTCAGTGAATTCTGGCAGTGGCTCTACTCTCAATAGCAGAGTCTGAATAAAATGCTGGCTCTGTGTTGGAGAGCCAGAGAAGTTGAGATGGTGGGCGTGTTTGGGTGGGTGTGTGTGTGTGTGTGTGTGTGTGTGTGTGTGTGTGTGTGTGTGTGTGTGTGTGTGTGTGTGTGTGTGTGTGTGTGTGTGTGTGTGTGGGCGGGTTTGGGTGGTTAGTTACGAGGACATTTACTTTGGTTACAAACTGGTAATTACAAGAGTATTATGCTATAAATGGGATAATCCTCATAATTTATGAGGATATTTCTAGTGTCCCCATAATTCAAATTGCTTAAATATCGTGTTTTTTTTAAAATGTAAAAATGTTTTTTGTGAGGGTTAGGCTTAGGGGTAAGGTTAGGGTTAGGGGATAGTTTGTACAGTATAAAAATCATTATGTCTATGGTCCTCATAAAGATAGCCGCACCAACATGTGTGAGAACACCTCAACCAGGGTTTTAGTTAACTGCTTCATGATTTTATACTACTTTACTTTCTGTTCTGAGACAGATCTGAAACTACATAGGTAAAAATTGTGTGTATGTGTTTAAGTGATGTCCCTACATGGCTGTACAATGAGCTAGAACTGAACATTCTTCATAATTATATTAATATTATAAACTAGTGGTCGACCGATATAGTCAAGTCAAGATATTTTTATTTGTATAGCACTTTTTACTAGAGGTCGACCGATTAATCGGCCGATGTTTTGCATTTTTTACATAATCGGCATCGGCCAATATCCAAGGATATTAAGCCGATTATTAGGCAGGCGCATCTGTGGCCCTAGATTCATTTTCCAGCAGAGTGAGCAGACCTCATCCAGTGCCTAAGGAAGGAGCTAAGTTCCTTGGAGAAAACGGTAAGGATTACATTTGTATAACTCCTTTATATTTAATTAAAAACTTTTGATATGTTACTGCCAACTTCAAGAAAAAAAACGTGACAAACGCGATAGGCGACATGATGTTCGGCTACTTTGGATATTGATAGCGTAGTTGAAGTTGCATTATCACAGCAGAAGGGTGGCGATCATGTCACAATAAGTAAGCAAGAATTTTGCAATTACAGACAGTGAATCTGAGACTTTTATTTGTTCGGTTTGTGTGTCTTATATTTGAGAGGGTTGTCACTCAATGCAGAGAAATAAGTAATAAAAAGATACCAACGCACTATAGGCTAGTGAAGTGTCACAGTTCCCCCTGACACTCACAGTGCACACACCCAACGATCTCTCTCTCCCGAATTCTAATCACCTGCACCTGAAGCTCGTTCCCACATTCATCAACCTCACAGTATTTATGCTCCACTCCCCCGTCACTCCTTGTCTGGTCCCAACTACGATCACAGACTCACTTACCTGCTTCTTCCTGGAGACTCTCCGTTATATCCCTAACTCGCCTCTCCAACGAAGTCCTGTTCCTAGCTCTACTCCTCCTTCTTCCAGTTCCGGTTTCCTCGCTATTCAGTGTACTGCAGTCATCACCCAGGTTTCCTCGCTATTCAGCGAACTGCAGTCATCACCCAGGTTTCCTCGCTATTCAGCGAACTGCAGTCATCACCCAGGTTTCCTCGCTATTCAACAAATTGCAGTCATCACCCAGGTTTCCTCACTATTCAGCGAACTGCATCCATCACCCAAGTTTCCTCGCTATTGAGCGAAATGCATTCTTCACCCAGGTCTCCTCGCTATTCCGCGTATTGCAGTCATCCCCCAGGTTTACTCGCTATCCAGTGAACTGCAGTTATCACCCAGGTTAATCCGCTGTCCAGCGAACCGCAGTCATCTCCCAGGTTTACCCATTCCGCTATATCCCTCAATAAACTACACCTCCAGGTTTAACACTACCATCGAGTCTGAGTATCTGTTACATGAAGGACTGGCTTTGGTAAGCTCGGACGTTATCGGTTCTGATGTCGGTACTGGAGAAATTAAGAAAATACATTTATTATTGCTACAAAGAGAAAGTTATTTTATCTCGCCAGCCATTTCTATGTATAATAATATGAAACCATTTGTCTGTGATGCAATTTAGCTATTCGCAGTCAGAGAGAGAGAGAGATCTCGCTCACGCGGTGCCACAGCAAGCACAACACGAGCCCTGCTTAATGAGTGACAGAATTAAACATTCAAACGTAGCCTGGTTTTGATCTGTGATATTAGTCTGATTTTATTTTAGATTTCACCTTCCAAAGATTATAAAAAGAATATTTATACATAAGCCGCATTTTGTCTAGCACAACTTCCTTCCCTTCACAGCGGTGCACTGACATTTCTCCCTAAAACTCAAACTTAACGTCAGAATCAGCACGATCGGTGATTGTTGTAAAATACTGTTGCTAAATTGCGGGACGCGTTTAATAATAAAAAGAGCGTAACAGATACCGTTCCCAAGGTGGCGCGCGCTCCGAAACAGACCGCAACGAGACAAGCAAAGTATAAGCTACTTTGGGTTTCATGTGCGCGTCTAAACGATCAACTATACACAAAAATATGTCAAAACGACCGGCTTGGAGATTCACTTAAACACAGTTTATGTCTTAAATGGACGTAGTTATGGAAATAGTTGGGATAAAATATAAAATTAATGACTAATGTCTTTGAAGTTCATCCTGGATTAACCACAGAAGTTCACATAAATCCATTATGCTTTGATGGTTGGCTGATGAAGGCTTTTGTTGGCAATTCAATGATAGTCTACTTATTCCATTTCAAGAGTGTAGTCCATCAAAAGACAAAGGTGATGCAGGCAGAGATCAATGAGGTGCATCGCAGGTCATTTCTGTGAGGTTGAGGCTGCATTTAATCATCATCACTCAGAGACACATAGCAGTGGAGTCCGACACAAGCAGGAACGGAGCTGGATCTGGCTGGCTCTGTTAACCTTGGGATATGAATCCCGAGGCATTGAAACAAATAAAATAAGATTAGCATAGATGTCATTCAATTTTATGCAGAGTTATAGATCATGAAATATGTTTCTGGTTCTGGCCGACCTAACTAAAGCAGCCTAATTGTGAGTTGATGGATAAATTAGGTGTATGCCTGGCTAAATAGATGAGTCTTTAGTCTCGACTTAAACTGAGTGAGTATGTCTGCATCCCAAACAGTGTTAGGGAGACTATTCCATAGTTTAGGAGCCAAAAAGGATCTACATCATTTTGTGGATTTTGATATTCTAGGAATTATTAACAAGCCAGAATTTTGTGATCATAATCAACGTGATGGAATATAGCGTGTCAGAAGTTCACTTAAGTACTGTGGAGCTAGACAATTCAAATATTTGAATGTAGTTAAAAAGATTACAAATGAATGTGAAATTTAACAGGTAGCCAATGTAACGATGATAAAATGGGGCTAATATAATAATATTTTTTGGTTCTAGTCAGCACTCTGACAGCTGCATTTTGAACCAATTTAAGTTTATTTATTGAACTTGCTGGACATCCTCCCAGTAATCCATTACAATAATCTAGTATTGTGGTCATAAATGGATGAATAATTTTTTTCAACAACAAAGAGCATGTGCCATAATTTAGCAATATTTCTGAGGTGGAAGAATGCTGTTCTACAAACAGTAAAACATTGGAAATTTGATTTTCAAAGGACCGATTGGTATAAAATATAACACCCAAGTGCTTTGCTGTAGAAGACAACATAACAGTATATCCATCGAGAGTCAAATTATATTTTAGTGGCTTTAGAGTTTTTTGTTCCAATAATTAGGACCTCTGTTTTGTCATAATTGGGTAGAAGGAAATTTCTGGCTTTCCAATCTTTGATTTCATTGATACATTCTACTAATTTGCTGAATTGTGAATTTTTGTTGGGTTTAGAAGAAATATAATGTTGGGTATCGTCAGCATAACATTCTAAACTTATTCCATGATTCCTTATATCTCCCAGTGGAAATATATAAGGAGAAAAGCAGAGGCCCTAAATCTGATCCCTGCTGCACTCCATATATAACAATTTCTCGTTTACACATACAAAGTGGTAGCGGTCTGATAAATAGGACCTAAACCATACTAATGCAAGTCCAATAATGCCAACGTAATTCTCTAGCCTATTCAACAGAATGTTGTGATCTATGGTGTCGAAGGCAGCACTCAGATGATAAGTGCAAGTAGAAATGAAAACTCTGTAGAAATTAACATAGTTGTGAGGACACTACCTTTTCTAGTATTTTCGACATAAATAGTCAATTTAAAATTGGTCTTTAACTAGCCAATTCTCCAGGATCAAATCTTAATTAAGATCTGAATAAGCAGTTTGATAACTGTCGTTTTAAAGTTTCTTGGGGCATGTCCTAAGGATAGCGAGGAGTTAATAATATTAAGAAGAGGTTCTGATATTACAGGGAATACCTCTTTTAAGAGCTTAGTACATATTGGATCTAACATACATGTTGTGGCTTTTGATTTTTATTTTATAACTTTTTTTTAGCTCTTTATGACCTATGACAGTGAAGGATTGAAGTTGCTCGTGAGGAAAATTAAGACACTGTTTTCTGAGGTGCTGTGACAGTTGATTGCATAGTTCCAATTTTATTTCTGATTATTTACATTTTATCATTAAAGCAATTCATGAAGTCATTACTATTGTGCTGTGATGGAATATCTGGTTCAGTCAATGCTTTATTCAAAACCAATTTAGCCACAGTACTGAATAAACACCTAGGATGTTTTGGGGTTATTTTCTATGAGTTTGCTTAAATATGCTGAACTTGCAGCCTGTCTGTAGCTACAGACACTATCCTTCCATGCACAGTGAAATACCTCTATTTTTTTATTCTTCCACTTCTGAGCTGCTCTCTTTAGAGCATGAGTTTGATCGTTGTACCATGGTGCAGGCTTTTTTCTTGAAATGTCTTTAATCGAAGGGGGTTGACACTATCAAGAGTGCTAGAGAAGGCTGTATTTATATTTTCTGTTATTGTTTCAAGTTCTTCTAGACTTTTTTGCTTATTGAGGATGTGAGACAATTCTGGAAGATTATTAGTGAAGCTATCTTTAGGGGTCGGAAGAATAGTTATACCTGAATGATAGCATGGTGTAGATTGAGTGACATTAGCTAATCACAGCAAACAAGAGACAAGGTAATGATATGAGATATCATCGCTCTGCAGTAGGTATGTCACAATATAAATTTTTTATGATACGACTATTGTCTGATAAACAAATCACGATTTCACGATTTTGACGATTATCTGCAAATGTACCTATTATGCAACAATAAAAACCTCCACAAATTTATCACAACTTAAGCTTTATTTCAGCATTCGTTAGGCCATTCAGTTAACATATAGATTCCTACTTTTAACTGAAAACAAGTTAAAAAACAAGTAGGTAAAGTACTTGTATTTAAGTAGGTACAATTTTCTCTATCTGCCCTCTGACTCCAAACAAAAAATGATGTATACCCTTTCAATAAATAACCAAATAATAAACAACAAACAACTATAACTTAAACCATAATTTTTAAAAAGGGGTGTCAGGCTAGGAGAACCTTCTTTCTTTATTCAGAAATCTAATAGTCAGCTGGATTATCACAGCACTTTTAAGCACACTTAATCTATGCTGAACCCCTCCTCTTTTAAACTTAAAATTTACAACACTTCAGAGTTTCAGTTCAGTTTTTGAATTCACCAAAAGGTAAGTAATGCTCTACTTATAATATTTACTGTGTTTTTGTAGAATTATTACCTTCATCTGGCCATGAATCTCTGGATGGTGATTCCTCAGGTGCTAGAAAATATTAGATGCCAAAATGCTCACAAATAGCTTATTTAATTAGCTTCTTCTGTGAATACAAGTCCGGGAGATTGCGTTGTTCCACCATGTTTCCATTTTGAGCGATTCAAATGCACTAAAAGTTCATGCTTTGCATGCGCCCTGCCTTACCTAGACAATCACCTCATGAACTAAGTTACCATAGTAACAGCTTCACAGACCAGCCAGGCAGAGGGCAGGGCACAAGTACCCACACTGAAAGACTCATTTTCATTAAATAATTAAAAAAAAATGTACAGCATGGTTGTTTTTTCCAGTTTTTAGCTGTAGCTTAATCGCGACATCCATAATCTACGGTAGAATTTCTATAATATCAACATCTACTCCATATGGCAGATTTAAATCTAGCATAAGATTATGGTGATGAGTTGGTCCTGTCACAGTTTATCTGATCGATAAATGCTAATCCCAATGTGTAATTTTTATTATCTATGTGAATGTTGAAATCACCAACAATTAAAGCTCTATCTTCATTAACTACTAGATCTGATAGAAAATGTGCAAATTCACCAAGGAAATCTGTGTACGGCCTAGATGATCTATATACTGTAACAAGGGCAAAAGATGACTGTCACATTTAGCAATATTAATTAAAAAGACTAAAATTATATCCTGACCTCTGAGTAACACCAAAAAACTCACTGTAAAATGTTGCAGCACCTCTTCCTCAACCCTTCAGTCGAGGCTCATTTTTATAACAAAATGAGGGAGTTGATTCCTTTAAACTAATATATTCATCCGGTTTAAGCCAGGTTTCAGTCAAACAGAGTGCATCCATGATCTATAATAATTTAATTTACAATTAGTTTTTTGGTAGAAAGAGATCTAATGTTTAGTAGCCCTACATTTTTATATGTTTATATTCTGTTATTTTTTTGTGACCTTAATCAAATTTTTTCTAAATGATTTAGAGAGGTGTTTGTGTTTAGTTATTCGAGGAACAGACACAGTCGCTATATGAAATCTAGGTGATACAGTCTCTATGTGTTGTAGTTTATGTGACCTGTGTGACATCTCTAGTAGCTAGCAGACGTTCGGTTTAACCAGTTTGTCTGCGTCCTGACCTGGGCCCCAATTAGTCAAATTCTATCAATATTAAGACTTTGAGCCAAATTACTACAGAGGAGTGTGGCACCTTCCCTGGAGGGATGGGGTCCATCTCTCTTTAGCAGGTCAGGTCTACCCCAAAAACTCTTCCAATTGTCCATAAATCCTATGCTATTCTCCGGACACCACTCAGACATCCAGCCGTTCAGTGACACTAATCTACTATAAACATTGTAACCATGATGAGCAGGGAGGGGGCCAGAGCATATTACAGTGTCTGACGTAATTTTTGTAAGTTCAGACACCTCTTTAACATTATCGTTAATAATCTCTGACTGGCAAAGGCGGACATTGTTAGTGTTAAATGATACTGTTATTGTAGTAACACGATGGCACATAACAACAAAAGCGAACCATGATTGGTCGTTTACATGTCTCTGTCATTTCACATGCAAGCAGGAGATTTGTCCTGTTGTTTTTAAAATTGATTTATAGAATGTTAAAAAAAAAACGAAATGTCTTTCCTTACTATGACGGGCACAGACATAAAGCCTACAAGGGTCCAAATATGATTACAATTTCAGATGCAGTTTTGTGTTCAACCAAAATCCCAATAATTACCAGAAAAGAAATTAAGATTTGGTGTGGGACTTTTAACTATAGAGCCCAAAACATACAAGGGACTCTTATTTTAAAATGACAGAGACTTGGTTCCATTATGATGCTCTATAAGTAAATATTTTACAAAATTAAACTTTTTTTGCTAATATATATATATCAGAAAGTGTTTTGTAAAGATAATTCAAAGAGATATGGTTTAATGAGGAAAAAGGTTTATTATTATTCACGAGATATGAAGTTGTAGACACTATGTTGTATGCCCTAGCTCCACTTAAGAACACTTGATTATCTGACAAAAGTGAGGATAAAAATATGTATATTATGTATATTAGATGCATATTGTCAATGATGAAAGATTTAGATACAGCAAATCCCAACGTGATTGATAATCACAAATAAAAAAAATATCGGCAACTATCTGTATAGAGTTTTGCCTATAACAGATTATTCCAAAAAAAGTAACTATTGGCATCGATTTATCGGCAAAACTGATATACTTCTACATTCGATATGATGCTACTTCTGCTAAAAGCTGTTTATTTGTATACAGATTTGCATAGGTTATAAACAGAAGTGGCTTATTTGTTTCTTTATTTTATTGAAACCTCATATGATGAAGGCTATGAAAAACTGTTACACATGATTACTTAAAGCAAATGATCCCTTAAAAAAGGCTACGTTATTAGACGTGTAGATCCTGAAGTAATCTTGATGGATCACATTTTGACATGTGCAGCTGAACAAAAGGCCGGGGGGCTACTCCTGGGTCCTGATGCCTGTCGCATGCAACCTCTGTCAGTGCGATTTTTAAAGAGATACGAATTACCTGTTTTTTTCTCTCAACAACGCAATTCTGACCAGGTGTTTATTTTATTTGCGGAAAATAAGGTACTGTTTATTAACAGATCTGTCAGTCTTAAAATGAATGTTTTGAAAAACAGCAATTAATCTGATTTCATTAAGTTTAATTTGATGAAGCATGATCACATGTTAACACTAGTATTTTGGAGAGCTTCCACCAAGCAACGAACCGGATGCCTTAGCAATTTAAGCATTTAAAAAAAAAAAAATTATATTCCTAAAATGCTTCTTTTCTTGTGTAGTCGTTATCTAAATCAAAACAGATTTTTTTATTTGCATGTCAGTGCAAAGTCTTGAAAAGAAGGCATGCATTTTTTATCAAACACTGCAAAACTGCAGTATTTTAAGACATGGAAATTAGATTTTTGAAAAGCCCATGTGTTGCAGTAAATTTATCCCTGTACATTTTTAATGTAGCTTTGCCATGGTTACTCCACCTCAGGTGTGTAACCAGGTGACCCTTTTCTTCACATCCTCTCAGAACATTACTGCTCTGTACACTGCAATGAGTCTGTGTGGACGTTTGTTCCATTCAGTGTAATTAACGTGCTTGTCACAGGCTGATAAGCTGCTCAGTGTTAGCACTGGGACTGGCAGGGTTCTGATAGCGAGCCACTGTGCCGTATGGTGAGTTATGGCGGAGTGTGCTGGCACTACAGTGTGCGTGGGAGTACTGCCAGCAGAGAATGTAGATCAGTGTGGGCACCATCAACACTGCAGTTGCCCAGCCCAAGTATACTTGGTATTCTAAACCCTTAGCGTTTGTACAGTCGAACTCTTACCTTTCAAAGTATACTTTAATTGACTGTGCACGCATACACAGGCGTATCTTACAGGTGTAAGAGTTAAGACTCATAAAATATCTTTATATTACTTCTGACTCAAGTTATTTAAATGCAGGTCTCTTCTGACCTCCTCACACATGCATTTTATGGTGCACATCCACTGTTGTTGATTCCACCTTCGTCCCCTGTTGTTTAGTGGCGATTACATCTTCTTCTAGCGTTTCTTCGTGACAGCAACAGCTCAACTCTGAGTGTTTCCACTTTGTAGACCCACTGTTTAGTGCACATAATTCCAGATGCATGCACATACTGTCTGTTTAATTAGGGATGGGCAAAGTCTGTCTAGCAAGTCAGTCCAATGTTGGCCATCTTTGGAATGCACTTGGGAGGCTATTTCCTGTCATGCCAGTGCAGCTCCTATCTACTTGAATAGAGAGACCAATATCTCAATAATGTTTGATCAAGATTACGAACAAAGAACATATTTCAAATCAGTGATAAAACCTGACAATACTGGTATCATAAATTGTGATTCTTTACCTCATATTATGCAAAAGAAAACTTAACATTTTCCTGGCTTGTATAGCTAATGCACTTGTGTGTTCTACAGTTAATTGACAGGTGATGTCTGTATCTAAAGTGAGGGCAATTTCTCCCATTTATTTAAATAGAAGTGGCCCATCTGTGCCAAATAATCTCTGGCATGGTTAGAAAATTTGGCCCTCTCACGTTCAATGCTCGAGCACTCTGCTGATGATGAAAATTTGGGTCATGCATCCTCGCCACAGAGGCCTAGACTTCACATCTGATCGAAGGATACTTTTGGCTTAACACTCCAACACTCTTACTACAGAGCTGCAAGGAAGAGTATTTAATGCTTATTAATTTTCTTTAGATTTTACTGATTTCCATTTCTAAGTAAAAAAAATAAATATATATTTTTAATTAATTCTCTTTTTCTTTTCTTCATCGTTTTCTTGCATTGTTAGACTTTTTTAATAGGCATATTTTTGGTGTTTTAAGCATATAAGGTGTGCTGGTAAACATGCTCAGTGACCATTCCTATTGTCAATAAGCCCTTAAAAGTAACACATGAAGGTGCCAAAGGATCCTGCAATTAAAAATTATACATGCTTCCCAAACTGCTTTAGTGACTTGGCACGTTAGACATGTAGGCAGTGCTTGACTGCCTGATATGATTCACATCCATACTGCTTAGCCAAGCCTTTTCATTGCTGTAGCCTTTTTTAGTATTCAGCCATGCTCCATCATCCTGCCAAAAGGCCGTAACACTCCTGCCCAGCCCATCCAGTGGTCCTGCAGTTTTTGTTTGGCTGGTGACCCTGCTGTTTTCATTTGCTTATTAGCCTCACTGCATGTGATCATCTGTAATCTTGCAGTTTGTACTCGCTAGTAACCATGCAGTGTGATGTAGCTGGTAGTCATTTTATTTAGTGGTGAAGAGAGTTTGCAGATTTGTGTTGCTGGTAACAGCACAAGGGTCCCTGCATTCTGCCTGGTAAGACATTTAAAAGTGCTGTAAGCAATTTCAGCAATTTTAAATAATTCAAAACTTCTGCCACTGAATTGGGCCAATCCATGTCTTCAATAACATGCCGTCTCTCCAAAACCCCACCCAACAAATATATGTCAGCAAACACAAATGGTGCACAATGATTGACAGGCAGACAGCATTTGTAATTGGTCAAGTTTCTTAATGAGCTAAATTAGGGTAGGCTGCGCCCCCTAAAGTTTTTTTTATTTTTTTTATTTTTATTTTTTTTTTACACAGAGCCTAGGGCTGTCACAGAGGCAGATGTGATATCTCAAGTCACCTATTTCAGTTATGCTTGTCAGGTTACAGGGGCATACTATAAAATGGCTTACAGCACATTTATCTTGTTGGGTTGATATTTTCAGAGACTATGCTATATTTCAGTTAACCTTGTAACCCTCATGTATCTCAGTATTGAGGTAACTCTGTTTCCTGGTATAGATGTCAATCCCATTGCTTGCTGTAGTGGGTAACTTGAGCTTTAGTTGGTATGTGTTAGGCCTGCGGGATAGCCAAATCCAGCATTGGACTGTGAACTCAAGGATTGGATGTCCCTCTTTGCATATTAGCTGACATACTTGTAAGACTGCACTTGTATAGACACAAGCAAGTTCACAAGCTAATACAAAGTGTTTATCAAAGGACACCATCCACCAACCAAACTGTATTTATAGTGCACAATTCTAGGGGTTTGATGAAGGTCCAAGCAGAGCGCTAGGTCAACTGTAGTGATGAAACTGCCTAAGACCTTCAATGTACATTTACCCTCGAAAGGGCTCAATAGCAAGGATTTTTGTTTTGTTTTTACTTGCCTTGACCTTGTCTTGTCAAGTTAGGCTTCGATGACAATGACATTAAACTATGTAGATGAAAAAAAACAAATTAAACAAGACTACAATAGAATTAAAAGATCATAACATAATTTAAATTTCATGATCATTCACGTATGGGGTGGGTCAAAATATAGATTTTCCAATGCATCGCTATCAATAATCAATGAACAATCTCGATTCTTAAATCCCAAGATCGATTATTTTACTCTATGTGCAACCCTGTACTACAATGCGAAAAAATTGTTGCGTATTGAGAGTAGGCTAAAAGTTGCTCCATGCAATCTGTGTGGGTCCAAAGATGAGATTCACATGACCCATTTGTCATTGAATAATATATTTTTTAAAACCATTCTGTTCTCTACTATCAGCTGTTGATCAAAAACAACAAAAAAGAAACATTTAATTCTAATCACACGTAGGACAGATAAAGCCATTCCAGTCTCCTTAACATGCGTTCATTTACAAACATTTTTACAGAAATGCAGTCTTTTTTTGCATGTGTTCAACAAATCAATGTAAATACCTAGAAATAGTACAAATTATGTTATCAAACAATAAACATGTAATATGATATAACATTTATTGACTGAATTCTTGGATTTGTTCATTTTTAAAAAGCCAAAATGTGACCAAAAATATATATATATATAATATTAATAATATTTTCATAATGTACCTAGGTAGACGATCTCCTGTATAATTAACAGCATTAGCTGGGAGAGAGTGTCTGTCATGTAAGCAGAAGGGACATTAAAACTGAAATATACCTATATGAATCGATATTGTATCAGAATCAAATCTAGAGCTTGTGAATCAGAATCGAACTGAGAAATCTTTATCAATACCCATGTTTATTATGTATAGAGTTCGCTCATTCTACTGTTCAGTGCTTTAAATATTTTACTAACCTGACTTGTTTGCTACATTTTTTGCACCTTTAAATGCTTCCCTGTTTGCATTATGCACTAATTAAGATGTTTTTACATTACTTCAAGGCTATAAGTGAACTTTTTTTACATTTGTGATGTGTACATACTAGTTATATATCCTATATATCCATCACAGCGTTGATTTAATTGCTAATAAGTGTTATGAAATGTAACTTAAAAAACAATAGTTTCAAGTAGCATTGTGTTTATTGGAAGCGCAATTAAAATCATGCAAAAGTAAAAAAAAAAACCACTGTGCTACAAACTTGAGCGCATATTGTCCTAGTGAAGTTTTGCACCAAAACTCAGGAGGATAATAAACAGCACAGAATCTTTCACGGAGCTGTACAATGTTTTTGTTTTGAAGTGAGTAGACTCGGTTGTTGTTATATTAAGTTCAGGCATCGCTGTTATAACAGCGTCACATACTTACGTTAAGCTTCAGTAAATAAAACTCTTGCTTTCTTTGTCCCTGGTGGAAAAACAACGTTAGGAACGGGTATAGTTCCACTGATTTTAGTTCAGGTACTAGTTCCACAATTGTGTGGAAAAATGCCTTTTGTACAAGGTCAACAATGAAAGATTTAGTGACAATGCAGCACTGGCCGGTTACTAGGGCAGGTTACAGTTCCATCAACTGACATGAAACTCTCTCACATTGACCCTCATTTAAGGGCATTCAAGAACGAGACCAATGACCATCACCTAGCCTTTCCATTACACAACCTGGTCTTTCATATGCCTGTTGTAACTCTAGACATGTTTAGCCAGATGAAGGTAAAATCAACTCTATAAAGCGCATGAAATTTATTTAACCCGATTGAGCAAATCACCTTGAGAGCATTAGTCTGAATCTGTGGTTTGAGCATTTGTGTTGTGTTATCCCTAAGCCGATTGCTCAGAAACACATTCTAAAGTCTATTAACACAGCCTTTGGCTAGAGGGCATTGTAAAACAGCAGTCTGATTTACATGCTGGTTTCTTTAGTTGAAATGCTACATGATGATGCCAAATGTCTCTGGCACTGTGTCAGGAGCCTTTAAATACCCTTAGAGGGAGCATGTTTGCTGAGTCAGAGTTGGAGATTACTCTCACTACCCCTCTCACCTTCAATCTAACCTTCTATCTCTAGCTGTCACTCCTTGTAGGCTCTTCAATTTTGATTGATCCTTGTTAGTCTCTCTCTCTTATTTTGTTTTTTACTTGCTCTAGGTATATACTTTGTTTTTCTGCATTCTCTGCTTAGTCAGAGTTCGGTGAAGATGTCATGACATCATGACATCTTACGACCTGTTGATACTCTCCTATGTACATCTTTGTACATGGTAACTCCACCCATTTGGTTTCAAACACTGAGCTAATTCCTGTGGTTTACAAAGTGCTGTTCATCAATTATAGATTGCTCTGGTTGGACCTACCTGATGGTGTTTTGCCTTTCCTACAGAACAAAACACATCTTGTCTGTTTAGGTTTAGTTCAGTTATACTGAACACCAGTTTACATTGCAGCTCTGACAGTCATATTGTACAATAATATGAATGACCAGTCTTTCTCAAATTAAAACGTTATAGTGCATCTTACCGTACACTAACACAAGTTTCCAGTGTCTATTTTTCTTTCCATTGTATTAGATGTTTAATAGATAACTATGTGTAGTGGGATATGGACCCATGAGATTTCACTGTGAGAGTGGCTACCAAGTGTAGTGCGGCAGAAATAGAAACTTAGGAACCGATAAAATGTCTTCTTGCAATTGATTATCAATTGAGATTGAAGGCAAATGTACGCTGTACAATGTTTACTAAAATTAGCTAAAATCGGTCTGTGCCTGCCAGTATTTGAACCAGTGTCCAAAGTGGGAAGTATTGTTGAACGTATGGGCATGTGTGAGCTCCACTTTCCTGGTGAAATGTCTACAGAATGGCACCAAAAATTGTGTAGTTTTTAGTTGTGAAAGATGTAATACAGTTAAAAGGAAATTGTATTTAATTAACTATATGCCCTAACCCAAACCCCAACTCTAAACATAACCATCAGTCAAGTAAAAATGTAGTCTTGGAGTGAAAATGCAACCTCCAAATAATTTTTGCCAAGAATTGGCCACCTAAGACCGGAATTCTCTGATCTTTAACTAATTTCTTTCATTGTAAGCCAGAACTGTGCAGAATGTCAAACGTGCCTCAGAAGCTCTATGGAGGCATTTAAAAGCTCTACTTTTCACCTGCCGTCTTCTGGGAGGTCTGTCAGTGACTGAGTGCTGTAATTACTCTAGCTACTGCAAACGCTCAGCGGTTCAGGCTCTGTTTAATGTGGGTCTGTCACTGCGTGGGCCCCATGTCAGGCCACTGTTGGCGTTAAGTGTGTGAGGCTAAAAGAGAGCACGCTCATCCCTGTGCTATCCGTAGAGACATAGCATTTCACACATACCACAGGAGACGACTGGCTGGGAAGGTCCCTGTAGGGTTGCATATTCATTGTAATGGGCATTAAATCTCTTAAACTCTCATCCTCCACAATATTAATCTGTTGGAGAACTGGGGCTATCCACTTTCACGGATGTTGAAAAATTTCTGTTTCTGTAGTACCGATAATACAGAGTACCAATTAATTTTGACTGACACATGACTTTCAAATGCTTACACACAAATTTGACATATTTGGAAAAAATTTGTGCTCAGTTAATTACTATAAAATCATAATATATCCTAGTTTGATTATTAAACCATGAAAGGCTGCAATCTTAATCTGCATGTGCTGCATACTTCTAAGTGAATGTGTGAAGCCGGCCACTTATACCATGAAAACACATTATAAACATTATGGGCACTGTGCATGTTGTAGGAGATGACAGAACAGAGCACTCATTCATTGTGAAGTGTGCAGAGCATGTGGACTATATATTTATATAATTAAATCTCAGCATAATCACACTGGGTTATGTAGGAAACTGCTTATCCGGAGGTGTGAAGATTCCATCAAAAATACACATCAGAATAAAATATTGAAATAAAATAAAAGCTAGACATGTGAAATTAAAGAAATTGCAACATAAATATATTACTGTATAGTCAAATGTATTATTTACTCTAATAACAACAGTGATAATAATACATTTTAAAATGATAATAATGATTGATAATAATAATGTTTTAGCAACATCTAAGAATCAGAAGTGCTTTTGTACTGAATTACATTTTTCATCGAGTACTCATTTATCTTTTAATACTCGACTAGTAAAAACACTTCTGTAATATTGAAATGTAATTTTCCTTGGTGCTTTTGCCTGACCTGGACAACAATTAAACTGCTTCTCTCACCTAAATCTTGCCGTAACAACTTTGTTTGGTGCTGTGGATGCTTGACGTTGTTAAAGGAATAGTTTACCCAAAAATAATATAAAAATTATTGAAAGTGATCACTTCAGAACACTTCGAATGTATTGTTTATGTGTGAGTGCAAATGTTTTTTCTTCTTTTTAATCTAGATATTGTTAATGCATAGTGCTTTTTTTTTTCATAAGGCTGACAGGTTTACTCGTTTTTTTAATGTGTCAGAGTACTTGACTACAAAATTACTCTGTAATCTGAATCACCTTGGCACCAATTCAAATGAACTGGGCCTCACATAAGACACCAAAGTATGTGGTGATTTTTAATCACAATTCACTTAAGGTGTATGTGTGTGATTATTAATATCAGACGGCCCCTTCCTCCATCCTCGGGGCACCAGCTAAGGAGTTTCACCTTAACATAATAAACAATAATCCAAATGGACCATTCAATAAATGTAAAATATGTCAATTTGAGGGAGTTGTACATCTGAATAATCTGATGGATTTGAGAGCAGCCTAACCCTTTAGAGCTCTTCTGTATCATCAACACAAGAAAAACACAGTTGTAATAAAATGATTATTTATTTTTTTTTTAAAGATTAACAAAAATAACTAACAAAACCTACAAAATGGTACGAATATGCTAAAAGATAAAATAAAGGAATAGTTATATAAAGTTCATGGTATGGAAAGATGTAAGTGGTGGAACTGGATGTAGCAATTGCAATGAAGGATAAATTGCTGTTTCTCTGTTAATTAATAAGGTGAAAACCTTATTCCTAATTAATTAA